>NC_133769.1:232432547-232493362 GCF_003597395.2 Chelonoidis abingdonii
ATCGATTTAACGCTGTTAAAATCGATTTAACGGTGTAGTGTGGACCAGGCCTGAAACACCAGCATAAATCTGCAGTATTAGCACTGAAGTCAAAGACATATCTCTATCTACATAAGCATAATATTGCTTGTTGAGGGGTGGGATGGAGTCAAGGCTCCACCCACTCCCTTCCTCTACCCACGCATTTCTCATCCCACTGTGGAGGAAGAGGAATAGCAGTCTTGTGAAAACTGGCCTCTTCCATATTACTACCATTGCTAAGGGAGCAAGGAGATGCTGTTCATCCACTTACTCCCTTGCATGAGCATGTCGCTATGGTCAAGATTTTACCCTTAGTTGTTGTCAACTTCAGTGGTATTTGAGGAAAGAGTCTGGCCCTTAGAGTTTTACAATAGTGCAGTAAATCATTACACTTCCTTTGATTTCACTGAGCAGCTAAGTATTTGTCTTCGCTTGAAAACTGACCTCAGAGAAGTCATGTTAGCTAATTAAGATGTTAACCATGAATTTATAGGCCTTGTTGACAGGGACAAGTCACATTTAACATCCCTTTAGCTTGTTATGGGTAAGCCGTACTGGGCTTGCGATTTACTGATGGTCTGATAATAGGGTGTTAAGCACATCTGGTCCATGTGTACACTTACAGCAAAGTTCTGTTTAGAACATGTTGGTTAACCTGTCTCCTCAAAGTGTTCTAACTCTGCAAAGATAGACTCTCGGAACAGCAATGGTCACTAATAAATAAAACTACTGCTGGTTAATAACGAAATATATTCAATAGTGTACGCCCTGACAAGAAATGCACTTTGATAGATATTTGAAGCTGTTCATGATTCCATGGCATATGTCTCATGGAAAAGCATTTGACAAGTAAATTCCCTTGAGCACATGTCATATGGGATCTGACCCTAGAAAAGCAGATTCCTTCTGAGGCTCAGTATGGGGGCTCCTTTTCAAAGGAGTCATGTTTAATCTGAAGTGAGAATTGCTTAATGCTGACAAAGGACAACTTAGTCCCAGAAAAGTGATGTTAAAATAAAAGTCAGAATGCCTGCCAACAAAAGTGGAAAAGGTCTATGTTTAACTTTAAACAAAAGACAGACTCGCCTAAGTACTTTACCAGGGAAGGAGCATGGTATAGTGCAGTGTTTCTCAAACTGGGGTCGCCACTTGTGTAGGGAAAGCCCCTGGAGGGCCAGGCCGGTGTGTTTACCTACCCCGTCCGCAGGTCTGGCCGATCACGGCTCCCACCGGCTGCGGTTTGCTGCTCCAGCCCAATAGGAGCTGCTGGAAGCAGCGCGGGCCGAGGGACTTACTGGCCGCCGCTTCCAGCAGCCCCGTTTGGCCTGCAGTGGCGAACCGTGGCCAATGGGAGCCGCGATCAGCTAGACCTGCAGACAGGGCAGGTAAACAAACCGGCCCGGCCCACCCTACAGAAGCGGCGACCCCAGTTTGAGAAACACTAGTATAATGGCTAAAGCCCAGGCCTCAGAATAATGATGTGTTTCTTTTCCTGGCTATGCCATTGCATCCATAGAAACATCTGTATCCTCCCTCGCATGGGAGTTTCCTTGTCTGTAAGATGCAGATATTACTTCCCATCTTCACAGAAATGTTGTGGAGATTTGTCACTGAATGGAAAGCACTATAGAAGATTAGAACCAGATACTCTCCTCCGCTTTCCAAGATAGAGGGGATAAAAAGGGTCAAATACTGCCTAACCTGGCCGGTATGCATATGGCATATAAGGAGCCGAGCCAAGTGTCATCCACCCTTCCTCAATCCTTTAAGCATGTATTCAGGGCTTTATAGTTTCTGTGGAAATGACTGAGCAGTGCTGCAGACAATCAGTGGGGACAAACCTCCCAGTTCAAATTAGATGAAAACAGGCTAGCTTGCAAATGAATACTGGCTCAGGAGCTGCCATAGGCACAGATCACAAAGGGTCAAGTGCCCTTCCAGCAGCTGGCCCAGGAGGGGAGAGGAAGGGGTGGGGCCAGAGCTGGAAGGGAAGAAGCGGGGCCAGAGCCTCTCCTTTTCCAGCCAGGTTGCCTGGGATGCTGCCTGGTGCAGCACAGCAACCAACTGGGAGAGTGCCTGACTGCAGCCGCATTGGGCTGTCCCCTGCCCAGGCTCAGCTTCTGGGGAAAGTGGCGGAGCAAACTGGAGCCTCCCTGCACCTCCAGCATGCTCAGAGTTGGCTCCTGTCCCCAGAAGCTGAGCCTGGGTGGCGGGCAACCTGCTATTGCAGCCAGGTACTCTCCCAGGCAGCTGCTGCGCTGCACCCGGCAGCATCCAGCAGTGGCTCCGGGGCCTGCCTACCAGGAAGAGCAGCTGAACATGCCAGGGGGAGCGGGCACAACAGGAGAACAGAGTCCCACCACCCCAGGTAAGGGGTTGGGAGGAGTTAGGTGGGGAGATCACATGTCTTCCCATTTAGCTGATGCCCCTTTTGTGTCTCTCCCATGAGTCACCTATCCAGACAGCTAGTATTATTTTCTTTCTAAATTTAAAGGTCAGATATTTATGTTATAACAAACATGGCAACATTGCTTCACTTTAAGTTAGTGGAAATGCATGGAGGTTGCTATCTTGCAGAGATGTGAATCATGAAATAACTAGCCCATAGATAATTCAATCTGCCAAATGCTCACGATGGACAAACCACAAAAAGTTCAAATGTTTGCTTCACACAAGTATTCAGAAGATTTGGTATTTCTCCAAAGTTTATCCAAACATTTCTAAACCTCTGTTTTGGAACTCAAGCTGACATACTGTACTTGTGAAACTTTCTAAATGGACAATAGTATTTTGTTTCCTCTGAGAAGATGATGCCATATAGTATCTTTCACTGTATTATGGTACTTCCACATGAAACCAGAGCATGTACAAAAGCTAAACCAGACCAAAAAACTTTTACAACCTTTCCTTAAAACATCACAAATTGTTCTCATTGAGTTCCAGGCACAGATTGCTTAGGTTGTAAGCTTTTGGGGCAGAGACCATCTTTTTTGCTCTATATTTGTGCCTCGCTCAGTCCTGCTCATGACACTGGGGTCCACAATAAAATAATTAATAGGTCAATTTATTGTAAACACCCCACCCCACAACTAGTCTCTCAATAATGCTGGGGAAGGGGAAAAGACATGGAGGGAAAAGATAAAGACATGCTAACTGTGATGGTTTGGGGAAAATCTGTTCTTATACAACTTATGAATATGGTTTGATATTATGTTTATGTCCTGTAGGTTGTCTTCACAGTAGTTTTACATGACATTTATTGTGCTGAGGAAAGGAGTATTGGCACTGGGTGCCTGCCTCTGATTAGGATGGTTGTTAAGGACCATCGACAACTGATTAAACTTTGCCCTAGCAGAACAACACGGTAGCTGAAACCTAGTTAAAACCAGTTCTCTCCAGAGGAGAGGGAAGTTCAAAAAAGAACTAGATACATTCATGGAAGATAGGTCCATCAATAGCTATTAGCCAGGATGGGCAGGGATGGTGTCCCAGCCTCTGTTTGCCGGAAGCTGGGAATGAGTGACGGGATGGATCAATTGATGATTACCTGTTCTGTTCATTTCCTCTGGGGCACCTGGCATTGACCATTGTTGGAAGACAGGATAGTGGGCTAGATGGGCCTTTGCTATGATCCAATATGGCCGTTCTTAAGTGGAAAAAATCCCCAAAAGTGGAAGGGAGAGGGAGAGTTGTTAATGTAGGCCTTTAAAAACACAGATGCTAAGAAGTTCAGAGAGAGGAACAAAGGGGCATGCTTCCTGAGCAAGAGGGAACTGTTTGACTGCAGCGGCAGCCAAAGCTAAAGGAGGGTGGCTGTAGGCATCAGAGAGAAGACTCCATGAGCCAGAAGAGTGAAGGCCAGGGAGAGGGTACCTGGAACCCTGAAAAGACACTGAAAAATCCTACTGAATGCTCAGGATTGATGAGGAAACTGAGGCAGGGAATTGTATACAGACATTTCTGATTTTGCATGGGTCTGTGTATCTCTTGTGTTATCTAAAGTAAATAGTGAATGGTTTAGAAATCCCGCTGCAATGTCTGTCTGATTTGCTTCCACTATGTCCCTGAAGGGACAAACTGTAAAATAGAATACCCAATGAGGGTGGAGCTCTGGGAGGGATGTGCTTAAATCACTTAGAAGACTTGTAGCGTTCAGCACTAATCTCGAGGCCTGGGCAGCTAGACTGTGTGATGCCCTTCCCTCAAAATGGTACCAGACGGAGTCCGTGCTTGGTAAACCTGCCCAAGGTCCAGGCCACAGACAATAACTGGAGCCTACTCAGTCCTTCAAGAGCCTAAAAGCACACAGATCCAAGCACAATAGTCTGGTGAGGATTCGGCAGCAGAAACTGAACCAGGGTTGTGACGTTAACCCCTTAAAAGTTCTTAATCCGTTTTATACATTTTACTCTTGTAAGATGGCAAACACCTTACACATAAGCCTTCAAATAGCACATTTCTAATCTCTCTCAACCCCCAAACTGCTGCTCTTTCCAATAGCAGTTGTATTTTTTGCCTGCATGGCAGGATGCTGTTTATATATTCTCTTCTCATTTTTCTCCGCGAGGCTTGAGATCAGCTATAGAGATATTGAAGTACATGTAGAATTGAATCAAAAGTTATATTATCACTAAAAGTGGCCTGTCATGCAAGCTGCTGCTGAATGGTTCAGAGAAGTGGGTGAGGTGTTTTATTTATTCCTTACATTTAGGTGACATATTTGAAAATTGAATGACAGCCCAACACTGACATCTCCTCACTTTCAGACAAAGGCCGTGACATGGGCCCAATCCACCTATAACTCTGAAGAGGGAGGTACCTTTCTATAAATGCGATGTTACAGCATGCTGGTGTGCTGCGACCAGAGCCTGTCATGGGGATCAGTATTGTCTCACTGTTTCTTTGTACTGTATCTGTATCCACCTGTCCCTTGTCTCATGCTTAGCATGTAAGCTTTATGGGGCAAGGACCATCTTTTTGTCCTGTGTTTGTACAGCATCTAACACAAAGGGGTCTTGGTCCATGACTAGGACTGGTAGGCATTACAATAATGCAAATTAATAATACAATTTATACTTATTGGCTGTATTGGGGTTTGTGTTTTTTTGCTTGTTCAACTTAGGCTAAACACTTTTACTATATGTCTTGTCTCGAATTTTTATATTAATTTAAAATAAATTCTCAATGTAACTCTGATATATTAAATGCATTTTCATTTGCATGCCAATCTGAAAGCCGCATTTGCCCTAAAACTTATACTGCATAATAATGCACAAGGACTATTGTGAGAACAAGCTCACCCGTTAGTATGGTGATGTTTAAAGAATGAAAAGCTTCTAAGGTCCCTTCTATAGGTGTCATTCAGTTTTGAAATCAAACAACTTGCTCACATTGATGTACAAACACAGTGCAGGGTTCTGTATTCACAAGTTCTATACCATTCATACATGGTTATCTATCTTGTTAATAAGCACATCTTTTAAAAAAGTGAGTAACTGAAATGTGACCAAATGAAAAATTTTCAGGAAAGGAAATCTTCAGAGGTTATGAACTGTTTTGACTTTTAGCTAACTAATCTGGCAGAGAGTATATGGAACAATTTCTCCCCTTCAATGAGCCCTCCGGAAGCTTAAAAATGAAAATTGTTTCAGAACTGCTTTTTCCCTTCCAGTGCTTGCAGACACTGGTTTGTTATTTTGGGGTTGCTCATGAGTGCTGAGCTGCTGGCACTCATGTTTCCTTAAAGAAATAGGACAATTGAAACTATTCTTGAACAGAAAAATTAAAAAGAAATGGATACAAAAATGTAATGGCTTTTGCCACAGAAGTAAGTAAAAGTATGTCAAATTTGGGGCCCAATCCTTTTTGAAAATGTGCCTTTACTATATGATTCAACATTTATAGGATTTCCATAATATTTTCTAAAAATGAACTGGATTAGTTTAAAAAAATCATTTGGTTATTTAGTTCATGATTATCAAACATAGGCATGCAAAATTCCATATGAAAAAATTCTGAGTTTGCATGTGCAACTCCCACAAATACACAGATGGCACAGCTAATTTGACATGTGAACCAACATCTAATTTGCATGGAACTTAGGCATGCTGTTGAAGCTAAATTAGGTTCCTCTTTCACAGCCCTCTGTTCACTGTTCTCCCTCTGCTAGTCACTCATTTCTCTTAACCAATCACTGGACAACAATCAGCAGAAGCTAAAAAAAAAACAAAAAAAACCCAGAACATGCATGGCAAGCAATGAATTCAATGGCATCAACTGGCTCTTATTTTCTTTTGCTACTTGCCTGAACACCCTTGACATCCATCTGGTATTTTTCAAGCACATGCCCCATCTCAGTGCCGGCTGTACAGGAAGCAGACTGTTCCATATCCATGAAGATGTCAAGATATATGAGTTTGGGAAAGAGCCTGTCTCCTACACTGCGCTACCCTAAGGACTCAGGAGGACAGTGCCGGGAATATTCTACGTGTAGAATCTCGTGCAGATTTTTACCTCCCCATCCCAAACGTGTCTTTCCACAGGTTTTCTGTCAGAGCAGATGGTGTAGCCACTAAACAGTAGGTTACAATATGAAGATAGGGGAGATTTTTTTCCATTGCACAGCTGTTATTAAATATGTTTATTTCATGTTTAAAGATAATTGTCAGACAGTCAAATAATGCAATTAACAGTACTACTCACACAATGCTTATAATTCTCTCTAGTTTATTTTGGGACATCTCAGGTTTCAGAACTAATATAAATGAGCTCTTGTTTCATTAATGTGAGACTGTTTGACACTAACAGATGATATTGTGTCACACACATGTTTTGAGGTTCTCAGCAACTAAATGACAAACAGATAAGCACAGTAATCTTAGGTGTTCTGAACAGGTGACCTGAACAGAACAAATTCTTCTATCTGGAAGGGACCACCAGTAAAGGCCCAACAGAAATTCCCATTTGATTTTTGTTTTTCCTTTAGAAAACAATATCTATGTGTCATCGTGTTAGTTATAGCACGGTATGTATGGGCTTCACATAATGATACAGCTGTATTACTATCCCTGCCTTATGTTAAAATAATTTCCCACTATAGATTTGTGAGATTTTGTTTCAGGAAACATACTGAGGGATTTCATATTTCTATGGTTCCTTGAGAAAAGAAAGTTGCAACAGAACAGCTGGGGTGAAAATCTCAAACACATCTAAGCTGCACAGAAGGCTATATTGAAAAATTTTCAAGAGAACTGTTTTCAACTGGAAAACGCAGTTTCATCAGAGTCAAAACATTTCTCAGGAAATGTCAGTTACAATGAAATTTTTGATGGGAAAGTGTCAGAACAAAATGTTCCTGCTTTTTGTTTCATTTTGATAGTGTCAAAACATTTTGTTTCAATAAGGTAAGAACAGTTTGTTTTGACTATCATTTTAGTTCATTTAGACTCTTAGATATAAATATTTTAAAAGTATGTATTGTAAATCTCATTGACTTTTGAATTTAAATTTGTCACCTTCTGTATGTGGAAAATTCTTATGTTGACTGTTTTCTGGCATTTCCCCCCTCCCCTCAGAAGGAAAAGTACATTTTGCTAAGGTGAATATATGGGTCAGTGGCTCAGTTTGTTCTAAAAGCAGAGCTGGGTGAATGGTGGAGTTTGGTGGCTGTTAGGTGCACACACAAGTTGTTATGCTGGACTAGTTGGACCACTGGTCTGATATTTGGTATGAGAAATTCTGTGTTCTTGGACATGCTGAGATACCCACAGGAGGAAGTATCTTGGGGCTCTTTTGTGTTGCTGTTGGTTGATGGTGCTCTCCGGAAGCATTATGAAAGCAGTTGAGTGTATTTTAAGAGACTGAAATGAGGATTTTGTATTATGCTACACTCTTTTTCTGATCCACATAGCTTGTGAGAACACAGAAGTCCAGCTGATGCCTGTGTCTGACGTGATAAATGCCCCTTCTATTCTGCTTGTGCTAGGGGGCACTTTTCCATTTGTTTACTGCAGCTTTCTTTCCTCACTTCAGCTTGGTAAGTTTGCAGAAATGTGGTGATGGACACAGAGTTTCATCTGTGGTGAAAGCTTCCTCTTGGAAGCACACTGTTGATTGATTAGTGTGCTGGAAAGACTCCTGATTACACACTGACTGCCAAATCAAGGATCATGCTGCATTTAACCTTTAGGCTGCTGGCGTTTTTGTATTTAACCGATAATTCAATCTGTGATGTAGGGAAAGAATACCCTTAGACATGAGCCTAAGTGTTTTAAGATTTCTTGCTCCAGTGTCTGACTCTTTTGAGAGGATCAAGTTTCTGACTAATGTAACTCTCTTTATTTTCCTCATGTTCTTTGTTCTTTTAATTCTCTCTTTTCATTCATGCTTAAGACCATTCTCAATGCCAACTAAATAGAAATGCACAGAAGGAAAAGGATATACTGAAACAATCGGCCTGATTCACCGCTGCCTTGCCCTTGTGTGGTCAAACACTTGGGCTGGGCAAAATGGATGTAAAAAGCTGCTACTCTGTCTAAGTACATTTGACACCCATTTTGCCTGGCAGAAATGTAAGTGACTACACAAGGTGCAAGGCAATGGCCAATCAGGCCCAGAGGCTCTTACAGAGAAACCCTTAAAGTGCATTTTCTCCTCCATCCTGATTTTTTTAGGTCGGTGAGAAAGGCAGGAGGTGGGACCAGGGAAAGCAAAACAGGGATTCCCCCAAGTTTGGATTCACCGAAGAACAACTCCGAAGTGCTGACATTGGCCACAAGGTCACCCTCGGTGCTAAGCCTTAAAGAAGAATCACATGGCACATCAGATTGACCAATTAGTGCTGCTCATGCATTCTCTATTCTGACTTTCATTTTCCTCTGTGGATTTTACATCATGGTGTAGGGGGAACATGCCACTTAGTGAGACTCTCACTTCAGCCCCACACCCTTTCCCTACCCAACCCAGAAGATATTATGTGGAGGTGATTTGAAGCAGCCCCATACTGGCGAGTAGGGGCAGAGAGGGGGAATCTGCAGAGCTGTCATCCCCTCTACTGGCTCCCAGGACTTTAACTAAACCTTTGGGTCCCCTTTACTCTGCAGCTGAGCGGACACATCATCTAATCTGATTTAAAAAATGAATGTCATCTGTTTTTTCAGACTCAGTGAGGTGAGGCAACGGCAAGACCTACAGTTATTTCACTAAGGGACACCTATATTGATCTAATTGATCACTCTACCCTACTTACTACATCTGTTCCAGACGCTTTTCATCTACCATCCTCAAATCTCCAAAAGCACCAAATGAAAACAACAACCCAAAGAAAAACACAACAAAAACACTGACTTTGCATTAGTAAGTCAGCTTGGATCAGATCCAACTCTCCAAAGAGAGAGGCAATCTTGCTCTGCCTGTATGACAGCTCTACGATTCTGCTGCCTCATTGCATTCCAGCTGGAAAAGGCATAATTCTTAACCCACAACAGAACGCTAGCCACACCTAGCACAGCATTAAACATATTGTCATGATATGATAGGTATCACCAGGCGGCACCGTTACCTTCAAGTTCTATTTCTTGGGAAGACATGTTGTGAGGTGTTCTTTGTTTATACATTGTTCTGTGAGGAAACACTGGTCTTTTAGAGAAAGGTGTAGGGCAGGACAGTTTGATCTCTGCTTGAGTCTCTTCTTGGAGTCAATTAGTGCTGTCTAGGAACTAGACATTCGTGTTGAGCTCAGATTACCGAAAGAAGGGATTGCTCTGAATGCAGTTTGCCCGTTTCTGTTCTAGGACTGGCAGTAGGGATGTGTGCATAAATAAAACAAGTCACACTTAGACTATACCCAGGGTGTGTGCAGGAATAAAAACTGACTGCTTTCGGAGTGGCATGTTCTGTGCCTCCGCCAAGGCCCTGGGGTTAGAGGAGCTCAGGCTTCCTGCACGGCCCTGAGGGTCCAGGAGCTCTATAACCCTGCCGCGGCCCAGGGGGAGTTCTGTGTTCCCATCGATTATTGGGAGGGCCCGTGCCCCTGCTTGCCCCCCTCCTTGTGCATGCCCCTCACTAAACCAGATTTGTGTAATTGATTTTTCCTCCATTGGAAAGCTGGCCTGAAAGGCCCCTGTCATAGGTTTCACCCCCACTCTGAACTTTAGAGTACAGATGTGGGGACCTGCTTGAGAACCACTAAGCTTAATTACCAGCTTAGATCTGGTTGCTGCCACCACCAAAGTCATTTAAAACAGCTGTTTATGAGTCATTTGAGAAACACTGTCTTCCTCCCCAAAAATCTCTCCCTCCCAAGTATTGTAACCCTTCCCTGGGTAACCTTGAGAGACTTTTCCACCAATTTCCTGGTGAACACTGATCCAAACCCCTTGGATCTTAAAACAAGGAAAAAGTCAATCAAGTTCTTAAAAAGAAGACTTTTAATTAAGTAAAATGTGTAAAAGAAATACCTCTGAAAGATTAGCATACAAGCTACTCTTACAGATAACAGACTCAAAACACAGAGGATGTTCCCCTGGGCAAAACCTTGTACACAAAAGAAAACCCAATTTGATTATCCCTCTAATGCAAAAAGATAAAATCACAAAAGGAAATAAACATAAGCTAATTCATTCCTTCTCTAATATTCACTACCCTGGTTGATCCCTTGATCTTTTTCACTCCAGCACAGAACTTAGTGGACTGACTGAACAAAGGACTCTTCCCTCCTTCCTGGGTGAAACATTTTGTCCACCCATTGGTTCCTTTGATCAGGTGTCAGCTAGGCTAGGTGAACTTCTTAACCTTTTACTGTTTGTTTATGACAGCCCCAAACGACTGCTAACATGCAGAGGAGAAATGCAAGTGTCATAATAGGACATGACTGTCAGAAGAAGGGGTAACAATATGATACAATCTAACAAACTAAACCCTTTATCTGCTTGCCTAAGACAAGTACAAGAACCTCAGATAACCAGAGATAAACTGGTCCTAACACTTCCCTTATAGAACTGGTCTAAAAAACAACAAAATCCATCTCTTCCTAGGAATAGGGCACCAGTGTCAGACTGTTCTTTCTATGTTGAAATACACCAGAGGTAATAAGATAGTATGCCAATGAGGCTATATATACCAAGGAACAGAGATCCTTTGTTTGAGGCAACAACATTTCTGAATTTGCCATGGCAGGTATGTGATTATATAGGAAAATAATTGTATTCGAAAATCTCGGAGTATCTTTCTACAGGTTCTCCTAAGCGTTAAGGACCCTTTACTCTAATACCAATGTGGTAGATTATAATTACTGCCACACAATGAGGAAGCTACTCATCAATTTGTATGAGTATCAGGTATTTTCCAGGCAGACGGAGCAGGAGATGAACTAGACTGCCTTACCAGCTATTTTAAGTTGTTCTCCTAGTTCAAATACCAGGTGTTGTGAATAGTGTTGCAAAAACAGTGTACATACATTCCCTTTCCATTTGTTTGTCTTGCATTTGTTTATTTTACATACCCCTCATGATTTTACAGTTTCTGGTGTACTTAAATGGAGCTACAATAGGAACTATTCTGACAACAATTTGCAGATTCCATTTTAACATTTACTGTGCCAATAACATGCACCTAAGGAATTACTGCAAAATAACGGAACTAACTTTCATGAGTCCTTAAGGTTGCAGTTCATTGATTTCCACAGTGTGCTTTATGTTGGCTGCAGCACTGGTAGTGATTTTCCATTGTGTTAACCTTATGATTCAGCGTGGCACATGTTACACAACCGATCTTTACGCTGCTAAATGAGGTGGCTTTGTATTTTCAAATGTTCTGCATAATGCTGCTGGATTAACTGGTGTAGCAGGTGTGGGTAGAGTGAATATTTGAGGGGAAGAAAAACAGTTAGGTCTTCTTTAGCACAAAATTGCTTTCTGCTACCTGCTTCTCCATTCCCACCTCACCTCCTTGTCTACAGCTAAAACAAAGGTACAGTTAAAAAGGGTCTTGGAATGAAATGATTTTTAAGAGGTTTCAGTTACAAAACATGGATTACAATATAGATAACAAAATATGCTTAACACTTTGTACAGTTATTTATTCCTAAGCCAGGGATCGGCAACCTTGGGCACATGGCTCACCAGGGTAAGCCCCCTGGCGGGTTGGGATGGTTTGTTTACCTGCCGTGTCCACAGGTTCAGCCAATCACGGCTCCCACTGGCCACAGTTCGCCGCTCCAGGCCAGTGGGGGCTGCGGGAAGCAGCCTGGGCTGAGGGCTGCGGACACAGCAAGTAAGTAAACCGGCCCAGCCTGCCCGGGGGCTTACCCTGGTGAGCTGTGTGCCAAAGGTTGCCAATTCCTGACCTAAGCAGAGCAAGTGTGATTTAAAACACTACCTCTCACACCTACTTTGTACAGGTGGAAGTGACAGCACAAGGTGCAAGGTAGGGTTGGATCAGGCCCATTATGTCAAAACAACACCTTTAACAGCAAAAGGTCTTTGGCAAGGTTCCATGCTGTATATTTTAGTGAACAAAAACTATATTTAGTGACAGTAGGGCTGCAGGACACCTCACCCACCCAAAACCTTAAAGACAAGATGTTAAGGGAAGAGTCATGTTCATTTCTCCCCAGGTCCATATTGCCTACAGCACTGTCGAGAAACACACTCACTGCTCTATATGCCTCTCACTTCCATCTCCAACAACAATAAATACCCCAACTTCAAACTTGTACTGAAGGATTTGTACTATGCAGGGACTGATATGCTTTTATGTAAATTTGGCAATCAGATGTGACCTTTTATAATTCAGGAAACTATTTTGCCTTACAATTTTTTTTAAGAGACAAATCTGAGGAACTGTTCCAGATTGGGGTCTCATTAGAGGAGGTTTTGGAACAAATTGATAAAATAAACAGCAAGACGTGAATAGGACCAGATGTTATTCACCCAAGAGTTCCGAAGGAACTCAAATGTGAAATTGCAGAACTACTAACTGTCATTTGTAACCTATCATTTAAATCAACTTCTGTACCAAATGACTGGAGAATAGTTAATGTGACACAAATTTTTAAAAAGGTCTTCAGAGGTGACCCCAGCAATTGCAAGCTGGTAAGCCTGACTTCAGTACCAGGCAAACTGGTTGAAACTATAGTAAAGAACAAAATTGTCAGACATATAGATGGCAATGATTTGTTGGGGAAGAGTCAACATGGTTTTTGTAAAGGGAAATCATGCCTCACCAATCTACTAGAATTCTTTGAGGGGGTCAGCAAGCATATGGACAAGGGGGATTCAGTGGATATAGTGTTCTTAGATTTTCAGAAAGCCTTGTACAAGATCCCTAGTCAAAGGCTCTTAAGCAAAATAAGCTGTCATGGGAGGGAAGGTCCTCTCGTGAACTGATAACCAGTTAAAAGATAGGAAACAAAGGCTAGGAATAAATGACCAGTTTTCAGAATGGAGAGAGGTAAATAGTGGTGTCCCCCAGGAGGGGTCTGTTCTGAGACCTGTCCTATTCAACATAGTCATAAATGATCTGGAAAAAGGGGTAAACAGTGAGGTGGCAAAATCTGCAGATGATACAAAACTATTCAAGATAATTCAGTCCCAAGCAGACTGCAAAGAACTACAAAAGCATCTCTCAAAACTGGGTGACTGGGCAACAAAATGGAACAAAAGATTAAATTCAATTGTTGATATATGCAAAGTAGTGCACATTAGAAAACATAATCCCAACTATACATATAAAATGATGGAGTCTAAATTAGCAATTACCACTCAAGAAAAAGATCTTGAAGTCATCGTGGATAGTTCTCTGAAAACATCCACTCAATGTGCAGTTGCAGTCAAAAAAGTGAACAGAATGTTGTGAATCATTAGGAAAGGGATAAATAAGACAGAAAATACCATACTGATGCTATATAAATCCATGGTACGCCCACATCTTGAATACTGCATGCAGATGTCATCGACCCATCTCAAAAAAGATATATTGGAATTGGCAAAGGTTCAGAAAAGGGCAACAAAAATGATTAGGGATATGGAATGGCTACCATATGAGGAGAGATTAATAAGACTGGAAATTTTCAGCTTGGAAAAGAGATGATTAAGAGGGGATATGAAAGAGGTCTATAAAATCATGACTGGTGTAGAGAAAGTAAATAAGGAAGTGTTATTTACTCTCTCATAACATAAGAACTAGAGGTTACCATATTAAATTAATATGCAGCAGGTTTAAAACAAAAAAAGGAAGTATTTTTTCATACAACACACAGTCAGTCTGTGGAACTCCTTGCCAGGGGATGTTGTGAAGGTCAAGACTATAACAGGGTTCAAAAAAGAGCTAGATAAATTCATGGAAGATAGCCATTGATGGACCTGTTAATCAGCATGGTGTCCCAAGCCTCCGTTTGCCAGAATCTGGGAATGGGCAATAGGGAATGAATCACTTGATGATTACCTGTTCTGTTCATTCCCTCTGGGGCACCTGGTATTGGCCACTGTCGGAAGACAGGATACTGGGCTAGATGGACCTTTGGTCTGACCCAGTATGGCCATTCTATGTTCCTGTGCAATTGTCATGGCTATCATTGTTCAGTTTGCATTAAAAGTGAGCTTTGAACTCCTCATCACCTCTCTTTTAGCTGAAGACGCTTTGCCTCCAGGTTCCAAGGGCATTTGGTGATGGCTTCTCATTTTTTACCTTCCCCTGCAAATGATGGATAATATTAGTCCTATAGGAAATTCATTGTCAAATTACAATTTGGAAGGTTTGCCTTGGCATTTTTTGTTATGGCTAGGAAGTTATAAAATGCTCTATTGGAAACCACTCCTTATGTATAACTGGTATTCTAGGAACTGGCACGAGGAGAAACAGTGTGGCCAAAGGCAGGTCCCAAAATGTTTCTAATTTCTTGCAAAAGGAATACAAAGCGAGACTACTGGGTGTAGGGGAGAGAATCACCAAAGGGGGTGGCAATGAAACCACCAGGAAAAATTCAAATAGGACTCAAAGCTTCTATTTTATGTTTGTTTTTTGTCATTTCAATTAGAGTTTTACAAAATAAAAGCAAAATCATTTTCAGTACTGCACATCTCATCTGTGTGAAGTTACTATGACTACATATAAAAGCATAGCGAAATGGCCAATTGTCTACATTATTAGCTATTTCCATGTAATCACGTGATTTACATGTGAAGTACCTGCAATTATTCACCCAAATTAGGCATGGAGTTGCATACACAGACATGCACATGCGTACACCTTTAAATATTAGCTCCTTAAAGGCAATTCAGAACAGACAAGACATCAGTTTTTTAGAGTTTCATCTGAAAGAACTCCATCTCTTACCCGCTACACACAGAATAAACAACATGGAACTCCATTTATCTTCATGGAAAGATGAATGACTGAGCCAGCCCTGGATCTGAGTTGTAAGTTTAAGATAGTCTAGTAACACCAAACCTGAAAAATAATGTCCTCCCTTGTGAAATTCAATATTGTAGAATGCTGAGTCACTGGAGATGTTATTGGTTCACTGGAGATGTTGTTAAGACTGCATTCTGTTTTTTCTGAAAGTGCAAGCAATTCTGCATAAGTTTATGTGTTATTACAGTATAGTCTTCTAAAAACAATTCCAGGTACTCAGCTTAATATCTATCCATATGTAATAATAACGATTAGGCCAGGTAAAATAGGAAGTCAGTTATAACCTCTGAGACAAGTCTTTGGGTACGTCTACACTGCACGATTATTTCGAATTAGCTTAAACCGATATTACAAAACAGATCTAATAAAATCGGTTTAGCGCGTCCACAGTGGGATCCCGAAATCGATTGTTTGCGTCCATGGTCCAAAGCTACCATCGATTTCAGGAGCGGTGCACTGTGGGTAGCTGTTCCTCAGCTATCCCATAGTTCCCACTTCCGTGTTGAGAGCACAGTGCCTGATGGGGCAGAAAACACTGCCCCGGGTGGTGCTGGGTACAGCCTCACCCCTCCCTTTGTGAAGGCAGCAGACAACCCTTTGGCGCCTTTTTCGCGGAGTGCATTGAGCAAACGCCATAGCACAGCAATCTTTCCCTTTTTTTTTTCACGTGGTGGTGGGGGGAAATAAACTGAGGAGCTGTTCCCTGAACCACGCCAGACACTGTGTTTGAACCTACAGACATTGGGAGCTCAGCCAAGAATGCAAATAATTTTCAGAGACTGCTGTGGACTGTGGGATAGCTGGAGTCCTCAGTACCCCCTCCCTCCCTTCATGAGCGTCCATTTGAGTCTCTGGCTTCCCGTTACGCTTGTCACACAGCGCTGTGTATCCTGGAGTTTTTTATTCAAACGCTTTGGCATTTCGTGTTCTGTAACGGAGCTGGATACAACAGATTTGTCTCCCCATACAGCGATCAGACCTAGTATCTCCCGTACGGTCTATGCTGGAGCTCTTTTTCGATTTCAAACTGCATCGCCAGCCGTGCTGATCAGAGCTCCACGCTGGGCAAGCAGGAAATGTAATTCAAAAGTTCGCGGGGCTTTTCCTGTTTACCTGCCCGCTGCATCCGAGTTCAGATTGCTGTCCAGAGCGGTCAGTGCTGCACTCTGGGATGCCGCCCGGAGGCCAATAACGTCGATTTCCGTCCACACGAACCCTAATCCGAGTTATCACTATCGAATTTAGCGCTACTCCTCTCGTTTGGGAGGAGTTCCGAAATCGATTTAAGGAGCCGTTTAACTCGATATTAATGACGACGTCGTGTGAACGGATACAGCGTTAAATCGGTATATCGGCCATTAAACCGATTTAAAGTCGCAGTGTAGACCTGGCCTTTGACTACATACTGTATCATTTTCTTTACTTTTTTTAAAACAGCTGTACTGAGTTGAGGTTTGAAAAACCCCAATCAAAGGCAAAGCTTATTCATTTTGGTATAATACCACTGTGTTAAAGATTAAAGAAGAGACAAAACAAAATCACTTTTCATGCACAGCAGAGGACCAGCAGGTGTTACCATGGAAACAAAATCAGTCCATATCTGCTTCATCACTGCGTGGGCTTCTAAAAGACAGCCTCTCGCCTCACACTTGACAACTTTTGGGGCAAATTGCTCTCATGGGTAAAGGAGCAACTCCTGCTAGGTTACATTGATCCATATCTGGAATGGCCTGGCCATTCCTGGCAGCTCTCGAGCCTTAGGCAACAGTGATATTGCAATTTTACCAGCTGAAAGGGAAAAAGTGAACAAAAGTGACAGGAGGGAGAGACTTCCCCAGCAGACTTCTGAAAGGAATGACCTGGGGGTGAGTACTGCCTTTTATTCAAGGCACACCTGCAGGATAGGTCAGAAAACACACATCAGTTTCTCTTACCACCATGGAACTGATTTGAACTTAATGGCAGTAGAAAGTATTTATGTGCCCTGCATACAGGCATTTGCAAGTCCCATTGCTGTGTTCATTGTTAAAGCTACTCAACTGCTTTTTTGTTGAGCCATCTGCTTCTGGTATCAAGAATAGATCAGAGGAAAAAAGTCAACTATTCTCATCGTCAGAACACAGTCTAATCCTAAGCCACTCTTCCACGCCTCAAGCCACCACACGCACCCTCCTGTTTCAGAGTAACTTTCCGCCGTGTATCTGACGGGAGCTAGGAGAGTACAATTGGTTTTAATGACATTTTAACATCATGAGACAGATGTACACTCTGGTGTTTGTCCAGGTACAGTAAGCCTGATCCATGCTGGTTTTGAGTTTGTTTGATGTGAATTTTACCCAGCAGTGTCTTAGCAAAATCTCCTGGGCTGTCATGATCAATAAACAAATGGGAATGACACCAAGTGAAATACAAAACAAAAGGGTTAGCTAAGAGGATGCAGCCTGAATACAAAACCATCCAAATATTCCTCTATGAGCAATTTGGACATTGTTTTAAGTTCATCATCTTTCATTAGAGACCTTTTTGGGTAAGTGTGAAGGGGGCACTCACTTCTTGAGCGCCTCCCAGTGGTTGAGTGTGCTGCAGTGCTTTTATCACCCTGGTGCCCCCTGCAGCCTGCTGGCTGACCTTTGTGGGTCTTCAGTGGTTTGGTCCTCTGGCCAAGCCACAAAGTCCATATGTACCCCTTCCAGGGTATTAAGGAGTCCAATAACTAACAGCATCAGCTCTGGGCCCTTTAAGTTCGGCTCTTTGTTCTAGCTCCCAGATAAAGCCTATCCCCTTCTTGGTGTTTATGCCATTTTACCTGTGGCCGTTGGGGGAACCCAGGCCTGCCCACCTGTCCAGGTTCCAACCCAGGGACCCTGCATACAGCAAACATGCCTTCTGCCTGCAATCCATCACTGTGAGTTCCCTGGGCCTCTTCCTATTGAGACTGTTCTTCTCCAGCTCTATCTCAGGTTCAAAGTCCTCAGGGTCTCCTCTTTCTGCAATCCCAGTTTAAATTCAGCCAGCCATAAACTCTGGCTACTTGTTGAGGTCCTTTGACATAAAGGGAGCATACATAAAATGTGTGGACTTTCTTTAGAAAATGTCTGACAGGAGGCTTTGCAATCCTACTGCACCCACGCCTGCCAGGAAGCACAGATGTAATAGGGTAGAAGCAGCACAGGTGGGTCCTCCAGGCATGCCTAAAGAGGCCTCACAGAAGCATCCAATCAGAGACCAGCAGCCTCAGATTAAAGGAGCTGCCTAGCACTAGCAAGGTAGTTCCTGGCTGGGAATAGAAGAGTGATGAAGGAGGTGTCAGTGCTATTGCTGTTGTGACTGTGAGCATTCTGCACCAGCTACACCCAAATAGGACTTATCTGCTTGCTGACTGGGGAGGCTCTGGCCTGGGCTTCCTTTCTCTTGGAGAAATCTAGCCAGCTCGAAAACTTTGTGCAAGCCCTGGCAGTAACTATTGATGAATTGAACTGCATACTCACAGCAGAAGCTGTGCTCCAAGGTTTGTGGCGTGGTGGTGATCGGTTGCCAAATTTGCCATGAGATTTCCACACCTGGTAGTGGCCACCAAGTGCAAGGACCCTGCATGGCATTACTGCCTATAGCTTGGCCTCAACAAAATCAGAGATGAGCTGGCTCAAGTCGAGTCCTTGCCTGGACAATCTAATTGAATTCTGTTTTAAGATCAATAACTGTGATGAAGCACTGTCAAGAGTGAAGCTCAGCCTCCTGTGCCCCACAAAGGTCTGACCCCTGTCATGGATGGAAAACATCAAGTCCCAACCCCAATAGAGGGGTACAGGCTGGGTTGGTATTCATCACTGTGATGCTATACCCCATATTCTTCATTAAAATATTGTTATGATTTTAACATAACTAAGATGTATTTTATGTAAGATGGATCATGTGAGGTATCATAAGAGGTTATGATTTACTGAATATTATTATCCTATTTGTATGCATGTATCATTTTTGTATCTACAGTTAGGAATATTGATTTTATATCTGTGCGACAAAAGTGTTTGCACTTGGGGAATGCCCACCAGACAAAATGTAATCAGTCTGGCTCATTAGCTGGGGACAAGTCAACAAACCATTAGGAAAGAATCCTGTGGCACCTTATAGACTAACATCTGTTAGTCTATAAGGTGCCACAGGATTCTTTGCTGCTTTTACAGATCCAGACTAACACGGCTATCTCTCTGATACTTCAAACCATTAGGGAGAACAATAGGTCTTTGAAGATGCTACAAATGGCCTTTGATTCCTGGCTGCTTTGACGCTGAAGAGTTGTGACCTGATACTGGACTCCATGACAGAGTACCAATATTTTTCCACTGCAGGACAGGGGGAGACCATGATGAAAAACAAAGGGGTTTTGTCATATGTAAAACCTATTTAAGGCTGGGGAGTGACTTAATCAGGGTTTGTTCTTCTCTGAATCTTTTCGCAGGATGACTGCTGAAAATATCTAAGAAACATAGACTAAGGGAGAGGAGGGGTGGGGAGAAGAGCTGAGCCCAGGCTGGGAAGGTCTCTGGCCTGTGAAACTGTGCAATCTGCCTAAAACAACATTTAGGGTGAGTAATTACTACTTGTAACCAGTTTATTTAGTGTATTAAGCTTAGTTTGTGTGTCTGTTTTATTTGCTCTGTAATCTGCATCTGATGAAGTGGGTTTTAGCCCACAAAAGCTTATGCCCAAATAAATTTGTTAGTCTCTAAGGTGCCACAAGGACTCCTCATCATTTTTATCTGTTTGCTATCCCTTGTAATCACTTAAAATCTTTTGTAGTTAAACTTATTTTTGTTTTCTCTAAAACCAGTTTGTGGAATTCATAACTGGGGGTAGGGGGGACAAAAAGCTGTGCGTATCTTCCCCTACATTGAGGGAGGGAGTGAATTTTATGAGCTTACACGGTACAGTTCTCTGCAACACAAGACAATACAAATTTTGAGTTTACATTCCAGAGGGGGCGTTCATTTGTGAAGAGAAGAATGAGGGGGGATTTGATAGCAGCCTTCAACCACCTGAAGGGAGGTTACAAAGAGGATGGATCTAGACTGTTCTCAGTGGTAGCACATAACAAAACAAGGAGTAATGGTCTCAAATTGCAGTAGGGGAGATCTAGGTTGGATATTAGGAAAAACTATTTCACTTGGAGGGTGGTGAAGCACTGGAATGGGTTACCTAGGGAGGTGGTGGAATCTCCATCCTTGGAGGTTTTTAAGGCCCGGCTTGACAAAGCCCTGGCTGGGATGATTTAGCTGGGGCTGGTCCTCCTTTGAGCAGGGAGTTAGACTAGATGACCTCCTGAGATCTCTTCCAACCCTAATTCTTCTCTGATTCTATACACTTGAGTGCTGGGCAATTCCCTAGCTGGGTCTTCCCATGAAGAGCTGATTTCCCTGTCTGTGTCTTTCTGTAGCTGGGTGTGTCCCTACCTGAGTGTGCTGGAGAAGGCTTGAGGGCGTGGCTCAGCAGGACAGTGTAGGGATCCCAGGTTTGTGTAAGGGAGCCCAGGTGGGCTCAATGGTATCCCAGTACATCAGGTGGCACCCCAAAGGGAGGGGGGAACTCACCTGTTGCGGGGTGGTTACCTGCTCCAGCCCTGGGAGAGGGCTAAGGGCTAAAAGAAAAGGCCCAAGCTGATTGGGGAAGGTGCTACACCTGGGCCACACCCCAATCAGGGCAGCTGGGCCTTATAAGAAGGCCAAGACAGCCAGAATCTGAGGAGTTTCTCCTCTGTCTGTGGAGGAAGAGTGGCCTAGCAGTAGGAGAATGAGAGGGTACCTGGGAGTGAAGCAGGGCTGAGGAAGAGCCAGAGGAGCAGGGGAGCTCCAGTCTGGCGACATCCCAGGCCCATAGAGGTACTGGGTGGTAGAAGAAGGCAGTAGGTCAAACCCCCTTGCCTATGATGATTGACTTTTATACTGCAGTCTGCCTCAGTGAGTGGGCTAGGTGAGGACTGGCAGTAGCCCAGACTGAGGTGAGGTACGGTAGTGGATGTGGGCTCCCTGGGGAAGAGAGCCCCACACAGATTGTTGGGGTATTGCCAGGCAGCAGCACCCCCAAAGAAAATGGGCACCAGGGAATGGCAGGAGGACACGGGGCCTAGTTGTGGTGGATCACTGGCCTGCAGAGGGTGCTCCGGGCTGGAAATCAAGCTAATTCCCTGAAAGACCAGCTGGAAGTGCCACAGGGGTGAGTCCACACCCTTATACCTCCACAGTCTCCTTCCTTCAGTATCTATATTTGTCCACATATCCCTCCTGAAACCTTACACAGAGAACCCAGGAGGAGTATTTGGTTTAGCGAATTCTTGACTCCTGATGCATTAGGGAGAAACTCCAATATTTAGTGCACTGGGAACCAGTGGAAAATATTCATGCCCTAAACCTGCTGCAGGAGTTTCATGAAATCTATTCCAGCCTAGAAGCCCCTCATAGGCACCTTTTGGAGGAGGGAGTGCTTTCAAGAGTAAGAATCTGCAGCTAGCCTGATTACCAGCCAAGTTAACCCCCAGGTAATCTAAGAAGTGCAGCTGGGCCCTAACTGAGCTGCCTGATTGGCCAAAGGGGATCAGCAGACCAGCAGCAGGGTGCAGGCTGCTCAAAGCCTTTGCCCATGACTTTGATAGCTCCTGTGCCTGCTTGTTCCCAGTCCAGCTCCCATCCTGTTCCAGCACCACTCCTGCCTTGCATCACTTCTGGTAACCTGATTTTGACTCTAGGCTCTAATTCCTGGCCTCCAACTGCAGGTCTGGGTTCTGTTTCCTGCTTCAGCCACTGGGCATGATTGCCTATCACTGTCACTGACAGTGACTGACAGAAAGGGTGTCTGAATCAGACTTTCCCCTCATTAGTCCTCAGTCTTACTCAGTATTATAATAGATCATTTCCTCAGCCTCAGGATGCAAACCCTGGAAAGAAAAAGTATGACTCAATCTAATGAAAAATTTGAAATGTAATACCTTCATTCACCTGTAATCCTAATTTGGAGTAATCCTGCCTTTAAATCTCGAAGTATGAAATAATTGGCCTCAACAATTGTTTCATATATTTGTCACCCTCCAAAAGATATTACTTAGATTGCAGCAGAGGAAGTACTGTAGTGGCAATGGGTACGCTTCCAATTCAATTGGATAAGGAGTGAACTAAATGTATCGGAAGTCTGCCTTAGTGACATTAGAAACCCAGACTATTTCAAGGAGGAAGATACATTCTGGAGTCTATGGGCTTCATTCTCACTGCCTTGTATCTTCCATCTTTATTTACAGATGTGCAAAAAGAGCAAAGTTGGTGTAAGGTATTAGTGAATCAGGACAGTAACATTGTACATCCACTTTGAACAGCTGTGCATGTCTTCTAAACTACAATCCCCACTTTATTCCTGCAAATAAGAAAAGTCAGAAGAACTTGCTGCGTAGAAAAATGAGTTCAATCACTGTATTAGTAAATCAAATACATTTCTCTTAAAGTTCTTGTCTACACCTATTTCTGAAGCATCTCACTTTGGTTTCTAAGTGAGTGAGCGCTGTCATGAATAGGAGTCCATTCTCTATCCTATTCATATTAAAATTCATATTTTAAACCCGTTTTGCTTAATTTAAACCCATTCCCCTATGCACACTAGTGAGTATGCCCTGGTTCTTTGAGGAACAGTATGGGGAAGAGATGAATTACAGCACAACTTGGTGAGTGAAATGGTAAGTGACATTTTCAAAGTGCCTGAATGAAGTAGGATCCTAATAGGATTTCGTCTCCTAAGTCACATAGGTGTTTTTGAAAGTTATACCGGTGACTCCTCTTGGTCTCATTTGGAGTTGTTATGGACCCTGCGCCTGATGCTGAAAAGGTTCTTTCTCTAATTGAGTCAAAACCTGGGCTTTATTAAATGGATGCCAGACACTCTCAGCTCCTGTGATGGGTCTCAGAAGAGATTGTTTGGAGGCAATCTCTGAGACTCTAAAGCCTGTTCCATTAAGGGCCTAGTGAACCAGCACTTTGAAGCAATTCAGCTAATAAAAAGAGACCTGATGCAGGTTATTGAACACTGTCAAATGTAGTTTCCTTAGTTGCTTGCCCCGCTTAGTAGATGGGCCATCAAGGTGTGAACGTACTGTAGTTTCTTCACAAATTTCTTATTTTAGCCCAGCGTACCATACAGTAAGAAACAGAACAGCAATTTTAGTGTCACTCATTATGGCACTAGGTGTTTTGACAAGATTAGTCAAGTGTTAGATTTGGGGAGAGTGATTTAGGTAAGTCATTTATTCATACTTAATGTTACTATCTCCTTTTTGTGAAGGTTTTGTAACTTTCAATATGTAGCTCTCTTCTGCTGCGGAACATAGCTCATCAGCTGTCAGCTTCTCTGTGTTAGACTGTCTCAGATTACCTAATTGGGAATTACATGTTAAAATGCAGGGTTTTTCCTCCACAGGTAGCGGCCAAATTCTGCTCTCCAATAATCAGTGTGGTTCATCCATATCCAGGATAGAATTTCACTTTGGGGATATTACTTAAACGTATGCATGTTTCATAATTCCATTGGGGAAGACAATCTGGAAGTACTGCCAGGTGTCAGCCATGCTTTCTATCTTTCATGGCCTGATATTTCCTTTTGTCCTGCTTTTCTGGTTTATATGCTCATCATCAGTAGACTTGCAGTAACTATGCAGTTCAAAGGCACTTTCTCTAATGTTCTAAAATGTTCACTATTTCTCATTAAACATGGAATTGGCAGTTCTTAGACTTGGGTACAACCACAATACAGATAGCTCTCCATTAAGAAGGTAGCTAGGAGCCCCAGTCATTGACCAGGACACCATTGTACTAGGTCCCTGTCTCAGAGAAATTAGTCTTCTCATAATCCCCCCAATTTGTATCTGTCTCCTAACGCTCAGACTCTGAAGACTTTTAGTCTTTAACCTGTACACTTCTTTCAGGCTGTAATTCACAATTTTTATTGTACTTTTTTTCTCTCTTTGGAAGCATACACATTACTTCAACTCAGAGTTTGTTGCTTAAGACTTATTTGTAATTAGACAATTATTGCTCTTTGTTTTAATGGAAGGCCAGGAACATTGTCCCAAAGACAAAAACTGACAGTCATCCCTCCAGGGTAGCTTATTTTGTTTGTGAAACTCCCACAAGTGTTCTGATCTGACCCAAGTGAGTAATGTTTTTCACACAAAAAGCAATTTGCTTTCCATTTCTCTCAGAAAGAGCTGACCCTGTATTAATAAAAACACTGAAGTCACATTAACCCATGTCTTTCACTATTTACTGCTGAAAAACTGACGACAAATGATTGGACTTTGCTGGAATGGAATCTCCTGAGGAGTCACCATTTTATACACTCCATAGGATCTGAGAAATAAAAACTGCCAGGTTGCATGAATGTACGCTTTTATTTGTAGGAGAGGGCTAACTACACTACAGAAGACAAAAATCATTGTGGAAAAGGGAATTAAACATCAACTTGAAGAGGAAACCAGGGCAAAAATCTCTGCTAATATTTGTTAGTTTTCTATTGACCTGAAATTAAGGCTAATTCAACAGACAATCATCTTTAAGTGAAATTTGGGGCCTGAGCAAAATAAAGGGAAAGAATAAACAAAAAGCAAAGGCAGATGCCTTACTGGAGGGGCAACTCTGAAGAATGCACTTTATCTCAGATGTTTTAGGCATACTGAAACAATTTTTAGATGAAGAATGAGTGCAGTGAGGCATATTTGCATTTATTGTAAGGAATGTGGATACAATTGATTGTACAGAATATCTATCAAGCTCAACCCTTTCTTACAGCTTTTTAAAATAATTAATTTGAAAACAAAAAAGGAATTTTCCTTCCTGGTTATGGTCAGCACATACAGGAACCCAAGTGCACATACACCTAGCATGAGAGATAGACTGCCCCAAAGAACTAATTGTCAAACAAGACATACAGAGTGGGAGAAATGTACCACTATCTCCATTTTACAGATGAGAACGGAAGCACACGGTGATTAAGTGACTTGCCCAAAGTCACACAGGGAGTCTTTGGCAGAGCAAGGACTTTGACTCAAGTCTCTTGAGGCCCAGCCCAGTGCCTTAAGCCTCCAAATCATCCTCTCTCTAATTCCTGTATAAATAATATAAGGCCAAGTCCATCAATGACAGAAGCATATTGATAACTTTAAACCTGTGATTAGTCCTATTGAAATGAATGAGACTATTTGGATGCTTGAAGTTATGCATGAGCTTAAATATCTTACAAGTTGGGGCTGTGATCTGTTGCACTCCAAATGCAATGTTACTTGTGCCCTTCCTCTTGGCTCTTGTCTTTAGGATTTTCCCATATATAAGGAAACCCACAGCCTTGACATTAACCACATCTTGAAGGGATTGACTAATAGTTTCTGGCCAGCCAGGATGGGCTCTGGGGTAGGAGCCCTTTCAGTAGCCTTTGGCCACCAGAGGATCTCAGAACAGGAGAAGTCTTTCATTGGCTGGTTAGACTGCATTTAAGTCACTTTGCATTACTTGAGTAATACAAAGTGGTCTTAACAGAGCCAGGAACTCTGATCCAGAATAAGCGGCAAAGCTGCTAACAGAATAATTGCTAAACCAAATAGACCAAATAGCTTAAGATGTTTGTGTTGTTGCAACTGAAATAAAATAATGTACAATATACAAGAAATAAAATAATGCAAGTCTAAAAATCAATGCCAACATACTGAGAAAAATGGAAACCAGTGAATTGAAACAACCGCAGGACTAAAGCCATTTCCTCATTGAAGGTTCAATACAATCAGTGGATTCTTTTCCTGCACAATAATTCAGGCATGAGCACAGGAGGAAATAAGTAAGAATTAAAGGGACCAAATTCTGCCGTTAGATATGCACAGGCAGTTCCCATTGAAGTCAGTGGGCCAAATCCTTCTTTCTGCTACACCACTGCAAACATTCAGTAATGCTCATGTCATATAGTTGAAAGAGAATTTGGCCCAGTGAAAACTATTCATGCATGTTGAGGGTAGAATTTGGTCTAAGGTATCTACTGCAAGAATGGTACGGCAAGATTGGGAAGGAAATGCAGTAGATCTAATCTACCTGGATTTCAGTAAGCCATTTGATACAGTTCCACATGAGAAATTATGAGTTAAATTGGAAAAGATGGGGATTAATATGGGGACTGAAAGGTGGATAAGAAACTTGTTAAAGGGGAGAATACAATGGGTCATACTGAAAGGTGGACTGTCATGCTGGTGGGAGGTTACTAATGGGGTTACTCAGGGATCAGTTTTGGGACCAATCTTATTGAATATTTTTATTAATGAACTTAGCACAAATAGTGGGAGTGTGCTAATAAAATTTGCAGATTACACAACGTTGGGAGGTATTGCCAATATGGAGTAAGACTGGCATATCATACGAGATCTGGATGACCTTAAAAACTGGAGTAATAGAAATGGGATGAAATTTAATAGTGCAAAGTGCAGAGTCGTGCACCTAGGGACTAACAACAAGAATTTTTGCTATAAGCTGGGACATAGTCAGTTGTAAGTGAGAGTGGATGAGAAAGACCTTGGTATTGGATGATCATAGGATGATTATGGGCTGCCATTGTGATGTGGCCATGAAAAAAAGGCTAATGCAGTCCTAGACTGCATCAGGCGAGGTATTTCCAGTAGAGACAGGGAAGTGTTCGTACCATTATACAAGGCACTGGTGAGATCTCATCTGGAATATCATGTGCAGTTCTGGTCTCCCATGTTTAAGAAGGATGAATTCAAAGTGGAACATGTGCAGAGAAGGGCGACTAGGATGATCTGAGGAATGGAAAACCTGTCTTATGAGAAGAGATTCAAAGCTTGACTTGTTCAGCCTAACCAAAAGAAGGCTGAGTGGAGATATGATTGCTACCTATAAATACATCAGAGGGATAAATACCAGGGAAGGAGAGAAGTTATTTAAGTTAAGCACCAACATGAACACAAGAACAAATGCCAAAAACTGGCCATCAAGTTTAGGCTCAAAAGTAGATGAAAGTTTCTAACCATCAGAGGAATGAAGTTGTGGAACAGCCTCCCAAGGGGAGCAGTAAGGGAGAAAAACCTAACTGGCTTCAAGACTGAGATTTATAAGGTTATGGAGGGGATGCTATGATGAGATTGCTTACACAGGCATGTAGCCAATCTGCGACAGCTTGCAGCAAATATCTCCAATGGCTGATGACGGGACACTAGATGGGGACAGCTTTGATTTACTACAGACAATTCTTTCCTGGGTGTCTGGCTGGTGGGTCTTGCCCGCCCACGTCCTCAGGGAGTAGCTGATTGCCATATTTGGAATCGGGAAAGAATTTTCCCCTGGGTCAGATTGACAGAGACCTTGGGGGATTTTCACCTTCTTCTGCAGCATGGGTCACTTGCACGTTTAAACAAGTGTAAATGGTGGATTCTCTGTAACCTGAAGTCTTTAAATCATGATTTGAAGATGTCAGTAACTCAGCCAGAGGCTGGAGTCTATTACAGAGGTGGGGGGGTGAGGTTCTATGGCAGGCCTGCACAACACACAGCCCGTGGGCCACATACAGCCCGCCGGCCGCATGCGGCCCGTGGAGGCTCACTGTGTGGCCCGTGGGCGGATTCTAAATCCCACGCACATGGTGCTCTGTGGGCAGCCCAGAGCCCTTTGAATCCCGGGCACAGCTGGGATTTAAAGGGCTCAGGGTTTCCCGCTGCTGCAGGCAGCCCAGAGTCCTTTGAATCCCGGCCCCGCAGCTCCAGTGGCCGGGCTGGGGCTGGGATTTAAAGGGCTCAGGGCCCCTGTCGCTGCGGGCAGCCAGAGCCCTTTGAATCCCAGTCACAGCTGAAATTTAAAGGGCTCAGAACTCCCTGCCACTGCGGGCAGCCCAGAGCCCTTTGAATCCCGGTTGCGGCTGGGATTTAAAAGGCTCAGGGCTCCCCAGGGCTGACGGCAGCCCAGAGCCTTTTGAATCCCAGCCCCAGCTGAGATTTAAAGGGCTCAGAGCTCCCCGCAGCTGCAGGCAGCCCAGAGCCCTTTGAATCTCACCCTGGCTCCGGCAGCCGGGCTGGGGCTGGGATTTAAAGGGCTCAGACTTCCCTCAGTGGGAGGAGCTCTAGGCCCTTTAAATCCCTGCCCCAGCCCCGCAAAGCTCCGGTTCCCCCAGCCGCCAGAGCCCTAAGCCCTTTAATTTGCCCCTGATGGCTCCCAGCCACCTCTTCAGCAGGGAGTCCCTGGTTGATTTAAAATAAAGTATCACCTCCCCACCCCCAACCTTCCTTTTTGGCCCACAGCTGTTTTGGTGGGGCGGCGCTGGGGAAGGAGGGTTTGTTTCTGCAGGGCTGGGAGGTGCTGGGGCGGCAGGGCTGGTTCCAGGCTCCAGCACGCCAAGCACGTCCTTGGAGCGGCATGCTGCGGAGGGCGCTCTGCCGGTTGCCGGGAGGGCGGCAGGCAGCTCCGGTGGACCTCCCACAGGCATCCCTGTGGAGGGTCCGCTGGTCCCACAGCTCCGGTGAAGCATCCGCACGCACGCCTGCGGGAGGTCCACCAGAGCTGTGGGACCAGTGGACCCTCCGCAAGGATGCCTGTGGGAGGTCCACTGGAGCCGCAGGACCAGCGGACCCTTCACAGCCACGTCTGTGGGAGATCCACCGGAGCCGCGGGACCAGCGAGCGGCAAAGTGCCCCTCGCGGCGTGCCGCCATGCTTGGGGCAGCAAAATGGCTAGAGCCGGCCCTGTGGGGCGGGGTGTTTCCGCAGAGCCCAGGAGTGCTGGGAGGGGGTGTTTCCACGGGACCGGGGCGTTTCGGCCCTCAGCTGTTTTCTTTGGAGTAATGTGGCCCTCGCCGCTTTATGAGTTGTGCAGGCCTGTTCTATGGCCTGTAAAGTGCAGGAGGTCAGACTGGATGATCATGACAGTCCCTTCTGACCTTAAATTCTATGAGTCAATAACTGAAATACCACACTTTAAATCACACATTATCTCTGGCTACGTGGGTTCATGTGGTAATCTCCTGGAAAAAAAGGAGAAATTTAATTAATGAACTATCGTATCGTCTCAGGATAGCTGCTGGGAAGATGAAAGTAGACAGGAGACTTACTCTTAGTCAGTGAGGAGGACGGTGCCTAGTGTTTATATTTACACTCATGCACTGATTCTGTAAACATATACACTGAAGTACCACAGCTATGCACTCTTTCCTACATTGTTCAGAAAATTGCAGGACCAAGGCCTGTTATAATTTAATTATGATTCAGCTAAAGTGCCCATGGAATATCCTCAAGACAACCTGTGCTGTAAAGGTTCATCTCTTGCCTCCCACTCTCCTTAGTTGGATAAACAGGAGAGTGTTTACAACCAAGAGCCATACAGTGTATTAAAAAGTCTTGGCCTCCAAGCCAAGTGATTAAAAACAGATATGACCTGGCTATCTACAGGAAAACTTTGCTATGATCAGTCTGATCAGACACTATGTTCAGGTATCTGTGATAGGGCTGGTAACAAAATAATCTAGCAAGTACTAATTTATTAGCACTATATCACATTTTTCCCCTTTGAATAAAAAGATTTCATGGTGTATAATTTGAGATATCCAAGATTAACATTTGAGATAGAGATATTTTACTAAGAGGTGATGCCAATAAGAAACAGTTAGACCATTAAGCCCAGATTTTCTAAAATGTGCATGCTCACTGGGCAATTGCATGCCTTTATCACTATTGCACACGGCATCTCAGTAATTGAGCCCATAAATAAGCACTCCGGTGCACACACTTCTAAAAATCTGAATTTTGACATATGACCAGTAGAATTCAGTCTAACAGCTGAAGAATTGCTTTTTCATCTCCCAGAGATCCGCAAAAGTATTTTGAACACTGCATGTATAGTAGTCAGGCACTTAATACATCAATCAAAGCTGCTAAAGAAAGGTTGAAATACAATTCGTTGAGGACTTTGGGATGTTTAGAATTTGAAGTCTGTCACCATTTCTGAGGATTTCAACTCCTGTGGACGAAACCAGTGGTACCCAACCTTATTACACAGGAGGGCCACATAAACCAAAGCACAACCTTGGGTGGGCCAAACAGATTCTACATATTCTAATAAGATTTGAAGTTACCTATATTTTAAGTTCAGCTTGTTTCGTGGGTATTTAGATAGACAATACTGCACATAGAAACAACCTAATTAAAAACAAACAAAGAAATCGGGACATAAAACATGTATCAGAATTACAGAAAACAGAGAGAAAAAACAGTAAAGAACACATAGCCCCCTCCCTAATCACAAATAAAGAATGCACTTTCTGAGTTAGTGAGAAGTCTGAGGTTGTTTCTCAGCAACCAGTTTGTTGAAGTTTGGCTCAAAGTGAGAAATGCTCATCCGAAGTACATAATGCAGGTGGTCTTTAGGCGGTAACACAGCTTAGACTTATTCAGCTTCATAACTGAGAAAATTTATCCGCAGATGTATGTGCTACCAAAAATTGTGCACATTCAACAAGCAAATTTGCACAGTTTTTGAAACTGATTGCTGGGCCGCAGTGAGTAAAACTCCACCAGTTTCTTTTCATGAAACATGTTTGTTAAATATGAGTTAAATCAGTTCCATTTGCAGAGAGACAGGGACATTTTCCACATTAGCAACAAAAATGTTTTCAAACAGACAGACATCACTTGTTTGTGACTTGATGTCAGAAAATCTGGCCTCAAAATTCTCATTGAAGAGGTCCAGTAATTTTACCATTCAGGCACACGGGACTGGAACACTGACCTTTTCATCCTGACTGAGTTCTTCAGAGGAAGGAAAGTGAGATGGTATTCCCCTCTATGAGTGTTCTCACAAGAGTTTCAGTTTTGCTTGAAAAGTTTTCACATCTGAGTATAACTGAGAAACAAGCCTTTCTTTACCTTGCAACTTCAAATTGCAATCATTCAAATGGCTTGTTAAATCTGTTAGAATTGCTAAACCCCACAATCACATGGGCTCTCAGAGCTCTGGTCCATTTTTAGAGTTTTCATTCATGAATATATTGAATACGTTCCACCTGGCGAAGAAATGGTTGAGCACATTTCCACAACTAAGCTAACATTGCTCACTATAGTACATCACACCCTCAAATTCTGAATCAATTTCCTCCAGGAATGCTTGAAATGAGCAGTGATCCAACCCACGTGCCCTGATCGAGTTTACAGTGGCCACCATGGTTTTTATTGCATTTTCCAGGTTTAGAACTTTGCCACTCAGAGCATATTAGTAAATAACACAATACAGTGCCACTCCGGTGCCATTGGCCTTTCAGCATTACATAAATCAAGCCCTTTATGCATCAGTCCAGTCTCGTGGCCTACTATTTTCTTAGCACCGTCCGGTAAGCTGATGCCAAGACAGACAGAGTTCTCTAATAATGTTGGCAAATCTCCAAAACAAGTCTTCACCTGTAGTTTTCCAGATGAAGTGTCTGGAGCACCACAAGCTCATCAGTGATTTGAAATGCCTCATCTATTCCATGAATTAAAATTAGCAGCTGAGCACTGCCAGTAATGCCAGTGCTTTCAACCAAAGCCACTGAAAAATCTCAGAATTTTGGATTTTTTCACAGAGCTGTTCTTTGAAATATGCACCGATATCTTCTATTCTTCAAGTAAGGTCTGGCAAGACATACTCACTGCTTCAATAAGGTTCCTTTTGTCAGGACACATCTCCTCCATAATCACATTCATACACTTTTTTTATGAACTCCCCATCAGAAAAAGATTTACACTTAGTTCCTAGTGCATATACAACACGGTAGCTTGCTTTCACTGCTGCTGCATTTTCTTCTTGACGTATTCTTAGCATTTACTGTAAACTTCCAACCTCTTTTTTTCAAAGATGGGATTTTTGCAGTTCAGTGTGCGCCCTTCTATTCATTATACTTTTCCCTGTGTTTTGTGTCATAGTGTCTCTTGTTGTTATCTTCCTTCCACACTGCAACTGTTTCTTTACAAATGAGACATTATGATTTGCCTTGATGGGGAACACAAAATAATTGATTGGTTCACTTGTCTTGAAAATCACGACATCCAACATCCACTTTCCATTTTTTCGTTGGAGGCATGTTCATGCATCATCTGCTCTTACCAAAGCATTGCATCTGGGACAGACTACAGCTGACCTGCACATGTCCAAAGGTGTCTTCCTGAATTTTTATAACAAAAATCACTAAGGAAGCATGTGTTTAATTGGTCTGGTTGGCCGATAGCTGAGCTGTAAATACAGAGAGTTATTATTTACATTCTTGCGCGTGTATGAAACATGACAAAACTTTTTTTAATTAAACCTATTTATCACATTTTTCTGATGCTTCCTTGTGTGAACTAAAATGATGTAAACATGACAACAAAATGCTAGTGAATCGTCTCTTAGTATATTGTGTTTAAGCAGGCCAAAGGCCTTATGAAATGCTCTGGTGGGCCACGTAAGGCCTGGGGGCTGTAGGATGGACACCCCTGGACTAGCCAATCTAGTTTTCTTAAATTTCCATTGCCTTACCCGCCTCTTCTTCCCATCTGGTGAAACCAGTGCATTGGCATCAGAATGTCACGTAGCATCTAATTCTAGAAGAGTTCTGAGTGAAGAGTTATTAAAGTCACGTGTGACTAAAGAAGTTCAGACTGAGCATCACTTATGTAGATGTAAGGTACTAAAACCAGTTGCCTAGTAAGCAGCATCTAATAATGTTCTTACTTTATAGCTGGCCCTGGACATAAAGATTCTTTTAACAGTTTCTGCTTCAGTCACTTCACAGAAGTGATGCTTCAGCAAACTGATGTGCATTAAAAAAAATCATTTCAACTGTGTTAACATTTAAAGGCCAAAGGTCAAACATGCCCCTTTAGTTTTAGCTACACAAGTAAAGTGTGTTTTTTTGTTTCCTAAGTGTTCAGAAATTCAGTTTTATTTTAAAATAGGCAGTCCTTTTTATAGGTTTTTATATGCTTTTGGTTTAAAACAATGCCACAGATTTGCAGTTGGAGTCTAGAAAACATGGCTGGCATGAGTAGAAAGTTTCTTATTTCAAGAGAGTGTTTTCTTCTGTTCTGTTTTTCAAGAGCAAAAAGAAGCCACATACTTTCCATTTTGAGACTAATGAAAAACAAGACAATGAAAAGTAGAGACTCCAGGAGAGAGCTTAGCATGTCTCCTTTATAATGTGCTCCCATCTTGAAATGAAACTACTGCCCAAAACAGAGGGCTTCACAGCAGAAAAACTCTTTGAAAATGAAGAGGCAAGTATGTACTTGATGCATTTTATCTTACACTAAATTATTAATTCTCCAGGGCATGGACTACTTTGTTAATGTGAAAAATGCCTAGCACAAGGCATCCCCACTGAGGCAGTGCTGTGCTATGAGATCACAAAATAAGTCTAATACCCACTGTACAGGTAAATGAACTATAAACACACTTGTTGTCATACCGAAAGAAATTCCTATCTCTAGTTGTCTGACTGAAGGCTTGTCTCCACTTACCGGGAGATTGACACATGGCATTAGATCCACGGGGGGTCAATTTAGCAGGTCTTCACTAGACCCGCTAAATCAACCACAGAGTGCACTCCCATTGACTCTGGTACTCCACCGGAACGAGAAGGATAAGGTAAGTTGATGAAAGAGTTTCTCCCGTCGACCCAGCATGGTGTAGACACAGAAATACATCGATCTAAGGTAAGTCGACTCCAAGTACGTTATTCATGTAGCTGGAGTTATGTAACGTAGGTCGACTTAGCCCCGTAGTGTAGACCTGCCCTAAGAGTGTTCCAGAAGGTTCACCAGACCTTGTACTATTTTAGACAGCTTCACATTCACACTGTACAGCAGCATGTACATACTTATATCTATAAGGAGCCTTATGCCATTGACACTGAGTCTAGGATAAAAAAGGAAACATCGTGGTAACTGAATGGATTAAATACACTGTACAATATACCTCTTCTGCAGTTCCCCCTTGCTTACTAGATGGAGAACTACAAAATATTAAAATAAGTTTTAGTGAAACTATGTTCACGTGTAAGATGAACAATCCCAAGGAACTCTTTTGATAGTTAATTACAGAGGAACATATGCTTTTTGTCAGCTTTCGTACAATATGAAATAACTGCAGTAACTCAACAAGAAGTTATCATGGTGATCCAGCATCTCTTCAGGAAATAAAGCTGCCTGCTATCATCATTACAAGAAGATACTAGCAACAAAACACATACAGTCTAACAAAGTCTTACAGTTTGTACCTAATGACTATCTCTTAGTTACGCTATGGAAAGTGACTAATACAATGTGTTTATAACATATCCCATGATAAGGCATCTCTCGGCAAAGTATGTATTTTGATCTTTCATTGTGGACATTGTCACCAAACAAGCATTGTTTAGTAGGCATATCAGTCACATATAGATCTTTGTCACAAATGTTGTGCCTGAATGCTCGTAGCAGCCCTGCCACTGCCTCAGTTTACCATGCATCCCACAAAACAAACTACCACATCAGCTGGTTTTGAATTACTGCTCCCTTTCTGGGTGTGGTTTCTTACCATCAAGTAATACACCTTCTTCTCCAGGCTTAGTTAGCCCTTTTCAGACAGTTTATAAGGAGTTTCAGTATCCATATAACCCTGTCTCTCAGGTAAGAAGCCTTCACAGTCCTTTAGCAGGGCATCATTGTAATCTTCCCTCCTGGCTCACAATGCTTTGCAGGCTTCCTAGCTGGAGCTTCCCTCCACTAGCAGGCTCCTGCTCCCTGCAGGTCCCTCAGCTGGGGCTTAACTCTCAACAGTCTCCTGCTCGCTGCAGATACAGATACTATGTGTATCTGTCCATGTCACCATTCCTTTCTTCTGTCTAGGCACCCTAGAGAGTTGTCACCTACCCTGTTCCTAAACTTAGACTGCCCTTATGTTCCCAGAAGGCTTTGTTTCTAGTCACATGCTCCAATCACACGACCCAGCGACATATAAGCAAACAATGTCACTCAAGTTACTTTGAGACTGAGCTGACTAAAAAATTTCACAAGGTAAAACTGTGAGGACAATTATGGTTAAGGCCCCACTTAACTTACAATATTACAGAAATTGCAGATTCTGCAATATTAAATTTCCACCGCAATTTTGACAGCAGGAACCCCGCCATGTGCAGGGCTGACAGTGGGAGCCCTGGCTGCCCTGGGCCTAAGAGTGGGAGTTCCCACTCTCAGCCTAGGTAGCTGCTGTCAGCCCCGTGTTCCCGCTCTCACCCCGGGTGGCCGACAGCGGAAAATTGCAGATCAGTAATAATGGAGTTTATTACCGCAAATAATATGGTCAGTTATTACTTTTCTACAATTTTCTATGGGTTTTCCGCAACTCAGCTGCAGTTTTTTAACAATCATCCCATAGTTTAAGTAGGGCCTTAGTTATGGCACATTTCACACACATACAGAGACATGGACATTAAAGTAACCTGAAGGCAATTGTTACATTCTTTGGAGCATATCTAACTGATCTGCTTAAATCCTTACATGGAGCGAAGGACTGATGCCAACCTAGCTGCCTTGGCATTACAATGATAAGTAATTCCAGGAATATGCTAATAAAGGGCAATTAGCTCAGGGACACCAGCCAAGTAGCTGCTATAAGACTTATTATGCTGTGACTACTGAAGTCTATGAACAGCTTATATTAACTGTAGCAATTTGGAAACTGTCTTGAGTCAAAGTTATTTGAACACAGATATGGTTAATGACCCTTTTATTTCTTTCTGGTTTTGTCTAATGGCTCGGTTCTGCCCTTAGATACTTCAAACACTACAAACATTCAACTGGATTTGAAGATGACATGCAAGGCTTTAAAAAGAAATGTTGGATTTAATACATGGGTTAAATGCCATTTCTTCCAATTGTGTTACCTCTGATTTACATCCGTTTCAATGAGGTCAGAATTCAGCCACTGTACTTAAAATTAGAGCCAGTAAGTAAACGAGTGAATACAGTGCAAGAATATTTTTCATTTGAGAATAAGGCTCCATATTAAATTGGACCATTGTAGTAACTATAGATACATCTGTGTGTAATCAGGCATTTCCCTGCTAAATTAATGCAACAGACAAAAACAAATAATCAGCAATAGACATAATTAGTCTTATCTATCATTTTGCAGGGCTTCTTCTTGACTTTAATTAAACTCTCTCCAGACTCATGAACTTGAAGCTTTTTCATTATTAAAAAAGTATTCTCTACAGAAAACTTTTCCAAACATAGCTAAATCAAGATACCACACAGCTGTAAGTAAGGTAGCAGTTTAACAGTGTGCGTCAGTTAGGCTTCATTGTGAATACACAGTAGAACCTCTGAGTTATGGACACCTTGGGAATGGAGGTTGTTCATAACTCTGAAATGTTTGTAATTCTTAACAAGCCGTTATGGGATGCTCCTCAGGGCAGACTGCTTGGAGCGGCAGCTCAAAGTTCTGCAGTGGCTGCCTGGCAAGTGGGGGTGGGGTCAGGCAGCTGGTTCCAGCCCTCTGGTTGCAAGGGTGGTGAGTGAGGCACACTGGGGCACTGCAGTGTCAGTGGGCACACGGTGCAGGCTGCAGCCCTTTAAAACTGAGCTGTTCCTCCAGAGCTCAGCATGCAGGCAGGAGCTTGGACTCTGGCTCCAGCAGCTTACACTCCAGGCCAGGTTTCAGTAGCAGCACAGGAAGTTTCTTTCCCTGACTCTGAGCTTCCAAGCTTGTCCCCATCCCAGCCCAAGGCAGGGAGAGGGGAAAACACTGTTCACCACCACCTACCTGTAAGTGGCTGCCCCCACTGTGATGTGTAGGGGTTGGGGGTGGGAACAAGCAGTCCAGATGTTCCTAACTTTAAGGTGCAATACAGGGACAGTACAGTACAGTGTTTTCTGGGTTTTACAGTAGTGCATTCTCTGTATCATGAAAGTGCAACTTACAAATGTAGAATTATTTTTTTACATAACTGCACTCAAAAACAAAACAATGTAAAACTCTAGAGCTTACAAGTCCTTTCAGTCCTACTTCTCATTCAGCCAATCGCTAAGACAAACAAGTTTGTTTATGGGAGATAAAGTTGCCCGATTCTTGTTTACAATGTCACCTTAAAGTGAGAACAGGCATTTGGATAGCACAGTGGTAGCTGGCATTGCAAGATATTTACATACCAGATAAGCTAAACGTTTGTATGACCCTTCATGATTCGACTTATAGGCTCTAAAGTGTTATATTTTGTTTTTGAGTGAAGTTCTGTAAAAAAAAAAAAAATTCTACATTTGATAGTTTCACTTTCATGATAAAGAGATTGCACTACAGTACTTGGATGAGGTGAATTGAAACATACCATTTCTTTTGTTTATCTCTTTCACAATGCAAATACAAATAAATAATAATATAAAGTGAGCACCGTACACTTTGTATTCTGTGTTGTAACTGAGATCAGTATATTTGAAAATGTAGAAAAACATCCAAAAATATTTATAATAAATTTCAATTGGTATTCTATTGTTGAATAGTGTGATTAAAATTGTGATTAATCACAACAATTATTTTAATCTTGTGATTAATTGTGATTATTTATATTCTTAGCTTGCATGCCACTTAGCAAGTGATCTTGATCACTCTGAATCAATGACCTGTCATCTTCATTACATAACTTTCAGTGACGATTTTATATTTTCTTCAGGCCACTAATAAAAGTGTTAAATATCATAGTGCCATGAACTGATCTCTGTGGAACCCCCGTAGAAATGCAGCCAGTCAAATGATGATTTCCCATTTACAGTTTGAGACCTCTCATTTAGCCAGCTTTTAATTCATTTAATGTATGTGTGATTGGTTGGACCCTCCCATCTGGGATGCCACCTGATGTGTTGGGGTCTCACTGAGCCCACTCATGCCACCAGCCTGAGCTTCCTCACCCTGTATATGTTGTGCCAGGCCCTCAAGCCTTAGCTAGCGAATACAAACACACACACAGGTAAGGTCACACCCAGCTGCAGACACAGACTGAAGTCAGCTCTGTGACAGAGGGTTCAGCTCAGAGATTCCGCAGCACTCACATGCACACCTCCTTTGGGGAGTAAACCCAAAGTAATATTGTCTTGCTCTGTATCAAAAGATCTGCACAACACAAGCTCATAAAATTTACCCTTTCCTTCAATGTGTGGAGCGAGATATTAACAGCTTCTCTCCCCCCTCCCCCAATATGAATTGCACAAACTGGGTATGTTATAAACAAGAAATAAGTTTATTAACCACAAAAGGTAAATTGAAGTGATAAGGGATAGCAAACAGATCAAAGCAGACTACCTTAGTAAATAAACAAAAAACATAATCTGATCTTAACACGCTAGATAGGTACGATATAAATTAGCAAATTCTTACCCTGAGTGATAAACAGGCTGGCAAATTCTTAAGACACAAGTTGCCTTGGCTTTCCCAGGTTTATATACACAGACTAAAAATCTGTCTAGCGTGGGACCATCACTTCCCAGAGTTTAATCCTTGTTCCTCAGGTGTTTCCTGGTGTGTTGTTGTAGGGAGCATGAGATCCCCCCATAATGTCATTTTCCCCCTTTTATATCTTCTCCCCACTTGCTGGAAAGCTCTTTTGCTGTGACCTGGGTCAAACAATTCCCATTGTGTAGTGCTATATCTGAGAGGTTTCCATTGTACACAGTTCCAGGGGTAATCCTTGTGCTTGTGTGCATTTCCTCAATAAACCATTAACATTGTTTGGCCTTTTTACTGTCGTACCTGAAAGGCTGCTTGTGGGTGTTTTCAACCTCAGGACATGTTTCATCAACACATATATAGCCAAACTTCATAACTTCACACACGACGATAGCACATATAATCCAATGAGATATTACTGTCTAGCAGTTCAAGACTTTTAGAATGACAGCTCACAAGGCATATTTTGTGTAAGACATATCCTAATTACATGACAGTGGTGAATATTGGGGTGCCTGGATGTAACAGTATGCCATGTTAATTTAGTTGTTAAGCAAAATTTTGCAGTGCAAATACCAGAGTAACAATATACTTTAAGGGTCAGAACCTTTGAAGCACTTAAACAGATGCTTAACATTAACTTTAAGTATGTGGGTAGTCTCATTGTATTGCTTAAACACTTTGCTGGATTGGGACCAAATGGCAAACAGCAATCTTTCCACTGACCATAGTGGGCTATGGATCAGACCATGTGTAAAAATGAAAACCTACCCTAGTCTTGAGAAACCCTTCTGTTGGTTTGCAGTCCAAGGAAATAAATTGACTAACCTCAGTGGAGAAACCTTGCATGAGGCAGTTATTGTATTATTTTAGAAGAAAAATGTGCTAATAATCATGGTTCACAACACTGTGGTTTCAGCTACATCTGAAAAACATATGTAAAAAGGCATAGGTGTTTAATACATTGTTGAGTAGTGCAGCTGCAGTGGCACAGAGCTATTAAAGAGAGATATACAAAATGTGCCAAATGGATGTGAAAATAAATCTAAATCGAATTCATCTGCTGTTAACAAAATTAGTTGTGGGGATCATTATATTAGAAGTAAGGTTGAGAGTCTAATATAATCTGCCTATTTGCTTTGAAAACTCAAGTTAAATAAAAGGTAAGATTATACCTTGCCTGCAGAAATATCATATAGTATATAAATCACAAGTCCACACAAGTAGGAGTGATTTGGATACAATCTAGGAGTTTAGTACGTGGGTGTATGAAGAGATGTGTAAGTAACGAGAGGTTAGGAAGGCCATTGAATTCTGGAAATGTAAGTCTGTTTCAAATTTCTACTTCTTGCTAAAATATACTGTACACTACGTACCAAGAAGAGTGACCTTATTCTTAGCACACAAGGTATTTCTTATGTACAAATATGACATATCAGTAAAATCTTTATGTTTTATTATTTGTATTACCATAGTGCCTAGGACTCTGAATCTTGGACCAGGACCTGATTGTGCTAGGTACAAATACAGATAGCCCCTGCCCCCAAAGAGCCTATCTATCAAATGTCAATAGCATGCTTGGCACTTTGCAAGCCACTAAAACACAGTCCTGAGCCCAAGGAGTTTACAGTCTAGTACAGATACAGACAAAACAGGTCAGACTCTAGTGGTACATGTTCTGTTAGCATGTTTTAGAAGGGGTGTCAGAGTTAAGCATGTCAAGCTTTGCAGATGACTTGTGCATTGCATTGGAATATGAAGGAGGAGGAGTAGGTTTTTTTTGACACATGAAGAGTGGGTGGGCAAGGGGTGCATGAAAGAGTGAGAAAAGGATTCAAAGGGGCAGATGGAAGGAATGCTTGAAAGGAGGTGAGAAGGGAAGTGATAGCTGACATGTATGCAAAGGGAGCAGTGGATCAGGGGCTTGATGGAGAAGGGAGGCATCTTGAACCTAAGCCAAAATTTTCACATGGGGTTGCCTTAAAATTCGGCATCTACATTAGAAATCTTAAATAAGGAGCCTGATTTTCAGAGGGGCTGAGCACCTGCAGATACCTTTGACTTGAAAAGGCGTTGTGGATGCTAAGCACCTCTGAAAACTCAGACCACTTTAACTTTAGATACCTAAACCCTTGTTTTTCTTTAGGCATCTAAGATGGAACATTTTGAACATAATGTGGAACAGAAGGGGAACAGAGTGCAAATGATTACAAGGGAGGCAACAATACCATGAAAAATGTCAAGACCACATTACCATGCTGTCTGGAGTGGCTCATGACCATGATTGCCTTCCTCAGGACAGACTGTCAAAAGCAGAGCAAGCACCCCAAACAGGTGATATGTTCTATACTTAGATTTCACCAACCCAGTAACAAGTGTGAATTCCCAAAGTACTACAATCATCTTATAACGGAGTCATAGAGATTCCCCTTAGACCCTCCAATCTGTCTTGCCACTCAGGAAAGCTGGACTATGTGATAAAAGGCCACTTACAGCAAAAATCACAAAAGTTCCAGGTCCCTCACTCACCCATATTGATTTGCAGCCAAGCTCTTACACCAAAGACAACTCTGGGAGCCAGTGTTATGGTAAGCTAACTAAAGGTTTATTAGCTAAGAAAAAGGAATGAGAGTTATTAAGAGGTTAAAGCAGGTACAATATATATGTACAGGTGAATCACAGTCTCTAATTCCAAATGGTAGCAGAGATGTAGTAATCTGCCAGTTTCCCAAAAGCCTCTCAGGGTTACCTCAGAATAACTCAGGGGAACTCCATCTTCTCATCCAGTTATTCTGCCCTGTTAGAATCTAAACAGTCCGGAGTTGAAGGATATTTCCCCTGGTGTCCATACTTATAGCTTCTTCCCACAGAAAACAAGCTGACAGGGTCATTACCCACGTGGGCTTTTTCTTTGATTGGTGGAGAGAAAGGGGTACATTTAGAGTCTTTGATCTCTGATCATTCCACACAATGACCACTTGCCTTCAAATGGTTAAGCACTAGAACTTTCCTATTACAGCGCTTCATTTGCTTTACACAAGACTTCTGTCCCATTTGAGGGATTATTTAGTTACGGGGGTATATACAATGTAAATGTTTGCAGCTACATTATAACATGATATGGATAAGTGAAAACACTGCATATAGCATCCCACTACTTTTCATGAAGTTTAAACACCAGATAAACACTTAGACATTTTAACAATCACTTTGATCTATACTAATACACAAGCGAATTGGCCTGGCTTCCAGCTATGCATTTGTCAGTGTTCAGGGGAGCCTGGAGCTTTGACATGAGCTGGCACCTGACCTGCCAGCATCACACACATAACAACACTATTGCACATAGATGGAAGGGGAATAAAGGTAGAGGCAGGGGAAACCAGAGAGGAGTAGACTGCAGCCCTTGAAACAGATAAGAATTTTACAGATAAAGCAAGGGCAGATTTTGTGGGAGGCAAAGCAGAGAGGGGAATGAAAAAAAGATGCTGATATTTAAGCCTGGACAGATGGGGATATGTTTTAAAGTGAGGGAGAAGAGACATGGCTAATTGGGACTTTCACAGTACAAGTCCATAAGGGTTATACTCTGGAGTAACAAGCTGTGTGTTAGCTAAATGGATTTAATACCCTTAAACTTCCCTCTGCCTTGTGGTGTTTTAGCATGGTCCTCAGAGCAAAACTCCTTCACTAGGGCTACGATCTGATTTTTCCAGGATCTGGATTCACTTTGTGAGGGTTTTAGACATCAGTCACCTATATGTGCCTGTTTTTTTTTTAAACATATCCTATAATGTTTAGCAGAAGCAGCACTGGATATTTACATCTCACTCATGCAATGAGACTCCAGCACCAGTGTGGAGGCCCATTGAATTCAGTGGTACCACACAGACACTGGGGTTCACCTGTATGTAGCTCACGGAAGGATCAGGTCCTTTCAATGTACAGCAAACTAATCAAGTTCCAGGTACTTCTCTAGGTGGAGACAACAAGATACACTATAAATAACACACATAACATTGAACTTTGTCTCCAAGCATCTTTCAATAACTCCTTTAAAGAGTCAAGGAAGAACAAGTTCTAATTAAAAACAAGATTGAGTTTAAAAAAAAATCTAGCTAAAGGATAAGTCTTTAATGCAGTTGTGAATTTGGCAATGAAAACCTTGCTCATAGAGTACGAACAGAAAACAGTTCCAACACAGAGAGGCTAAAGGCCAGCCTAATTTTTAGCCTAAAAGAACACTTAGGTCAGATTTGACCAAAATTTGGGGGGTGTTTTTCATTTTTGAGGAGGGGATGCTATTTTTTGTGCTTTTTAAAAGGCTTTGCCAAAACCTAACACCTATAGACATGTCTCCACTTGAAACAGTTCTAACAAATAAACACACACACATGTTGTGCTAGCAGCATTGTGCTAGGACACAAGAAAGTGAAAATGAAGGCACCCATAGTTCCATATAGCCATGCTGCTGAGTAAACTCACCAGCCAGAGCATTCTGTCATGGCCAGGCATGGCACAGCAGTGAATCCACCTCGGTTTCCCCCACCCAGGGCCGGTGCAACCATTTAGGTGAACTAGGCGGTTGCCTAGGGCGCCAAGATTTGGGGGAGCCAAAAAGTGGCGCTCCCCCCAAATTTTTAACTGGTTGCAGCGGCCGCTCCGTATTCTGAGCTGCCGGCAGCAGCAGCTGCCTTCAGCCCGGCAGGTTAGGGCGCCCCTGTGGTCAGCGCGCAGCTGCAGCAACCCAGGGCGTCCCCCGGGTCAGGGAGCCGCCGCCGCGACCCGGAAACCCAGGGCACTCCCGGGTCAGGGAACCGCCGCGGCGGTCCGGCAACCCGGGGCGCTCCCGGGGGGTCAGGGAGCCATGGCTCCGGTGGACCTGCGGCAGGCATGCCTGCGGCAGCTCCACCGGAGCCGCGAGACCCGCGCGGGGGGCGGCGAAATGTCCCGGCGCCTAGGGCGTCAGAAATCCTAGCTCCGGCCCTGCCCCCACCAGATAGCTCTTTGGCACTGTGATAGTCAGTCTGAGCTCATTACTCTAGCCCTCCATAATTATTACCCCAGAAGGGGTAAGAAAAGTCCTACATGTCAAAGGTACCATAGCCCTGTATCAGGTCATTGTCCGCAGCTCAGACTCAATAGTCCTTACATCCTCTTCTTCGGGGATGGTTTCCTACCCCATTTCCTGGGAATGGTAGGGAAATCCAGACCTGTCCTCTCCTTTGGGTTCCAGCCTGGGGACCTTCTGTTTAAGCAGCTAAGACCAGCTTCTTATAAGCCTTTCCTGCTTCTCTGGGCTGATTCCTACCGCCACCTTTCCACAGACAGCTTTCCTAGGACTACACCTTCCAGTCATTGCTCTCAGGAACTCTGACTCCTGGTGCAGCTGTTTGCCAGCCTCTCCTTGGCAGTTCCCAGACTCTCTGGCAGCTCCCTGGAACCTCTTCAACCCACTGCCCTCTACCTTCAGTCCCAGGTATGAATTCCCTACTGTAACTCTTATCTCAGTCCTCCCCTACTATCCTGCAGTCCTTCCTCTGTAGGGCTCCCCCAGTCTGATTCTCCCCACTTGGGTCTAATCCTTAATTACCTATCTCCCTGGGTCAGAACAAGCTAGTTGCACTCACCAGCTCCCCTTAGCCCTGTCACTGCTGGGGTGGTATTTATACATCCCACCACACTATAGCTGGAGGAATGTTGCAAAGAGGCCTAGGAGGGCTGAGATAAAACATGGAGTCCTGGGTTTCTGCAGTCGCGGTTCAAACCATGATAGATTCATTAGCTAATTTCATAGAGCAATGGACCTAACCCTTACCCCTTCCTCCAAATATCAAAAAGATAGAAATAACTAATTAGGAATATATTCGAATCCAGAGTTTGCTTCACAGCAGTCTATGGTATCACAGCACTCATGACTTGGGAGTGATCAGGAATTTTGTGCAGAAACACCAGAGGCTGAATGAAAGATTATTCATCTGACAATTTAGACCAGAAATCTATCATTATTCATCACTCATTATTCTCCTGCTTAGAAAGGCTTCAGCCATCCAGTTAGGGAGCAGAAACAATATCGAGTAGCATAAAAGTAGAGAATAGCCAAAGCAAACAGTTCACAAATGCCCCTAAGTATGACAACTGTTCATCCAAATATTTGGGGAAAACATACAAGCAAGGACTCCATTAACAGAGACGAGGATTGCATCAGTAATGACTCAGGTCCAGGTCCACAAAGGTACTTAGGTACCTAAGTCCATGTTTTAGGCACTACTGCAGTCCCCCCAAATCCCCACTTGACTACTGCCTAACCATGTAGGCTCCTAAACTAGTGCCTAAATTATCCCTGTGAAAGTTCCCTACACATCTACCTTTCTGCCTCCGGGCATGTGCACTGCTGTTTCATTATAGGTAACTGGATGCCTATCTCCCACCTAAGCTCAATGCAGTCCATGAACCAGGGGAAGATAGGAGGAGGAACCCCTATCTCATCCATGGGGCTAGATCTGTTGGGCAGACACAGTAACTGAAATTAGGTCCCTTTCATGATCTGGCTGGAGGTTGAACTCACTCTATAAGTTTTAGCCCAGGAGTTAGCACACTCATGCAGGCTGTGGAAGACTCAGGTTCAATTTCCTACCTCTCTCTCTGAGGAGGAGAAAGGATTTCAGCAGGGGCCTCCAGGGCTGGCTCCAGGTTTTTTGCCGCTCCAAGCCAAAAAAACCAAAAACAAACAGAGTGCTGGCCCTTAAAAAGGGCTGCCCCTAAAGGGCTGGAGTGCCAGCCCTTGAAAAGTGCTGCCCCAACCACATGCTTGGAACGCTGGTGCCAAGAGCCGGCCCTGGGAGCCTCCCACCCCGAAGGAGAGCACGTTAACTCCTCAGCAATAGGATATTTTAATGAAGGGCTCCCTCAATCTCTCCTGTTGAAGCAGTTCCACTTTGTACAAATACAACTATTCAGTGAGCCACAGAAACTGACTCAATAGCTGCAGGACTATGTCAAATCACACAGGAGACACGGACTTCACTCTCATGTGACATTGCCACCTGTCTGCCAGCTCTCCTAAAATAATTCCCAAAGACCATCTTCTACAGCTGCCTTTTTATCAGCTTCTAACTATCGTGGGTAGCTCCAGTTTCCACAGTGATTAGAGTGACCAAAATGCCCAGACAGACAGAGACCTTCTCACTCCCTGTTGTTTAGAAAGTGTAATTCAGATTCAAACGTTGAGTTAAGCATGAGTAAATATTATACATTGGGCATCTGTCTGATAAGACAGAAATAAGTATTCACAAGCTTTCTTGGTGTCAGAGTTAATTGGAGAAACAATGTCAATGATTTAATCTATAGTGTCAAAAGTCTTCAGTGTCAATATGAAAAGTCTAGTAATGTAAACCTGTCACTGACAACCAACTGCCCATTTTCCGCTCTAGCCTACAGTGCAACTCAGGAAGGAAGAGGAATGGAAGTCACACTGATGCAAAAGGAGATATCATTTGTGAATTCACTGCATCAACCTGCCTGGCACTAGAAGTGACTGGTATTTTCAGTTCAGACATAGGGCAGGTCTACACTTAAAACACTGCATCGGCGCAGCTATACCGATGCAGCTGTGTTGCTATAGTGCTTTAATGAAGACACTCAACGCTGATGAGGGAGAGCTCTCCTGTCCGTGTAGTTATTCCACCTCCGTGAGAGGTGGTAGCTGTGTTGGTGGGAGAAGCTGTCCCGTCAGCACAGCGCTGTCTACACCGCCGCTTAGGTGGGTGTAACTATGTCACTCAGGGGTGTGGATTTTTCACACCTCAAGCAACATAATTCTGTAGTATGGGCCTGCCCAAAGGTGCCTACCTCCTCAATGAAGAACACAGACTTAGTTTCATTAGTTCCTTTAATAGCAAGTGGCTGCTTGATATGCTTTAAAGTGATAACACTGAAGAGTTTATTTCATAATAGGAAGAATAAAACAGACTAATTCAAAAGTGCTTCTGGATCTAATTAGCTTGAATTTGCTGACAGAAATGTTGGCAGCTAATTGTCCCTCTCATTAGCTAAGCTCTAAGCTACACTGTCTAATCTACCTCTGGCTGAGGCTGGCTGTTAATTTAACAATTACTGTAGGCTTAATAGCAGTGCTCCTCTAAAGCACTTAAACAGCAGTCATAAATGTTTGGTAAAACAGGATGAACCCTTGGCACAAAAAGGCATGAACAGCATTACAGTAGAAGGCACCAGTAAGTTAGAGGATCCTTGTCTTGTAAAGTTAGGGCTAGAAACCAGAAGACTGCAGGTTCTATTCCTGGCTTTGGCACAGAGATTTCTCTGACATCTGAGTTTCTACCACTGAGGAGGGAAAATGAAATTTACTGTTCGCACATGAAATTTGTGAGATAATTCTTTGAAAGCAATGGGAGTTAGATGCTTAAATAGCTTTGAGGATCTGGGCGTTAGAGACTCTTTGTTGGAAGGCACTATAGAAATGCATGTTGTGTTATTATGAACAAGAAATGAATGAAACAAGGTCCCTACCATGAAAAAAAAAAAGTTTAACCATTTACAGAACATACCACATTTTTATTTTCTATTATAAGTGTACAGGAGGAAGTGTGGTAACTATTAGCAAACCCTTATTTAATAAGAACCACTCTGCTATTTAGAACGGTTACAGGTCAGGTGGTGATGCTGCCACATATGTAAAGTATACAGTGCTATGTGAATCAGACGGAACGATTTCAAAGACATGTAAACCTCTTTTAGATAGAATTGTCTCATTATAGAAAATCAACCATTTAATGAATGTTGAGCATAAGCTATCATGAATAAAATGTAAATTAAATAAATTTTTCTCAAAGTAGCATCATTCAGAATAGTACTAGCTCAGAAGGGAACCATAGACAAATACAATACATGGCTTACTCTAATATCTCTTTAACTGCTGAGACCGAACCTCATAGAATAAGAGCTTGTCTACACTATCGCTTAAGTCAATGTAACTTACATTGCTCCAGGATGTTAAAAAACCACCTCCCTGAGCAACGTAAGTTACATCAACTTAAGGCGCTGTCTACACGGTACTATGTTGGAGGGAGATGCTCTTCTGACAACATAGCTTCCACCTCTCATTGAGGTGGAGTAATTACTTCGACAGGAGAGCGCTCTCCCTTCGACATAGTGTGTCTTCACTAGATGTGCTGTATTGGCGCAGCTGCACCAGTGCAGCTGCGCCAATGTGGTGCAGTAGCGTAAACAAGCCCTTAAGTAATGTTTTGTGCAAGCAAATCCTCTTTCCATGGAAAGAGGAAGTGGAAGTGCAGCTAGGCATTGCAACACTGAGTGTTATGGTGCCTAACTTTTTAGACACCGAGAAAGTCACAGGAACAACACTGCAATCTGCAATGCCTAAGTTAGGTGCCTAGGCTGCCTGTGCAATGAATGGGTAGGGACAGATTCCTTAGAATGCAATCCACAAAGCCAGAACATAGCCAACAGGAGATGCTGATGAGAGTGCTGTGTGCTAAGCCCCACTCCATCACAGAAATAGGCACATAGGAACCAGGCTGCAGGGAACCACTTATCTCTGCATATGATCCATTAACTGGAGGATGATAGGTCTTCAGCTGCCTTAGTCATGTGAAAGGCATTATCTGATAGGTATGCTTAGCGGCTGCTTAACTCCACAAAACAGCAGAGGGAGGGGTGGGTGAAGACAGCCCACCTCCCTTGGAAACTTTAGCCTAGTGGATAGGGAACTCACCCAGGATTTATGAGACCCCCTCCCAAGCCCCTATTCAAGTCTCCCCTCTTCCTGATGGTAAGAAAGGATCTGCCACATCTCAGTTATGTGCTCTAACCCTGGGGCTATGGAATAGTCCGAAATGGGGCTTCTACATTCATGCCTACTGAAGTTGTTGCACTTTAATTGAATATTAATTGGGCCAGTGAAGGAGTTAGAATGACTCTATAGCCAAGTGGTTAGGGCACCCACATGAGAGATGACAGATCTTCTTCTCCTCAGGAGGAGAGATATGAACCAGGGGTCTCCCACATTTTGGGTGAGTACCCTATGCACTAGGGTGAAGATTATGCAGGAGGAAGGTTTCCCTTGTGTGAACTCACCTGAGGGGCTCAATCTGGTAGGTGGTCTCTGGGCACATCTAGTGGATTGCCCCCCATGCAACTTAGGCAGCCAGGCATTGGTCTTCCCCAGTTTATGAATTGGGATGGGGCATAGGGTTAACAGCCTCTCCCTTCTGGTACCTTCCTCTTTGCAGGAATATGAGCAAATATTTTCTTCTTTTTCAACCTGTGACAGTTCTCACCCCACATTTTCCTTTAACTTGGTAGTTGCTCAGTCAATCCCTTCAAGACTCCCGTTTCCTGATGGTTTCATGCCAAAAACATGAATTTCATATGGTATCATATAGTATCAAGAGATGGATCCAACCCACAAAACCTGGCTGTCTAGCCAACTTTCAGGGATCAGCTACAGAGTTCCAGTGTGGACCATTACCAACAGAGAGAAAAGCCATCACCACAAAATTTGGATACAGATCTGAGTTTGGATTTTGAAACATCCCCCATAATTCAGAGGTGTTCAGTTTTAGGATCCTGCTGCAAGCTATAAATTGTCACAGCTTTACTCAGAAGCAGGCACACAAAGGTGAGCAAACATTTGATGGATATGGTCTTAATTTTGGTTGGTAACAAAATCTCATTTCAGATTAATTTGTATTATCACTGCAAACATTTCACACAGCTCCCGGGAGCTGATAACTCTACCTCTGAGCAAAGCTGTTCTGATCCCTGAAGCCCAGCTTTAATTCAGCCCTGATGCATGCAGAGATTACTGTCAGCATAAAGAATTATTTTTAGTTCCCTTGGAATATAAAATTGCAGTATGTTTCATTTCCCAATATGTAAGAGCTATAACATGCAACTGGAATGAAATATTTCTAAAACCCAACATTATTGGATTATAGTAGTTAATGTTCAGAGCTCACTGGGACGATATTTACACACTAGATGGTGCTGGTGAGCTAGAACAATGCTTCTCCAGCTCTTTCATTATATGAGCCATTTTGTAAGAGAGAAATCCTCCCAAGGACCACCTCCTCTTTCAATTTCCCAATTCCTGAATGTTTAGTTCTCTGGACCACCTATAGTTCAGCGAGCCTATGGAGGTGGTCCATAGGTCACGGGGCAGAACCAATCAGCTAGAGTGATTAAAGACAGGTGACTTTGGAAATGTTAAGTGAAAGCCAAAGGGATTTAGGTTCCTAACTGCCTAAGTCACCTTTGAAAATGGGACTTAGGATAAAATTTTCAAAAGCCCCTACATTGTTAATTTAAGTATGCAATCAGAAAAGAGGCATTCAGCTCAGTGGAGAAATGAGTCTAATTAAAGCCTATGACTTAACTAAACATTACCATAATAAAAACATCACTAAAACACAAATATGTTGGTAGGATCAAAGAACAGTAAATTTGCTTGATACAAAGATTAAAAAGAAATATAAATTAAAGAAAAGTAAAGTCTGATAATCTGGATATAAAAGCTGGCCCCAAATACTCTTAGCCACTCCCTGAAGATCTACTCTCTTATCAGACAATTATTCTGACATTAGAATGTTCCATTAGTTGCCCGATCCCTAAGAGACCATCTTAACAAGATGGGCCTAGATATTTTATTGTTCTTTGAAGAGGAGGCAGACGCTATTTATGGATAGATAAGTGCATTTTGGCCAAGAGCAAAAGGCATCTCTTCACAGATGTCTGAGATCACCTTGGTGCTGCATACTTGAAAACAATCAGGAGGGTTCTATTCATTAATTGAAACCTCATGTTTGATAGGACACTTACCATGATGGCAAACAAATCATTTTCCTGTTTCAAAAAGTAGATTGCTACACCGGTGGCCACTTTGTGATCTCAATCACACTGGTGTAAATCTAGAGCAACTCCCATAAAAATCAGCATTATGATGATTTATTTTTGACATCATTTATTTTTAACTACTCCAGTTGGATCCTACAAGCACTCCACATACACACACTCCCATGCAAAGATAAATATATCATAAAAAATAAATACGTGTGTGGTGTGTGTGGAGCCTGGTGGTGCAAGATTGTATGTATAATAAAAAGATTTTTTGGTTCAGCGGGACGCTGTTGGAGGGGTTTTGTTTGTTTGTTTTTGTTTCGGCTGGGAGGCCTTCGGAAGCGGGGCTTGGGCGGCACAGTGCAGTGCTCAGAGGAGGCAGGGGGCTTGGGTGGCGCAGCACTTGGAGGGGGTGAGGGTGAGGGTTTGGGTAGCACGGTGCAGCGCTCNGGGGTGGGGGTGTTACATACTTTTTTTTTGCTTGGGGCAGCAAAAATGTTAGAGCTGGCCCTGTTCTGAACACATTCCATGTGTGAAACTTTCACATATATCACAGAGAGTTCTGTGCATATAACAAGTGCAGAATAAACAATAGAGGTCAGAGGGGTGGGTCAGAAGTAGGCAGACTGGGGTCAAGGAGGAGAATTTTGCCCATTGTGTTTTTGATTTGTTTTTGCTCTCCAAGCAGTAAAATGCTTTGACTAGTTTCTAACTGAGAAACATAGGGAATCTCAGCTCTCCCTTCTCTGAAGTGCTCGGAGAAGATCAAAAGAAAGTTCAGAATGCATCTTCGAGAAAGTGGTCCAAAACCTCACACATATCCATTGTAGAAAAATTCAGGATTTTTGGTTTCAAGTGGTTTATCAAAAGAATAAATCCTCCCATAGGCAAGATGCTTTATAATTTGAAGAATTATTGTGCAATTGGTAAAAGAGAAATCTGCAAGCCACAACCCATGTGAAAACCAGAGTTCTGTTGGAAATTCTAACTGTTTATTGGGATTCCCCATGAATCAGTAGCAGCATGCCAGCTCACAAAAGCAGTGTGCAGGCTCACTGTATAGTTGGAAGGTTAATTGCATGGATAGACCTCGCAAGATTGCCTTTGAAGAGTATTCAGAAAAATATTGCTGCTAAATTGCAAAACTACTTGATCACTTAAAAGTGTATTTTCCCTACCATTCTTTGTTCAGCTAGGAAAAACGCTTCTGAGTTTGTCTCCTTAGTTTTGATGGAAGGACAAATAACTATGATACTGGATGATGGGGTTTTGGAGACATAACTGTAACCCACACTAACACAGTATGGCTCTGTCTCCCTGTGTTGGCTAGACCACTTGTAGTCTATAAGGTGCCACAGGATTCTCTGCTGCTTTTACAGATTCAGACTAACACAGCTACCCCTCTGATACTTGTAGAGGTTTGTGACTCCACTATCACTTTTTAGCCAAGGAAGCTAGTCCTTTAGTTCACACAATAGAAGTTCATGCTTTTAACTCCAAGTTCAATCCCAGCAGATGACCTATCCAAGGGCATCATTACTGTTGGACTTTACAGAAATTTGAACTATCATCAGTCTCTGAAGTTTAGGATGAGCTTTTCTGGCCAGTGACAGTATGTAGCCCAAACTGGCACAATGTAGATCTTTGTCCCCCTCTAGAAATTAGATCATGTATAGAGATTTATGAGTCTTCTACTGTTTCCAAGCTACTGGATTTAGTTCTTCAGCTCAGGCTCCCACTTAATTCCAGAGGTCCTCCTGGGTTTAGTGTCTGCAGAGGATCCAAGCAAGGTGTCACTGAAAGTCAGTAGGATGTAGTTGAGCTCCTTATAAGTGTTGAGGCCTCTAACTCTTGTTGAAACCAATGAGAGTTAGGTGCCTAATTACCTTTGAGGTTCTGGGCTTAGCTGCCTAAATCACTTTTGTAAATGGTATTTGTGCTCCTAAGTATATGTCTGCACAGCAAAGAAAAACTTGTGGCTGGCCCGTGCTAGCCTACTTGGTTTGCAGGGCTGTTTCATTACTGTGTAGGCTTCCAGGCTTGGGCAGGAGCTCCTGGAAGTCTATACAGCAATGAAACAGCCCTTCAGTGTGAGCTTCACAAGCCCAAGTCAGCTGGGGGTAGTGAGGGCATGATATGGGTGAGGGCAATGTAGTAGGGAAAGTAGTATCTACTTAATTTATCAGAAATGGTACATGATTCTAACTGTACTTTTATCTGGAAAAATCTGATTATTCTCAGATGCTTAAATGTTATTAGTTTCATCTCTAAATGCAATTTCTGTTACTTTTTTCTAAATCACTTTTCAGAAGCAAAAGCAGCTTGTTAGAATTAAATGAAATAGAGTCTCTTACTGGGAAGTAAGTTCTCTGAACTCTTTTCTACATGCATTTTATCACTCAGAGCATGTGGAATCACTGGAAAAATTGGACATTTTCCCTAGAGCCCATGAATGGCAGCTAGTATCAGATTTAATTTGTGTCTAATACATCTTCACATATTGTGATACTTTACCAGTGATCTACTTAAAATCATCATAGGTATTCCTCAGTTCTCACTAGCTAGATTATTTGACAAACAAGTAGGGAAATAGGAGAAAATGGCTCTCAAATGCTTCCTTAAACCACTTATAAAGCTGATTTGCAGCATGGTAAATTTGAATTGTTTCCATGGGCAACATATTGTCCAAAACAACAAAGTTGTTACCAACATCAGTCAATGCATTCTACTGTTGCAGTTCTGAAATCTAATGTGCAAAGGGTGACTGTTAAAAAAAGTTAATACACATTTCACTCTGACTTTCTCAAGTTAGAGTCCATATGGAAATTACTTTTTTATTACAGTACACACAATGGGACCTATACTTTGCATGTACACAGTGAGATGTTAGGTTTTCTTTAAAACCAGGGCTTTTCATCTCCTACAAGATGCACACATGTGACTTTACACTTTGTTGCTTTTTCTCCTGTTGTACTAATGTTGGCCAGAAGATTGCAAATGTAGTAGAATTGGCTATGATCAGATCATTTCATAGCCACAATCTTAAAAACATAGAACTGGAAGGGACCTCGAGACGTCATCTAGTCCACTCCCCTGCACTCATGGCAGGACTATGTATTACCTAGATCATCCCTGACAGGTGTCTGTCTAACCTGAAATGAAATGTTTAGATTCTCCATTTGTGTTTATGAGCTGAGTCTGTGACCCTGCAGTGTTGTAACATACCAGTACATCCTCAGCCAGCGTATCATTATAATAGAACAGTCGAGATCATGAACAGCTATCTTAATTCAGCACGCTCCTGTTAATGCAAGTTTATGTTTAGATATCACTAAATATCACATCTTTCCCAGACACCTTGATACTATACCTATGAACTGCTTGCATTTGCCTGCAGCCTCCTACTCTAAGAGTCATCCACATTTTCAATATGCAACTGTGTTACCATCTCGTTGACTCACCTTGAAATAAGACAATAGTTTCCCTATGGCTAGGTCTCTGTTTCAAACCTTGTCCTATCTGCCCAGCTCCTGGGGTAAGAACTACTCTATCTGAACACTACAGATTGTTTCTTAGGCAATGAGATACCCTAATAAAAGTTCTTCAGTGTAATGTAGTCAATTAGAATGATGGTTTTGCTATTTATTAACATACACAGTATGGAACTAGTATGGCATAAGAACCTATATAGAACAGAATCGGATATGTGTCTCATGTAGCATCTAGCAGACCCAACCACAATTGGGGCCCCATTGTGCTAGTTACTATAAAAAATGCAAACTTGGCCAAATTTGGGAAAAGCAAAAGGCATATTCCTGACACAAATGCCACGCCCCTGCTGAATATCAAGTTTCTGCTCCAAAGCATGGGGGCACTAGAGCTTCTCAGTGAAAATTTTGAACGTGGGCAAACATATTTTTCCCTAATTTCATTCTTAGGAAAAGCAGAACAATTTTTGTGGCAACTTTCCTAAGTTTGCAGCCTGAGGCAGACACAAAGCAAGGAAAATTTCAGGCTAAATGGTTAAAGTCTGACAAAGTTGTAAGCAACTGAAAGCAGGGTCCAATAAACCTTTCCTATAATGCCATCCTAATATTTTATTTGTGGGGGGGTTTTCAGTCACCAGTGCATATTTGTCAGATGTTTTCACCAAGATGCTCACAATAATGCCTTGGTTTTTTTTTCCTGAATAGATACAATAGGTCAAATCCTCAGCTTGTGTAAATCTGTATAGTTCCACTGAACTGGATGAAGTTATGCCAATTTATCCCAGCTAAGAACCTGACTCAGTGAATTTAGGACCCAGCATGATAGTGAAAATATTTCTTTGAATTTGTATTATCTTGCAATTGCCTATAGTGAATTTCATCTGTCATCATTCTGTCCGATCACTTTGTTAGGTATATCTGAAGTTGCTCATGGCTTGACACCATCATCCTCTTTCTCAGATCATTAACAGATCCATGACAGAAATTCACATCTCTCCTCATGATTGATTGGAAAAGACTTGTCAAAGATGTTTGGAAAGTCCAGGTAAGTTATGTAACCAGTTCTCCATTAGTCACAATTTTGTTGATGGTTTTATTTTGTTTGCTATTAGAATTCTTTGAGCTGACAGCATTCTAATGGACCAGAGAAGCTTGTTTTTCCTTTATAGAAGCTGTACTGGTTTGTCCTTTAGCCTGACCATGTAACTATTTTATAGTTCTACTTTTCATTATAATTCCAACTTTTCAATTATTTCTGATACTGAAATAAGGCTTTCTGGTCTGTAATAGCCAAGATCCATCCTAGAGACTTTTAAAAAGATCAACGCATTTGCTGTCTTCCAGTAAGGTAGCTGATTTTTAAGTGGTGCAATTCAGCCACTTCATTCCTACATTTCTTGAGAACTCTGGTCTGAATACTATATGTTTCTGATGTCTTGTTGCTCCTTAATTTGTTGGGTTGTTCCAGCAGCTCGCCTACTGACACCTCTGTTAGTACCTCCTCTTTATTACCTGAAAAGATAGAACTCTACCTGAAATTGTCTGAGGAGAATAGCTATCCAAAAAAAGTAATTTAGCCTCTCTGCAATGTCCTTATCCTCCTTAATTGCTCTCCTTACTCCTGGATTCTCTTTCAGGCTTCCTGCGTGTGATACAATTAAAAAAAAAATCTCATTTGTTTTTCTGTCTTCTGTTATTTTAATGGAGAATCCTATCACTTTAAATCCTACCAGTAGTCAGAAAAATCATAAAACATGAGGAACTATGGATTACACATACTAACTGCAAATCGAGAGGGCTACTGAATATGTATAAAACACAAATGTGGTAAACTGAAATACACTACTAATTCTCTACTGAAGGTGAATGAGAGTTCAAGTAATCTAAATCTCTGCAATGACTGTGCATTACCATAAGTTATCTCCATTTCAGTTTCTGTAATAAGGGAATTAATGAAGATACTTGTCTCCCCAGTGAAAGTGAATATATTGGAATGACCTCCAAAACATAAGCCTCTGATTTTCAAAGAACTAGAGGTAATTCCTTGAGTTCCTCCTTTGTGTTCACATGTTCCTCCTTGTTCTTTATCACAGTCAGTGTGTAATCAGGATAAATTAAATGTGTGACCCTTAGTAAGAATATTCTTTCCTGCTATTATGTTTTGCCATGCACAAAAAGCAACCAGATAAGCCTGATTGACTTATTTTAGATTACAGGAAACCGGAAAAAAAAAGAGGAGGCAAGTCTCTGTGAGAGCACAGCGTCAGATTTCTCTGCAGCATGTTGAATTAGCACGGCCTCACAGAATGAGAACTGCCTTTGCAGACATCGGACCCCTATTAATGTAAAGTGCAGTGAACAGAAAACAAGATGCTAACAGTCACAGAACTACATATGTCACACTTGCCAGCAAGGAGATTTTCCTCCAACCATTTATGGTACAAGTAGTAACTATATATTTTCTTTATAGATTCATCTCCATCATTCTTATATATCTTTCCTGGAACAGCTTCTCTCCTCCAATAGGAGGTTTGCTGGTGGGATGTACTGTACGGTGACAATGATATTCTGCTCCCCACTACCTGCGTAACAGAGTAGCAGCATTTATGATATAATTTCATTTGTCAGTTAATGCTTCACTCAAAAGCAGTAACTCCAGAGATGCACCATTGAAACATCAGAAAGCTGTGCTGCCATGGCTGTTGGGACATGGACTAGAGAAAGGATCTTCCCCAAAGGCCTGAGATCAGTGGAGTTTTCATCCTGCATTCCTGTGGCCATCAGCCCAGAACAAGTTTTGGAGGCCATGCCCCTTCTGGCCATGCACTCCATAGGAGCAGTAGGGAAGATGCAGTTAGTGGCTGGGGAAGATTGAAATGGGAGGGGAGCACTAGCACAGGAAGAGAAGGAACAGCAAAGGGATGCTGCTGACACCCAGGCCAGGGACAGCAGGAGGTGCTTTCTCTCTGTGGGACACAGCCTGACCTACAGCACTGGCCAAACAGAGAGAGATGCAAACAGTATCACTGACAAGGAGCAAGTTAAAGGTTTACAATTCTCATTAAAAAAAAATTTTTTTAAGGTGTTTGTAACCTCCTTTCCAGGGTGGCCCTCCAGGGCATTGTAGGCCTCTGCTGATAAGTCTCCCTCTCTATGAGGTCCAGCCTTGTGGTGCTCCAGCCCTCCAGCCAAAGTCCCCTTTGTACCACCCCTTGTCAGGCAGTAAAGTTCACATGCAATCGGAACAAAACAAAAACTTAGAACAGGGTCATCCAATGAGCCTTCCGTGGGGTCCAGCACTTCTGCTCAGGGCTGGTCTTCCAAACACTCTCTGCTTCCACTCACTCGCTGCCAGACCTGGGTGGCCTTTCTGGAAGGGCAGGTCCAGCTGGCATGTGAGCTCGATCTCGGGGCTGCAACTAGGCTTGCACCCATCAAGAGATGCAGAACTCTGTCCTCCTTCCTGGGCCAGTTCTCCTCCTTTTAGCTCCCCTCATCATGCCGGACATTGACTGTAACATGGCAGGGCTCAGTGGGCCCATAGGCTCTCCATAACCCTTTCATTGCCAGTGGAGAGCCTGTCAGCCTCCATAACCCCCTCATTGCCAGTGTGAGGTTCTCTGCTCCATCACAGTGGCCAGACCTTCAAGTGATTTCATGGGGACTTGACAAAACCTTAAAGCAGCATCTGGGGATTCCCTGAACATAGTGTAATCCTGAACTGCCCTCCTCTTTCCCACTCCTCTCCCCCTCAGTATATGGGGGCAGAAGGGAATGGAGTCAGACTACACTGAATTCTAATTCTGGCCATTGGAACAGCTCCTTGAGGGCCTTTATCAACTCATAAAATTCAGAGTAATCTTAGAGTTGCCCTAATTTGCACCAGGAGCCCATTTAACCACTGATAGTGCCCAGAAAAGGTGAGATAAGCCACCTATGCACTTTCCTCACTAGATTAACTGAGCACTGCTCTGTCACTTGGGCTTTTGCTGTGTGTTCAAAAACAAAGCCAGGTAGCTTAAGTCAAAGATAGTAGAAAAACCCTATAAAATCTCAAAACCTGAATGAGCGATGACTGAACCATGCTGACTAGAGTACACATGTGGAAGACTTAAGACCTGCCTTATATAAAGACTGAGGCCTGGTCTACACTATGCATTTATACCGAATTTAGCAGGGTTAAACCGATTTAACACTGCACCCGTCCACACAACGAGGCCCTTTATATCGATGTGAAGGGCTTTTTAAACCGGTTTCTGTACTCTTCCCCGACGAGAGGAGTAGAGCTGAAATTGGTATTACCATATCGGATTAGGAGGGTTAGTGTGGCCGCAACTATTGACAGTATTGTTGTCTCCCACAGTGCACCTTGTGTACCCGCTCTGGACAAGCAATCTGAAACTTGGAATCCATTGGCCAAGTTAGACAGTGGAAGCCACAACGACTTTTGAATTCATTTCCTGTTTGCCACATGGAGCTTCTTGATCAGCATCAGGTGCGATGCGAGTGGTCAAATCCAAAAAAGAATCCAGCATGGACTGTACGGGAGATAACTGGATCGGATCGCTGGTATGGGCGAGAACAATCTGTTCTATCAGAAGCTCCGTTCCAGAAAGACGAATTGCCAAAGCCTTGAAAAAAATCTCCAGACAGAGGCCACAGTCAGGAGCTCAGTCATAGTGCTGCGTGACAAGCATAATGGAAAGCCAACAGAATAAAATGGATGCTCTTGGAGAGAGGGAGGGTACTGAGGACTCCGCATCCCACAGGTCCACGCGTGTCCGAAAAGCATTGATTATGGCTGAGGACTCCATAATGCCTGTTAAGGTCAAACACATTGTCCGGGGTGGTTCAGGGGTATAGCGCGTCAATTTATCCCCTCCCTGCCCTGTGAAAAGAAAAGGGAAATAAATCATTTCTTGACTTTTTTATATGGTCACCATGTCAACCGATGCTGTCCTGGTGAGACGCAAATGCTCGCACTAACAGCCAGCAACCCTCTTCCTGTCCCCTCCCCGGATGCAGATGGTACAATATGACTGGATCCATTCATATCATCAGCCCGTGAAGTGCTCCTGGCTGGGCCTCAGGTGACGTCAGCCGGGGGTGCCTGGTAAAAATTAGGGAATTGATCCTGTCACCAGGAATGGTACGAACCGAACCACAAGTCGCCCCAGGCGGTCAAAAACGCAAAAGGGATGTTATGGAATCATTAAAGTAGATAGAGAATAAGACTAGAAATATATTTCATTGCCCTTATATAAATCCATGGTACGCCCACATCTCGATCTGTTACAGATATGGTCTCCTACCTCAAAAAAAGATTTTTAGCACTAGAAAAGCAGTTCAGAAAAGTGGCAACTAAATGATTAGGTTGGAAGTGTCCCATACGAGGGAAAGATTAAAGAGGCTAAGGGACTCCTTCAGCTGGAAAAAAGCGAGACTAAGGGGGGATATGATAATGATATGATATGATAGAAGTATAAAAAATCATGAGTCATGTGAGAAAGTGGATAAGGAAAAGTTGTTACTTACTCCCATAATACAGAGAACTAGGGGGCACCAAATGAAAATTAATAGGCAGCGGTTTAAAACAAAAGGAATAAGGAATTTTCTTCAACAGCGCACGTCAACTTGTGGAACTCCTTACCTGGAGGGTAGTGAAGGCTGGGACCTATAACAATGTTTAAAAGGGAACTGGATAAATTCATGGTGGGCTAAGTCCATAAATGGCCTATAGCCAGGCACGACATGAATGGTAACGAATGGGGATCATAGCCCGTGAGGCTCCTGGCTGCCTCAGGTGACGTCAGCCGGGCGTGCCCCAGGTCGGTACAACAAAGATCGGAACTTCCCCTACTGGTCATGCAGTAGATGCGTACGATACTCTCACCGTCTTCATCATAGCACTGGGGCTGAGCCCATTCGCCCCCTCCTTCATGTCTAAGAAAAATTCTGTACTGCTCCATGGACTATCTAGCAGTGGGAGGCTTGGCTTCCTCTCCCCTGCACCGTTGTGATCGAGTCCTGCGCTTGACTATCATACAGTGGAGGCTGACCTCCCCCTTCATTTTATCTCACTAACAAGTCACTGTTTTCTTATTCCTTGCATTCTTTTATTACTTTCCTCACACAAATGCGGGGGACACTGCAATGGTAGCCCGGAGGGTTGAGGAGCAGGGAAGCAACAGTGGTGTCGCAAAGGCAACCTCGTAGAATGGCATTTGCGAGGGTCATCATTTCTGCGGTATCTGACACGGAGTGGCTGGCTCTCTAGTTACACATGGGTGCTAGCCACAGTATGCTCCCATATTCGTGCCAAGGACTGACTCTTTTTTAGATACAACATAAAGAGGTGAGAAACGGAGTCGCACATTTTTGTCTTGCGACCTGGCTGACTCAGCAAGGAAACTCATACAGCAGCAAGATGTACAGCACAACTGAACAACTGTCTCTCATTGCAATTTACTAATAGCATGGCAGGAAATACAGAACAACTATAACTATCTCTGCTTCTTGCCAA
>NC_133769.1:232493387-232530571 GCF_003597395.2 Chelonoidis abingdonii
CTTGCAAAGGCAAATGAATGCTGCTGTGTAGCACTGCAGTACCGCCTCAGTCAGCGGCATCCAGTACACATACAGTGACAGTGACAAAAGGCAAAACGGGGTCCATGGTTGCCATGCAATGGCATCTGCCAGGGCAATCCAGGGAAAAAGGGCAAGAAATGATTGTCTGCCGTTGCTTTCCTGGAGGAAAGAATGACTGACGACATTTACCCAGAACCACCTGCGACAATGATTTTTGCCCCATCAGCCACTGGTCTCTCAACCCAGAATTCCAATGGGCGGGGGAGACTGCAGGAACTATGGGATAGCTATGGGATAGCTACCCACAGTGCAACGCTCCAGAAATTGACACTGGCCTTGGTACATGGACGCACACCACCAAATTAATGTGCTTAGTGTGGCCACGTGCACTCGACTTTATACAATCTCTTTTACAAAACCAGTTTATGTAAAATTGGAATAATCCTGTAGTGTAGACGTACCCTTAGGCACTACCAGTTTATGTTGGTATAACTCCATCACTCAGGGGAGTAGAAAATCCACACCCTTAAACAACATAGTTATACTGACATAAGTTGGTAGTGTAGACCAAACCCTATGTCTCCAGACAAGGCAGGTCTTAAGTCTTCCACATTTGTATTCTAGTTAACATATGCCTATGCTAAAGGACAAAGCTCTCCCATTGGCATATGTAGCAGCACGCTATAGCACCAGTGCAGCTGTGCTGCTGCAGCGCTGTAAGTGGAGACAAGCTGTGAAGTCCTGTTCCTGCTCCCATGGATGTCCATGATAAAACTCACATTGCATTAAATGAGGCTGCAATTAGGCCCCTGGGGCCTCGATTCTCAGAAACCGTGACCAGAGTGAAGAACCACAGCGAGAGGAGTTTATCCAGGCTAGTTCTTCAGCCTTCCAAACTTGTGTTCTGTTCCACATTGTTCAACCCTCTTTCATGCAACCTTTGAGATTTGGTTGGCTTTTTTTATTATCTTTTGATTAAGCTTCCTGCCTTTATTTCTGAACACATAGCAAATGTCCAGACTATTAAACTTGGGATTCCTCATTACAATAATGTAAGAGACAATTATATATTTTACAAACCATTTTCTGCCACCACAATGCTCATTCCACATCCTTGTATCCCTGTACCACTGACTTCCAGAGTTCTTATTTTTAATAACGCAATTGCCAGCATATGTCCTTTAGAACAAGGTTGACAGAATTTTTGTACTGTTAGCCAAAATACAATTTCCTGGTCCTTTTTATTTGACTTTTAAGACTGAAGTGCTAGAAGAATAAATTCTTTAATTATTTCCCTAAATTTCTTAAAGCCAAGTTCTTCTGTCAAATGATCATATACTCTTTTTTTTTTAAAAATCACCGTTGTTTAATAGTGAGTAGATATGTAAATGCATTACCATGTTACCTTCTCCTTTAACATCATCACCAATAAACCTCATCTCACACTAATAAACATAGATCTGAGAGAGTCTTCTCTGAAATAGGCACTTGTGGTATGTTTTATGACACGCAGCTAAGCTTGATTTCTGGACTTAAGCGAGGAGCCTGTGGGTTGTTTTATATAAAGCACTTAGCTGGCTGGCTTATTCAATTGGCTGAACAATTCTGACATTTTAAAAAAAAAGAAAAGAAAAAAAAAGGAGAGTAGAGGGCCACGTTCAGTGAGGGTGTAAGTGGCTGCAATTCTTGGGCACCTGGTACATGTCCTTAATTGCTTCAGTTGCAGTCTATGTTGAGAAAGTTACAACTATAATGGTACTTTATAGGTTCTTCATTGTGAATGAAAAAGTATAAGGGGTTGCGATGAGCTTTCTAGATGGAGACCTACAGATGTAACGTTAGATATGTGTTTACCTTGAGAACTAGTAGAAATTGCATGCACATACTTTTCTATTGTTATTTTAATTGCCTTCAGCGGTGGATCCTCAGTATCTATAGCAATTTCCAGCTGAGCACCCCAACATTGAGTGGCTTAGAATGAGAGACCCCTTGAGATTGTAGCAGCTTAGCATGGCATCTCCTACATCAAGGAGTTATACCCTTCTCTTTCCTATGCTCAACCACCATCCCTCATGGATCCAAGTCCAGAGGCTGCCATTGGTTACCAAAGTCCATAAAGTATAATGAAGGGTAGTCCTGAGGACAGTAGGCCACTGTTGGGAAGCCCACACAGTAGGGGACTGTTCAAGTAACAGCAGTGCCTCAAAAGAGGCCTGAAAGATGGGTAGTTTGATACCCTGTTGCTTTTAACTGTTGAGTTTGAAGTTGTGCCTGAAGGTAGCATTCTGGGAAGACAAGACTTCCCGAGTGATGTGATGGAGCTGTAAAGCCTGAGACTGGCTGGTGCTGCGAGAAGCATGAATTTCACCTCCTTTCTTCTGCACGTGTCCCTTTGCCTTGTTCATCTGTAACCCAGACAACCACAAAGTCCAGCAGTCAAGAACATTTTAGATGAGATTCTTGGGCTATCTTCATTTTCTATGGCATTTGTCAGTAATGAGCCAGGATTGCAGAACAAATGCTGTACTCTCCTTAGTGAGATTACCTGTGCACTGCTGAGCTTATTCAGCCTGAAGAATTGGAAACATCAGCCATAGTCAACCTGTGCCAGCTGAACTCATTGTAACAATTAAACATTTTCTTAGTCAGAGCTTTTCGTAATTAAACCCTAAATATTTGGCAGTCTTAGACATTGATGTAAATATTAATGAGGCTTATCTCATGAATGAACAGAATACAGAGAGGCAACTATGACTTTCCAAAGACTGTATGCAATATGTTCCACACAATACTGACAATGCGCTCATTTGCACATAACTCTTTGGTACTGCAAAGTTATTTTTGCCAATAGTAACCCTTTAGAAGCTTAAATGACCTCCTGAGCTTTGTGGCTTATGTTATATAAATCTTTCACAATCAGGTTAAATAATAACCTCTTTATTCTGCCTCACCTTAAGCAATTCCTTCACTACAAGATTACTTTATTATCTAAAGATTACTTTTCAAGACCTGCACAGTATAAAATGCAAAATCTTAGCATTCTCAAGAAAGGCCTGATGCAGAAAGGTGCACTAATGCCAAAGATTTGCTAACTATGTGTGCGTGACTAGAAGCATTTGATTTTAAAAATCATGAACTCTACTAAATTCATTAACTTGTCAAGTTCCTAAGGCACAGTAGGGCAGAATCTAGCCTTAGTAAATAAAAGCTCCTGTTTTTCAACTAGTTTAAGTAGCAGATAGATGAAAGTAAAATCTGTCACATGAGAAGCATAAAAGATTAATCGTGGATGAGAAAACTCATCTTCTCCTTGGACTAGCTCCTTTTGTTCTTCTAAGAATCAGGAAGAGGATGCCAGGCAGATTGCAGGGAGATGCTGTTAACTTTTCTTGTTTGCGTTCCGTGTCCCTCAGGGGATTCAAATGACTTAACAGCATAGGTGCCTTTTGCTGGTGATCCCTTTTTCAAAGGTGCTGAATCCAGAGATAATGCTTTTTAGATCTTTTGTTGCTCACTCTGGCATTCTGTGCCATGGTATCAATGCCACAGATGCCATGTCAAAATGGTAGTTCTCTCCATATCCGTGGATGAGACCACATTTTCAGATGTGCAAGTGTAAGAGTGTGTGTTGTTGCATGTGGCCAACTTAGGTGAGCAAATATCTCATTACATGTATGATCATAGCTGCATATGGCCACCACTGGCTATTCTGGCAGGGTTTATGTGACTCTTTTGCAAGTATAGAATCACATCAGTACCAACTTGGACTGGCTATGGTTATCTATTTCATATATGTTACTTTGTGAAAATTTTTGTTCCACATTGGAATGAAAACAAATGTTGAAACCTCAACTTTTTCATGAAACAAAATAGTTGGTTTCAAGCCAGACCTAGTAAAACAAGAGTTTTAAAACAACTTAATCTGTTGACACCCAATCTTTATCAACATGACCATGCTATAGTAGTAGGCATCCTTCAGTCTTGAGAGATCATGGGTATGCACCCCTGAGAGGTAAAGAATTTTCTCAGTTGGTTTTACGGCAGCCACGAAAGTGACTGAAGAGACCCACTGGAGAGAGAGACTCTCTGCCGCACCTGTCACATTTAAAGGTGATGTTTTGACCCTTTGGGCTCTGCCTTCTGCGAGCTCTTTTCTCCTTTGCTAAGCTGGACAGCTTCCTTTCGGAACTCCAGAGACCTTTGTTAAGCTCTTGTTTCCAAAGGCTGCAGTCCTGAGTGTGATCTTCCCAGTTGTCCACATCCATGTCCATTTCTTTGAGATCTCGCTTGCACATATCCTTGAAATGCAATTTTGGGCATTCTTTAGGTCTTTTTCCAGATGTCAATTCACTGTAGAAGATGTCCCTTGGGATGTGCCCATCATTCGACACACATGCCCGAGCCAGTGGAGGCATCTCTGTTTGAGGAGAGTTTGCATGCTGGGTAAGCTGGCCCACTTAAGCACCTCAGTGTTGGTGACTCTGTCCCTCCAACACATTCCAAAGATTTGACAAAGGCAATGCATATGAAAGCTGTCAAGCCTCTTTTCCTGATGAGAGTATAAGGTCCATGTCTTGCTCCCATACAAAAGTGTGCTGGTAATACTTGCACAATACACACAGATCTTTGCTATAGCAGTCTAAACACACACACACACACACACACACACACAATATGACAATGCTATCGAAGTCTATACACACACAGAAAAGCTGTCAAACTATACTAAACCTGGAAAAGGGAACTAATCTAAAAATAACATTGGCAGGGCATGGAATGAAGGTCTCCATATTCTCAGCAAGCTCTAGGTAGGAACAAACATGGTCAACTGGGCAGTACACAGCCTTTTTTATAACCTCAGCACTGAATGCTCAGTACAAGAAGGGGAGTTCTTACATTCCCAACAGGTTTAGTTTTTGTACAAGGTTCTTGAAACTTGAAGCAGCAGTTCCTGTCTCACAAGCGTGAGCATGCTAAGGCCACCTTGCAGAACCTGTTCCTCTCATCCCCCAGGTTTAAAATCCATCAGTTCATGTAAAAATCTTTTCAGTGTTCCCCAGATGTCTTACTCAAGATGAATTTGTTCCAGCACAGTTTTAGTTTAGTTTTGTTCCAGTTCAGCTGTCGGAGGAGGCTCTTCTTTGCTATACTTCATTCCTCAAAAAGAAGATTCATGGCCTCATCATTGCTGGATGAGTTAATGCAATGAGAAATTATTCCTTAAGGTTCCCACTAGCTTCAAATCAGCATCTTCTGTGGAGGTAGCTTGTTGGCTGTATTCAGCAGCCATGTACAGTAACCTACCATTCCTTTCAGCAGTTGTGTATTCTGCTCTGCTATGCCCTCATTTAAACTAGATGTCATTGCAGTCAATGGATATGACTCCCGAGGATGTAAAAGGAAGCAGAAATGATTCAGCATAGATAAACCCAACCAACCAACAACCAGAAAAGCAGGAATAAATTAAAAAGAACTATCCACCTGTCATTTAACATAGGTCATTTTTAGTCAGGTTCTAAATCAAGACACCATCTTCAGGCCAAAATCTGTCCAAGTGGTTATAACTTAGATTTACACGTTTTTGCAGTGAATGTAAAATAGCTGGCCTTTGTCTGAATAAATGAAGTTCTACTATATCAATGTGCATTCACATCAGTAGTTGTAAATATGTACAAATATATTCAGTGCTGCTTTGGGAAATGGTGCTATATTAGAGCTCCTGCAAATGCAGGGCTACCTTCCACATTGGCCAGATAACGAACACACATTACCCACAGTGGCTAGATTTTCTACTGGGCACATTGTGCTGAGAGGGAGACATCAGGGAGCAGATTACTACTTCCTGATTCTCATGCTGGTTTGACATTGGCCCTTTCTGGAGGTTAGAGCACTCACATGGCCATATCACAGCCATGCCCTCATGGTGAGGGCTGCAGATGGGGAAACACAAGGATCTGGCACAGAAGCCAGCTATGGCAGTTCTTCTCCCACCTGGGACTCTCCCATGCTGGGGGAATCCCAAGCAGGGGAGATGCGGCCATTTCCTCTCCTATTGCACCCCAGGAGCCCATTGTATTTAACATAGATAAAGCCTGACTAATAAGCCGTCCCTTTTAAGGCATTTATTAATGGTGGCTAGAAGGACAGGAGTTTACAATGCTGCATTTGACTGGAGAGCATCTTTTTAACAGCAACAATTTAATTCAGAAATTAAGATGCTCAGAGATCAGGTGATGCCCCAAAGAAGCAAGAGCAGGGCCCTTCCCCCTTTCAGGAACCTGGCAACAGTTGCTTTGCAGGGCTGTGGAGAATACATGTTTCTCCTTTTAGTCTCAGGTGTACGGAGCACTATGCAGTGTGCTTCCGCAGCAGTACCATCTGCATCTGCCATGGTAGGCCAATTGTCTTAGAACACCTCTGTTCAGCCAGTAACTGGGCCACCGTAGCTCCTCAGGCCTCTATGTACAGCAGCCCCTTAGCACTCACATAGCACTTTGCAAACAGTCACTAGTTAATATTTTGCGATGAAATGGTTGGGGGGTGTGAATCATGTTTCCTTGCATTTTTAGACTGGAAGTGCCTTTTAGCCAGCAGCTTTCACTAGGAGACTTGAGGACTTTAATCTAAGCTGAGAGAGATTGATTTCAGGATGTTTTCATCTTTATGGCCAGCCAATGTTCATTACTGAATTCCCATCAAGTAAATTAACAACCAAGTGAGGCTGTGTGTTGTGCTGACATTTTCATGAGTGAATTCCGGATAGCCAGCAGTACAGTATTTAAAGACCTTAAAGGTTAATGCGTCCTCAGATCTTGAAGTCTGATTTTCCCCTAAAACCTGAATACATAATCACCTCCTTAATCAATCACTTTAACCTTTCAGCATTTGTCTGTAGGACCTAATGCTATAATGAATGTGAGATTTAAAGAGTGAAATGTGTGTGAAGCCTTGCTGCAATCTCTTTCTTACAGAAGAGAACACAAAGTCACTTTAAAAAATCACAGCTTTTATCATTGCACTGCTCTGCCACAATTTGGGTCTGGCTATTGTTATACCTGGGATAGCAGAGGAGAACTGGCTGAGGCATTGGACAGGATCCAATACAGTTAACAAAGGCAACAATGGACATGCCTCCTCTCCAGTGCAGGAAGCCAACTACCTTCCATCATCCCCATCCCTTGCAGTGGCAAGAAGACATCTAGCCTGAGAGCCAGCACTGGAGTTTGGCAAGTGATCCTCATGCGTGGCAGATCTAGGCCTCTGGGTTCAAATATTTTTCATTGTGATCATTGGCCCCAGGCCGCTGATTAGCAATTTATTGACCCTGAAAGCATTTGTAGTGTTTCTCTGCCCTTGTAAAGTGCAAAGCATTTAGGGGGAATTTTTCAGAAGTACTTAAGCGACTTAGGAACGAATGTTCCATTTTCAGATGTGACTTAAGCACTTCAGAGCCCAAGTTCTATTTACTTTCAATGAGACGGGGCCAGTTTCCCAAGGGCCAGATTTTTAGGTGCCTAAAGATGCAGATAGATACCTAGTAGGATTTTCAAAAGCAGTTAGGTGCCTAATTCCCACTGATTTCAATGGGAATTAGGCAACAAGGCTTTATTTAATATTTCACTAGGTGGCTATTTGTCTTTAGGCATCTAAACACCTTTAAAATCTTTCCTTGGGAGCCCAATTCACTTTTGAACATTGGATTTTGGCTTCTAAACCACACAGCCACTTTTGAAAATGCCCACTTCTGCATTATCTTGACTCAGTATTCTCAGGATGCCAGCCAGCCTCATGGCTTTAGCTGGCAGGAGTTAGTTGTACTATTTGGTTTGGCTTTTTTTTAGACCTATGCCTCTCACTGGGTTTCACAGCCCAAGCAGGAATGTCCTCTTGCATATTGTGAGCTCTGAGGGTATGTCTACACTACGGGATTATTCCGATTTTACAGAAATCCATTTTTGGAAACAGATTGTGTAAAGTCGAGTGCACGCGGCCACACTAAGCGCATTAATTCGGTGGTGTGCATCCATGTACCAAGGCTAGTGTCGATTTCCAGAGCGTTGCACTGTGGGTAGCTATCCCATAGCTATCCCATGGTTCCTGCAGTGTCCTCTGCCCATTGGAATTCTGGGTTGAGATCAGACGTGATGCTGGAAGCTAGAGTCATTGTAAAGAATCAGATGTTTAGAAACCATTTCTGAGAGAAAGGGGACTTTGAAATTTGAAAGCTGACAGGCAGAGTATGCATGTTCAATATGGTTTTCATGTAGAAGCCATTTTGTTGATTTTTGCAACAAAGTACAATAGAAGGACTACAAAATCAAAGTGTTTTTTTCTATGAAAAATTCATGGGAAATTATTTGGTAGCTTTCCCCAACACCAACTGAAGATAAACAATATGGTTCTTGAAGGAAGAGTGCAATCTGTGAAAAAAGTAATGATAGCAATGTTATTTACTGGAACATCAATCATTCTGTTGTACCTGGAGTCCTCTTCTTAGAATTAATTTTCAGTGTAAATTCTTCTTTCTTTCCAAGGGCAGAAATAAATATATTTAATCAGTTTTTGTGCTATGAAAATACATAATCTAAATTAACATGAGGTTCAGTTAAACCACATCCACTTTTCCCTTTTCAGTACAATCTGTACTCAAGAATCCTGCTGCTTGTCATTTTCTATCACAATGGTTCCTCACATTTTTTGTATTTCTTGCCAACCAGTGGCCATTTAAGCAGATCAAATATCCTGTGTTTGATCAACAGAGTATTGCTTGCTAAAAGGAAGTCAGATTTCCCCTTGTCCATCACAGTTTGCTTCTCACTGAAGAGCGTATTTTCTTCTCCCTAGTCCAAATATTAAGATTATAGTTCATTGACTTTACCTTGAAGTAGTAGAGTTGCTGTGGAAGAAAACTTTGGAGATCAGACTTCCTCTTTTTTCACCCAATTTATAATGAGGAAGGGCATCATTATAATTTTTCTCCTTTTCCCAAGAAATTTAATAGGCTTCAGCAAAATGGCTTGCATTTTATTATTTTACAAATAAAAAATGTGTTTAGAAAAATCTCCCGGTGCCTTTAAAAAAAACATTGTGCTTCAAGTCCTCTAGTCCATGAATAGAGAGATCTGAGCATGCTCCTAATGTTCATTCTATGTTCCTCACTCTAGTCCCCACAGCTGCCTTTCAAATGTCGCCACTGGCATTTCTTTGAAACTCTTCCTCGTTATTTAATTGATTATTGGATCAGAGCCCAGATACTTAACTCTTAATGTTCAAACACCCGACCATCCTACTAGGCCCCATCTACTTACAGAGCAAGAATGAAATTCAACCCCTCCTGCTCTCTGCACCCTACACAAAACCCAAATAAACCACATTTTATATAGGATATTACTTGCAGACTGGGAGATGCCAGAAATTACCGCAAGTAACTGTTTCATCCTATGGGCTGGAATAGGGCAATGACCCCTTCTACTCACCCAGGGGATTGTGGTCACTGGATCTGCATAACTGTGGATGCAGTGGCCATTACCATGACTCCATTGCCACTCCATGTCACTTGCTGGAGGCCTGGAACAGAGCCCAGCCTCAGCCAGTCATGTGCAGAGAAGAAGGCATGCCCACTCCACAGTCACCACTCAGACAGAAGATCCTGTACATTTCCACTGTGTGAGGCAGCTTCCATGTCCCCATAACTGAAGAGTGTTAGCCCAAATACAGCTCTTATGTGACTGATAAGATCAGTTCTGACAGTGGAAAATCTCATCTGTGACAGATGTAACTGAAGATTGACTATAATTATAGTCTGTGGCAATCTAGTCTTCTACATCTGTAAAACATTAGACACCAGTGCTTTAAAGAGGGACCCCTTTTCCTAGCATATTTATGTCAAATGCAAATCATAGAATCATTGGGTTAGAAGGGACTGTAAGAGTCACCTTCTAAATACCAGACATCAATATATTACTCCACACTCACCTCAGATATAGAGAAGGCAAATCAAAGGCAGAGTACAAGCTCCACTCCTGGAGATGATGGAGAGCTGGCAACTGAATTAGGTGCTGAATTGCTGCCACTGCAGTTAGAGGGTTTATGGCAGGCTCGTGTTCTGCTTCAGCCTTCTTCAGAGGAATAAACAGCTCAGAGATCTCCCTCAGGTAAAACACTCAGTGATTTATTGACAAAATTCATCCCGCCACCTTTTCAGATTGTGAAGCAGATAAAAGATAAAAGCTTTAACAGTATCCTGGGGCTCTAAAGCTTCTGAACCTAGCAGGGTAGAGACCTCCTGTAGTCTTGGCTCCACCAGCCTAAAGCATTTTCAGTTTCTCGCTTCCTGTCTCTGCACTTGTTCCTGTGCCTTTGTGCCTTCTAAGTTAATGAGGTAATTAGCTTTTAAATTTTTCAAGCCTATTCTTCAATCTATCAACTTGGCACACTTCCCACATTCAGGTGTGCACACCCACAGCTAATGGAAGTTGCCGTGATCAGAGTGCTGGATCAGCTGATGTTGCCCAGCACTCCGTCACAGGACCTTTAGCAGCCACATGCAGTCACTTGTGGGCTTTGCACCATGGAAGCTAGTAGAACTAGGATTTGGCCCACGGTATTTTGCATGCTATATTTAAAAAACACTGATTAAACAACCTGCCCCTAAAAACAGTACCATCTGCAAAGATCTCTGTAGCATGGCGTTTAAGTTCTTGTACAGTGCCTTGTGGAATTTTGAACAGTTTCTATGGAAGCCAAGACTGATCTCATTCTAAAAGATATGCTACAACTCAAACAGTAGCTGTGAACTTGATGCAGGAATTAATGAGTGAGATTCTATGATCTGTGTTATGCAGTGGGTCAACTTGGATGCTCATATTGGTTTCTTCTGGCCTTGAAGTCTATTAGTCTGTGAAATAAGAACATGTTTTTCTTAGCTTGGAATTCAAATCCTAACACATTTTCCCTTTAATACACGTATGGACTTTAGAGGGTAAGTTTTTCGAAAAGTTATACCTAGACTGTGCACACAGAATGTGCACTTCCACATTCAATGTGTATAATTGTAAGTGTAACTGCATATTGCGTGTATGTGTAATATAGGCAGAGCATTTGAAAATTTATCCCCACAGTCTTTGATGCATGTAGAATCTATAATTCACAGAACCATGCACGAGACTCCTACTGAATCCCACCAAATACTGATTCTGAGCTGATGATTTAGGAGATTAAAGTCTAGCAGATGTAGTACTGGCAGCAGCAGTGCATCCTTCTCCACATTATCTCACCTGTGTTGCCTTATCTGTGACCTAGACAGACTCCTCCTGCCCCACATCCCCACTTAGGAGTGGAGTAGGCAGTTCAGTTTCCAAACCCTATTGGTTCTTAGCCTTTTTGCCAATACTGCCCACAAGAATGCCAGACTGGGCTAATTATGATCATCTGTGATGTTGACACCTCTCAACTTTACACTGAGATCATCAATTTGTTTCAACCAAGCCACCAAATAGCTTTCAGATGGTGATGGTGTGAATTTTTTTTTTTAAAAAAAGATGCCAGACTGATAACCCTAGAGGCTGAAGTATCCATAGACCAGGTATGGGCATGACCCTTACTTCAGGAGATTGTTCCGAATTTGAGGATCCTACAAAATAGTCCACTCCCTCACATGCCATGCAGCATATCTGTGTTGATCAACCACAAACAGCCCTTCCCCCTGAGGAGAAAGCTACTTGCAGTAGCAGCCATGAAGTTGCTCAAATGATGCTTCAGTCTGAGGGAACAGTTGCTCCCCTAAATCCTCACTCATTTCTTCAGTGCACAGCCTGGTTACTTAGAGTGTGTGCTGGGATCAGGATCCAGGCCACTGCATATTTCATGGATATTTCTTGAATTTACTAAACACAGTGGGTTGTTGACTTGAGAAAGCCTAAAGTATATCTGGTAAGAATTAGTATTCTATTTTACCAAAAGCTAAATCAGTTTCCGTTAATGCTAAAGAGATTAATTGAGTTTAATTATATTCTGAATTTCTTACGTCCTTCAGGGAACATAAAATGAATTCAATTATGCTCCTGTTATGTGCCAAATGTATGATACAGGGTAAATCTTGGCCCTGGAATTTTATTTAGGATTCATAAATTCTGGACAGTGATGGAAGGAGCAGGACACCAACTAGCTGTTCTTGGAAGCACATTAAAAGAGTCTGAAAGTATGAATGAAGTTCAGATCCTTATAAGAACATAAGAATGGCCATACTGGTTCAGATCAATGGTCCATCTAACCCAATATCCTATCTTCTCATAGTGACCAGTGTCAGATGCTTCAGAGGGAATGAACAGAACAGGGAAATCATTGAGTAATCCATCCCTTGTTATCCACTCCCAGCTTCTGTCAGTCAGAGACTTAGGGACACCCAGAGCATGGGGTTGCACTCCTGACCATCTTGGCTAATAGCCATTGATGGACCTATCCTCCATGAACTTATCAAATTCTTTTTTGAATCCCATTATACTTTTGGCCTCCACAACTTCCCATGGCAAGGAATTCCAAAAGTGAATGTATGTTGTGTGAAGTAATACTTCCTTATGTTTGTTTTAAACCTGCTGCTTATTAATTTCATTGGGTAACCCCTGCTTCTTTTGTTACTTGAAGGGGTGAACAACATTTTGTTAATAATTCTTTATTAACTTTCTCTAAACCATTTATGATTTTATAGATCTCTATCATATCCCCCTTAGTTGTCTCTTTTCCAAGCTGAACAGTCCCAATCTTTTAAATCTCTCCTCATATGAAAGTTGTTTCATACTCAATCATTTTTGTTGCCCTTCTCTTGTACCTTTTTTCAATTTTATAATATCTTTTTTTGAGATGAGGTTACCAAAACTATGCACTATATTCAAGGTGTGTGTCATAAGTAGATAGGTAAGGTAAGGGTTAAGTTTCTTTTACCTGGAAAGGGTAACCAAACACCTGACCAGAGGACCAATCAGAGAACTGGATTGTTTAAAGTCAGGGGCGGGAATTTGTATACTCGGGGTCTTTTTTGTTTTCTCGGCTATGGGTAAACAAGTTTCCTTCTAACTCCCTCTTATCTCAAATATTCTACTAAAAGTCTGTGAGTACAAAGGAAAACAAAGTAATTCGGCTATGAGGAGCTTTGTGTTGTATGTACAGATGTGGATTGCTGTGTCTTTGTTGTTTTCCTCGGCTGTGAGAAAACAAGCTTTGCTTCTAACTACCTCTGCTTTCAACCCTTCTCCTAAACATCTGTGAGTACAAAAGGAAGCAAAGTAATTCGGCTATGAGGAGCTTTGTGTTGTATTTACAGATGTGGATTGCTGGGTCTTTGTTGTTTCCTCGGCTGTGAGGGACAAGCTATCTTGCTAATTCCAATCTTCTTCTCATTCTACAAAAAGGCAGTGAGTACAAAACGGAAACAAAGTAAAATCGGCTATGATATGCTTTGCTTTGTACTTACTGTGTGTGATTGCTGGTCTATTTAAATTGGCTATTTTTTAAATCAGACTGGGTTATTCAGATTTTCTTAAGTAGGAGCCTGTATAAATGTTTATGCAAGTTATTAGTCTGTATTGTCTCTTTTCCTATATAAAGCTTTCTTTTTTAAGACTTGTGGAAGATTCTTTTTCTAGTAAGGCAAAGCCAAGCTGTTGGTATTTTGCATCTCAATTGTCCTGAGGGAATAGAACGCTTATCTCTTGGGAAGCAGAAAAACAGGTTTCTTGGTACGCGCAAGCTAGACCAGGAGGAAGCCTGGGAAGGAGGGGGGAAGGGGTTATCTCTCCTGCTTCTGAGACTCCAAGGGATTGGGAATCTGGGGGTCCCCCCAAGGAAGGGTTGGGGACACCAGAGAGAGGAAAGGGGGGTCAGGCCCTATAAATTCCTGACCTGGTGGCAGCCTATCAGATCTAAGCTGAAGATTAAGCTTAGAGGACTTCATGCTAGTACCTTATATTTGAACTCTAATGTTCAAATCGAGGAATAATACTATGACAGTGTGGGCATACCAGAGTTTTGTAGAGTGGCATTATGATATTTTCTGTCTGACCTTTCCCTCTCTTAATAGTTTCTAATGTTGTTAGCTTTTTTGATTGCGCTGCACATTGAGTGGATGTTTTCAAAGAACTATCCACAATGACTCCAAGATCTCTTTCTGGAGCAGAAACAGCTAATTTAGACCCCATAATTTTATATGTGTAGTTGGAATTATGTTTTCCAATGTGAACTACTTTGCATTTATTAACATTGAATTTAATCTTACATTTTCTTGCCCACTCACTCAGTTTTGTGTGATCTCTTTGCAGTCAACTTTGGACTTAAATATCTTGAGTAATTTTGTATCAGCAAATTTTGCCACCTCACTGTTTATACCTATTTCTAGATCATTTATGAATTTATTGAACAACACTAGTCCCGGTACAGATGCTTGGCGAACCCCACTTATTACCTCTCTCCACTGTGAAAACTGACCTTTTATTCCTATTCTTTGTTTCCTGTCTTTTAACCGGTTACTGAACTATGAGAGGACTTTCCCTCTTATCCCATGACTACCTACTTTGCGTAAGAGCCTTTGGTGAGGGACCTTGCTTATGGGCTTTTGAAAGTCCAAGTATACTGTATCAACGCGATCACTCTTGTCCACATGTTTCTTGATGCCCTCAAAGAATTCTAACAGATTGGTGAGGCATGATTTCACTTTACAAAAGCCACGTTGACTCTTTCCCAATGTACTGTGTTCATCTGTGTGTCTGACAATTCTGGTTTGTTTGTTTTTTACTATAGTTTCAACCAATTTGCCTGGTACTGAAGGTAGTTTTACCAGACTCTAATTGCCAGCATTGACTCTGGAGCCTTTTTAAAAAAATCGGTGTTACATTAGCTATTTGCCAGTCATATGGCACAGAGGCTAATTTAAAGAATAGACTACATACCACAGTTAGTAGTTCTACTATTTCATATATGAGTTCCTTCAGAATTCTTGGCTGAATACCAGCTAGTCTTGGTGATTTATTAGTGTTTAATTTTTCAATTTATTCCAAAACCTCCTTTACTGAGAGTTCCTCAGATTTGCCACCTAAAAAGAATATCTTAGGTTTGGGACTGTACCTCACACCCTCAGCTGTGAAGACCAATGCAAGGAATTAATTTAGCTTCTCCACAACTGCTTTATCTTACTGAATGCTCCTGTAGCTCCTCAATTGTCCTGCAGCCCCACTGATTGTTTTGAAGGCTTCCTGCTTCTGAAGTACTTATTATTTTAATTGTTGTTGTTGTTGTTATACAAGCCTTTGAGGGAATATATGTTCCTCCATTTTCCCAAACCTTGAGCAACAACAAGGTTTTAAAACAGGCTGCTGCCAATATCCACCCAATTGTCTGACCCATGCTCACAATTCCCTTCCAAAAATCAAGCTCCCATCTCACCAGTCTGTGGGGTTAATCCAGATTGGTTTACAATCAGATTATAATCTGGCTCTGAGTGTGTCATGGGTTAAGGAGGAAATTTAAGCCTTCCTCTAATTTGTCTTCTGTTGCCTCTTTTCAGGCTGTCTGTACTACCGAGCAAACTCCAGACAAATGCTCGGTGCTGTGTGCTGAGAACTGGCTGGGTGATAACTACCATTCAGACAGAGAAATGCTCCTAATTCCCTGTGCTGAAAATTTTCCCTCTGCCTAAAGTCCATGTTAGGATTTGCCATTCCAAAGGCATATGGGGCCTGATGAAGCATAAGTTCAGGAGCACACTTCCAGGAAGCATGAGGCTCCTCACAGGACCAGGTCCTGAAAAAGTGAGTTTCCCAGAAATCTGACTTCTCTTTCAGTGCAAGTCTGTCAGAGAAACCAAGAAAACCCAGACATGTATAGCAGGAATCAATGCTGAAAGCCAGAGAGAAGAAGAATAACAGCCATGTCATTGATGTGGATTTTCTCTTGGTTCCTGATTGTAAAGATGTCTTTGGAGCCTGACGCTGCCTGAACATTGCAGTTGAATTGCAGATATTGCTTTGACAGTTCTTGACCTTTTTTAATCCTTCACGTTTAACTTTATCTACACTTCATTTAAATTTAATACCTTTAGGCAACTGTGGGCACTCTTGCCTTATTCTCTTTAGACTTTTTTGTTATGTGCGAGAACTCTGTGTCTGGTTGTCACCAGTCTCCCTGTTTCAAAGAGACCTCAAGAGTATCACTAGTTCTGACTTCAGTCAGAGTCATTCATATTAGCCATAGTCTGGAAAAACACAAAGTAGCTACAGCCAATGTAGCCTGCACAGACCTACGTATATTTTTGCAACTTTTCTTTTTTAATGCACTGCAAAGCTTGGCTAATCATCCTTCTCATTGACTAGACATGAATAAAACATCCTGATTGAGCTCAGCTAGGTGAAGTACTCTCAGATGCTTTCTGTGATCATTGACCTGTTTCATGTCTCTGGAAGATCAGATTTAACTACTCAGGAGCAAGAATGATAAATAAGTGAATGTAGAGAGACACCTGATGTGCGGGGTTTTCAGGGGTCGGAGTTGCCCATAGGTGCTGGAACTAGGGATGCTGAAATGGTTTCCATTATATACAGGGTTTACAGTTTGATTCAATGGCTCTCAGCACCCCCACTATGCAAATTGTTCCAGGCACCCCTGCAATTGCCTGAATATATGTGTGTATGTGTGTGTGTGTGTGAGAGAGAGAGGGGTGGGGGCAATATTTAAAGCCCTTGGTGGTGATAGCCCTGGCATTGGGATCATGCAGGGGACAGAGCTGGAGGAAAGAGAGGCAAAGCAGGGACAGGGCTATGGCAGACTGAGGAATATGCTGTAATTTTGAAAGATCTCCTTGGGCTATTTAAATTGAGACAAGGGCTAGAGGGCATCCTGGGATCAGAAGGTACAAAAGGGATTTAAAGCCCTCTTTCTCCTGCCCCCTGGGTTGCAAGTGCTGTGCTACATCTCTTAGAGAATAATTATGTCATAATTAAGTCATTATGACTACAGGTGAGGAATAAGCAAGGTGGGAGGGAGAGATGAATCCTTGAGAGACACAGAGACTATTTTAATGTAAAAGATTTTTCTAATTAGAATCCATTCAAGGATTCATTTGCAAGAGCAGCTCTTTAGTATCCAGTGCACTGAGTTCTATGGACCAAATTAGTGGTTGTATAATAATTACAAATCTGAATATGAGCCATGAGTCCAAATAGTTTACACTATTGCATTAGTAGCAGCAGTTTGAACTGTGGTTATAATTAATGTTAGTAAACATATATTTTATAAGCAATTTAATCACATTAATATTGAATCCCCTTGTTAGCAGAAAAGGTTCATTTCCACTTGTGTCAGTCTTTGACATAGAAATAGTAGGTGTCTGCCTTAGAGAAACTGCATAGGCTTGTGTATATCAGCAAAAAATACCGACTGATATTCAGTACTGCTGTCATCAGAACTACCACCAAACTTTGTCCTGGATAACACACTGAGGTCATCTGAGTTGCCTGGGTGTAAATCAACACCAAATTTGGCCCATCTATACATTCATAAATTCCTGGATTACAATTTCCTCTTCTCTTTCCCATGCAGCAGCACAAGTTCATGTGACTCCAGTTAGAAAGCCCCATGCAGCAAAATGGTCTGTGGTGTTGCCAGCTTAACAGGTGTGGCTGACAGCATCATTTTAAGTTGACTCTGTATGACATTCCAGGGTGCAGTGCAGACCAGTGAGAGGTTGTGTCACCACCTGCCCTGCAACCTTGGGTGCCTCACAATGCTTTGCAGCTCTATTTCCCACCTGGGCCACTCACAAGCAGCCTGCCAGCATGTAGGTCACACTTTGAGTGTCTGTGTATAGCCACAGCTCTGGCCAAGCAGCTCAGACCCAGCAGCCTGTCAGCAAACACCAGCCGCATGCTGGCTTCCAGCAGCCTTGGTTACCACCTGCAGGGTGACCCCAGCACACTCCCAATCCCAAATTTCTGCCCCTCCTGGACAGTTCAGATATATTAGGTCTGTTGCCCCTCTACAGGGATCAACATACAACAGTTTGCAACTGTGACCAGAGTCCTAGGGCGGGGACCACCCTGAGATTGTTCAATCAGGGCAAACTGTAAGAAATGGGTCAGGTGATCCCCCAAACAGGTGGTTATTCTGAAAATTCGATTCACCAAGCTAACAACAAAACAGCTTCTACAATACTTTACTGGTTACCCAGGAGACAAAACCACAGTTTCCTTAAAGTAATCCAGCCTTGGGCTCCCATCCAGACCACGAAGTCAAATATGATGAGCTTTACTGAAAATCTTGTTAATCATATATAAAGTTCTGCCAATCCAAAAGGATCGGGCCCATTACTCCCGGTCACTGAATATTTCAGAATTTACCCACATACACACTCACAGCCAACTCTTATTAACTAAACTAAAATTTATGTTTAAAAAAGAGAGAAAGAATGGTAGTTAAAAAATAATTATACATACAGACATGAATAAAGTTATTAGGTCAGTTTCATAGTGGAGATAGTGAGCTTCAGAGTTGCAAAAAGTTCTTTCCAGAATCAGTTCATCTGGCTATTGTCCTAAATAGGCAGTCCATGTCCAATATCAGCATGATCCCAAACTCAAGCAGTTCTCAGATGAGAGGATCAGGGCCCTAGAGTTCTTTTATAGTGCTCTGGCAGTCTATTGACAGCCTCGGCATTGTGGCTCTGAAGTAAGACCTTCTATTTCCTAAGCACCATTGGTAATAAGCTGCATGGCTTAGCACAAGGCAATTACCCCTCTTCTGCCATTTACAGGTAATTTACAACATACTTCAAAGAGAAATAAAGACAATGAAACAACTACATTCACAGTTTATCTAAATGTTAATATATCCTAATACAACGACAGACAAAAACCATTTGGTTACATTGTCAACCTCTAACAATATATATGTAAACACACACAAAAATGCAATCATTATCTACTTCTATGTCTCTAAAGGTTGAATCTGAGTTAGTTAGCCTGCTAGTGCCTAACCTCTTCTACCTCAGGGTCACAGCAACCTTAAATGAGTTACCCACACAGTTCACAACACTGGACTAGTTTTCATTAAAGACTAAAACAAGCTTATTTAACTACAAGTAGGTACAAGTATAAGTCATTAAAGTCTGAAATGGTTAAAAGAGATACAAAGATCTCTTTCTTTAGTGGTTTACTTAACAAAGTTAAGTTTAGTGGTAAACTTAACAAAACTAGACTTGATTCAAGGTGAATTCCCTTACCACATGTTCCCAGTAACGTTGTTGACCAAATTCTCAGGCCAGAGTCTGCTCCCAAAGTCCATAAGCTGTTTCTTTTTCCTTCTTGGGTGAAAAAAGGAAGAGATGGATAGGGAGAAATACCTTGGGATGTTTTCCCCCACCACGTTATAGTCCAGTCCCCCTTTGAAATGCGTTTTCCTGAGGGAAATAGATAAAGTTCATTCCTGCCATGAAGATGGAGATTAGGAGGCTGGTGGAGAAAGAGATTTCATGCTGTTGTTTGCTAGGATGCATAACTGTTTGTTCCTGCTTCTCTTGCTTGCTAAAGAATGGCCACTTGATAGGTGATTGCCCATCAGTTTTGATAACACCTGAGTAGAGGTGACAGCTTGTCCTTTGTCTTTGAGACATGTGTGGTAAACACATTACAGATCTAATTTCAATTTGTGTTTATAACTTTATATATAATGTTGCAACACACATTTCATCATGACATTATTCACCTGTGAGTTATTAGTTTTCAGATGATAACTCACAAGGTGTATTTTGTACAAAGATGATTACAATGGTGTTTAGGGTGTAAATTCAGAGGTTCATTCAGTCACACCCTGTCAATATTAATCCATCACAGCTCCCTATGTCTCAGCAAACATTTGAACAGTAAAGGGGCTTGGAGCTGTAACAGTTGGGGTGCACTGTGGGATGGCATTGAGGGAGGAGAAGGTAACCAGGTAGAAGCATAGAGTAACCACTGCTTCACAGATGGCTGAGCCTCCAACAGATCTACAAGTTTCAGGGTTTAACCACCTTAACATTTCTGCAGAAGGGCAAACCCTTTCAGGCCAAGAATGAGCAGTCAGAAACGTCACATATCCAAACATATGAAGTTTCCTAGTCTCCTTCGTGGTATCCACATGAATTTTCTGTCTCCTAACTTACCTGGGAATATTTTGCCATTCATATACTGCACATGTCCAATGAATGTTTGACAATATAAATTATCCATACAAAACCCATTGTGCACCATTGACTCTTAAGTGAAATTAAGGTTTTGTCTACACACCCCAAACGACAAAAGTTTTGCCAACAAAAAGTGCCAGTGCGAACAGTGCTTTGCCAGCACGAGAGCTCTCCTGCCACAAAGCTACTGCTGCTCGTTCGGGGTGAAAGTTTTTTGTTGGTGAGAGAGCTCTCTCCTTCCAACAAACAGCAGCTACACTGCGCGCCTTTTAGCAGCACGGCTGTAGCGGCAAGGCTGTGTCGCTAAAAGGTGTGTAGTATAGACATAGCCTGAGTTAGGGACAAAGGCAGATGCTGGTTTTGGAATTTTTTTCTATGTGCCTTTTTCTACCAACTTAACTTAATCTTGGTAAAGTTCTTTCCTCCTAGAATTCATAAAATCATGAGAGGCTGTTGTCTAAGGTTTTAGACTGACTTCTTTATTCATTCATGCCAACTTTTGTATGCTTAGGCTCCATCCTAATTTGATAGGAAGCCTAGCAATAAAGACCTCTTTGATCTTAAAGGATCTTGCTTTATGTTGTGATCAAAGGTATTCCAACCACAAGGAGAAGCATGGCAGAATAATATCTGACTTGTATTACTGACTTTCTCTAACTCAGCATTAGCTGCCTACAGGACAACCTTGAATTTTGTCTCTCATCCTGTTTGGAGAATAAATAAAATAATAAATAGGTTATGTACTTTGTTGCCTACAGATGAAGAGATTTGTTACACATTAATACATTCCAAAGCCTCAGAATCTGATGTATGATTTAAAGAGCCACCAAGCATAAACATATTGGCTTATTGTTGTGTGTTAAACTGGACAATTCAATGAATATTGTTACTGTTATTTAGTAGCCAGGTAATGTGTGTGATGCTGTACTGGACACAAAGGGTGAAATTCTGGCTACATTAATGTCATTGGAAGTTTTACTATAAACTTCAGTGGAGTCAAGATTTCAGCCTAAATGAATATGAGATCTGCAGTGAACAGCTTGCAGTGCAAGAGATGTGACACAGAGAAGACTAGATGCACTGAGAGAAACTGAGAAGGGAATTAACTTGATATCAAACAAAATTAAGTCCTGATGAGCCTAATTGGAAAACTATTGGGAGCAGACAATCCCCTTCCTCTGTTCCCATAGGAAAAGGATGAAAACCTATAGAAATAGCCTGGATTTGTATCAGAAAGAGGTTGTGGCATCATCCCCTTTCTTCTGATTCTGTGGAAACTTCTGCTTGTGGTCTCTGTGTATTTGGGCCTCTGGGTGAGAGGAATGAGAGAAAAGAAAGAAAAGTGGCTAGAAGTGGGACACTGCAGAGGGGACAAAGATGAAACTTTTTTGATGGGATGATTCCAAGTTAACTCTACATTTGAAACTCATGAAGTCTGCTGGCCTTTCCAAGTGTTTTCTCCCAAACAGGTCATGATCTTGTCCTGGGTGTATATATATATACATACACACACATAAATACTCTTCCCCCCCACATTTATATACATATCAGCCATGTTTTATATATTCATGAAATAAATCAAGGGTTAAGTTACCAATGAATAGACAATATTGACGTGTTTTCTCTTTCCGTTTGGCAGAATGCCTCACAAATTACATAGGACGCTTTTGACTAAGTACTTCAAGCATTTCTCAGACCTATGAAAAAGCTAAAGGAAAAAAATTATTTTGAAGCTTCCTTTGAAATTGCAAGTACCATAATAATTTGACTGTGCTCATCTTGGAGAATAGCTGCATGTCAGTTCGTAGGTCTGACTGGTACAACAGAGGAGCTCTTTTTTGCTCTTAACACAGCATCTAATTTTTCTGACAGTGTGTCCTTTGCTATTAAGCATATCCAGGATTTTTGGCTTTGTGTGAAAAGCGATCTGGGAGTTTAGATAAAAGCAGTCAAGTTTATCCCTAGTGTAGCCCAATTTTTGAACTATTTAAATATGAATGGCACTTTGACGTCATTTGTCTGTAGGAGGGAGATGTAAAACACCAATCAGTGGAGATAGTGCAGACTAGTGGCTATGGCACCACACTGGGTGTCGGAAAACTGGAATTTAATTCCATGCTTTGCCACTGACCTATTGGGTAGCCTTGAATAAGTCACTTCACCTCTTTGTGCCTCTTATTTCCACTCCCCTTGTCTGTGTTGTCTATTCAGTTCTGATTGGAAGATCTTCAGGGCAAGGACTTTCTCTTACAAATGTGTGCAGTGCCTAGCACAATGAGGGTCCTCTAAGTGCTACCATAATTTCAACAGGAAATGACCAATAGTATCTGGATGCTGAGATACAGTAACAAACAAACAAGAAAAGCATCCATATTCTTCAGCACCAAGGAAACCATCTGTGAGGGAGCCAATGTCATAGACTCACCTGTGCTGACCTCCCTTTGGAACAAGTTATTGCAGGAAGAAGATTGGGTCTCAGCCCCATGTCTAGCTCCCTAAACAGATATAGAATGGGTGTGGTAGACCTGTCGTTCTAAGCCAGGAGACAATGCCAAGTCAGCTTGCTGAGTCCACTTAGCAGTGCTTGATGCTGAGATGCTTCTGGCACTGACTGTCTTGAGCGTCTTTCATTTTGGCAAGGTCACATACATCAACACAGCCAATTGCCAGGTCTGAAGAAGCTGCTTTTAGAGAGAGAGCGTAACAATGGAGATGGTCTTTTATCCCAAACATATTGAATGTTCTGTTCTAGACTCAGTTGATTGGACCTTAAGAGCCTCCTCCGTGAGTAGGAATTTGAGGCAGCTTCCCAGTTTTCGCAGGTTTAATTGGAGAAGGCAAGGTATATAGGTCACCTCTGTATTGTGCCTTTTCCCTAGGCACTAGAGACACCAAACACAGACACTAGTCATTGATGTCACAGCCAAGACATTGTTGGGGCCTAATTCATCACTGGGGTGAGAATCCATATGAATCTTCACATTGAAGGAGAATGCCTTTTTTTAGTTCCTGTTAGCTTTAGGAGTAAATCTGTTGAAGTCAATGGAATTACACTGGTGTAAAACCAGTGTAAGTAAATCAAGCACAGTGTGCAAAACCAGGGTATTATTCAGTAGTGAAGAAAGGGGGAATGTTTTTCAGGAGTAATGGCTAGCAAAAGCATGTAAGGTAAAGCAAGCTTGTCTCCAAACATGGACTCGGGGTTCAACATTTTTTCTTCATTAATTCAGAAGGAGTTATAAGAATATTTACTTGCTAGTCCTTTAGGGTATTTGTACTGGTCTGCCGGAACATTCCTCTGACTTGGGAAGTTAGAAAGTCTGAAATAAGGATAATATTTCCCTACCTCATTGGGGCTTCATTGAAGATTTTATTTTATAAAAATGAATGTTTCAATATATTTCTCAAATACGTGTTACCATTCAGGATGATCTGATCCATCCTCTATATTATTAGCATTGCATTTTTTACTCCCTTACTTTTATTTTGCTTTTCTCTTCCTTAAATTGTATCCTTAAGACAAGGTGAGAAAGCAGACAGCTCCTTATTCAATAGACCAGTTTCAGAGAATCATAGGATTATAGGTCTGGAAGACACAAGAGGTTATTTAGTCCAGCCCGCTGTACTAACATCAGGAGTAAATATTAGACCATCCCTGACAGGTGTTTGTCTAACCGGCTCTTAAAAATCTCCCATGATGGAGATTCCACAACCTCCCTAGGCAATTTATTCCAGTGGTTAACCACCCTGACAGGAAATTTTTCCTAATGTCCAACCTAAACTGCCCTGGCTGCAATTTAAGCCTATTGCTTTGCATCCTATCCTCAGAGGTTAAAGAGAACCACTTTCCTAATTATAACAATCTTTTATGTACTTGAAAACTGTTATGTTCCCCCTTCCCTTCATTTTTCTCTTCTCCAGTCTAAACAAACCCAATTTTTTCAAACTTCCCTCACAAGTCATGTTTTCTAGACCTTTAATCAATTTTGTTGCTCTTCTCTGGATTTTCTTCAATTTGTCCACATCTTTCTTGAAATGTGGTGTCCAGAACTAGGCACTATACTGAGGCTTAATCAACATGGAGTAGAGTGGAAGAATCACTTCTTGTGTCTTGCTTACAGCACTCTTGCTAATACATCCCAGAATTATGTTCACTTTTTCGCAGTTATATTATTCACTCATATTCAGCTTGTGATCCACTATGACCCCCCAGATCCCTTTCCAGCAGTACTGCTTCCTAACCAGTCATTTCCTGTTTTATGTGTGCAACTGACTGTTCCTTCCCAGTAGAGCACTTTGCATTTTCCTTATTGAATTTCATCCTATGTACTTCAGACCATTTCTCCAGTTTGTCCAGATCATTTTGAATTTTAATCTTACCCTCCAAAGCACTTGCAACCCCATCTTGGTATCATCCACAAACTTTGTAAGTGTACTCTCTATGCCATTGATGAAGATATTGAACAGAACTGGACGCAGAATTGGTCCCTGCGGAATTGGTCTCACGCGATAGTCCTTCCGCCTTGACTGTGAACCATTGTCATGGACTAGTGCTAGTGTAGGGAAGAGAAGCTGTTTCTTTTGCAATGAGACTAACACACACTCAGAAGGTTGACATTTTTCCACTATATTTTCCATTGTATTTTTTCCATTGTATTTCCCCTGTATTTCACTGTGGAGCCTATCCCTACCCTCCACCGTATCTAACTCTCCCCCCAGCTAAGTGTCATCCGTGAACTTGCTGAGAGTGCAATCCATCCCATCATCCAGATCATTAATGAAGATGTTGAAAAAAACCGGCCCCACAACATACCTCTGAGGCACTCCGCTTGATACTGGCTGCCAACTTGACATGGAGCCATTGATCACTACCCGTTGAGCCTGACGATCTAACCAGCTTTCTATCCATCTTATAGTTCATTCAACTAATCCATACTTTTTTAACTTGCTGGCAAGAATACTGTGGGAGACCATATCAAAAGCCCTGCTAAAGTCAAGGTATATCACATCCACCGCTTTCCCCATATCCACAGAGCCAGTTATCTCATCATAGAAGGCAATCAGGTTGGTCAGGCATGACTTGCCTTTGGTGAATCCATGCTGACTGCTCCTGATCACCTTCCTCTTCTCCAAGTGCTTCAAAATGGATTCCTTTAGGACCTGCTCCATGATTTTTCCAGGAACTGAGGTGAGGCTGACTGGTCTGTAATTCCCTGAATTCTCCTTCTTCCCTTTTTTAAAGATGGGCACTATATTTGCCTTTTTCCAGTCATCTGGGACCTTCCTCGATCACCATGAGTTTTCAAAGGTAATGGCCAATGGCTCTGCAATCACAACCAACTCCCTATGGACTGTTCATGTCCAGCTTTTCTAAATAGTTCCTTCACCATTTAGGTCTGCTCACCTCCTCCCCATACTGTGCTGCCCAGTGCAGCAGTCTGGGAGCTGACCCTGTCTGTAAAAATCGAGCCAAAAAAAGCATTGAGTATTTCAGCTTTTTCCACATTATCTGTCACTAAGTTACCTCCCCCATTCAGTAAAGGTCCCTCACTTTCCCTGACCTTCTTCTTGCTGCTTACATACCTGTAGAAACTGCTCTGCCTGGCCTGAGGACCTGAACACTAAGAGCAGCTAATTCCCCTTTGGAGATCACTCTCACTGGTGCCTGCCAGTGCGGAGGCCTGGCCTCCTTCTGAGATTGACAAGGAGGGATGGCCACACTCCCCTACAAACTCCTTGAATTTTTACTGTAAACTTGTATATTTTGAGTCTTCTTTCTTAATGGATTTGTCTTCCTTGAGAATAATCATTTAGTATGGTCAATGAAGAGACAATGACATTGTTCAGTAATGTTTTAGTCTCTAATGCTAGCATATAGACTGACTGAAAGATAGAATGAAGGATTTTATTCTGAATCATATTAGCTTTTTTTCCCAAAACAGTTCTTCTTGCGACTTTACAGCAATAGAGAAAAAGTTAGCGTATGGCAGCCTTCTGTATCAGCAGTACTATTATATGCTGTAGTTCCTTTTTGGCCTGAGCAGTTAACCAATATTTGAGGCCTTGCTGGGTTGTTCCAGTTGCAAAAAGAAATTGATGATATAAGCCAGGTATTTCTTTGGTGTAATCCTATTTATTTACCAAGAATATATTTCCTGAAATCAGTATAAACAAACCGCAGTAGGCAGTTCTTTTGTTCACAATTTCCAAGCCTGCCGTTAGTGCCCCGAGGAGCTTTCTCTTTGCTCCATCTCCAAGCCATGTTCATGATTGCTCTTGATGTCTGCTGGCTTTCTGCCTCTGACACACAGGCACACACATCTGAAAGCAAGCAATACCCTAGCCCCTGTATTTGCAGCAGTCCCAGGGAAGCCCCTCAGACCACATTGTTTAACAGACTCTGGTCAGGCTATTCCATGTGGTGTCTTCCTATTGTTGTACCTACAACTACACAGATATTTAATTGCAGCTTCCATTAAGTTGAAAGAAGGGGGCTTAGTACACTCATCAGCTTTACCTGGGTCTGTGACTGATGATCGCCATTAACACCTTCCAGCCTATCAATATTTTTAAAACTGAAGTTAATGGACCAGATATTCAGCTAGTGTAAATCAATAAATTGCCATTGATTTCAACAGAATTATGTTGATTTACACAAACTAAGGCTCTAGCCCTAATATTATTTATCTTTCTGCATGAAGATCTAAAGCCATTCCATTACTGGGTCTGCCAAATCTCAGGGTAGGTCTACACTACGGCCGTGATTGACACTCTGAGATCGATCCACCAGTGGTTGATTTAGCAGGTCTAGTAAAGACCCTCCATGGTGTAGACTCTGCGATAACTTGACCTAAGGTACATCAACTCCAGCTAGGTGAATAACATAGAATAGGTCAACTTACCATGGTAGAGTTAGACATGGCCTTCTTCATTGTATAAGCAACAGAAGATGTAAATACAGCAGCAGAGAATATAAAGGAAACCAGAAGAGAAAGATCACTGGCATGAGTAGACGTCATTGAGGTCAATTTGCTATCTACATTATGATGCCAAATAATGTGGGTGATCCAGATGTTGATGAAGGCTTCTTTGCTTCTTGAATATCGTAATAATATCCTGGTATATTGCAAAGGTGCGATGTGCAGCTCCTTTCATATAGTGTAAAACTGACCCTGAGCTGACTCTATACATAAAATCTGCATCCAAGCATAATGTGAGCCAAATTACACTGAGCCCTCTCAGCAGCTGACAGTTCTGCTGAATTTCAAGCAAGCAGATATGATTTGGACTCATGGAGCAGAGCTGGGGTGTAAAATGTTTTCTCCATCCTGTGAAAATTTAAGACATTTTAACAAAAATTCTAGTTGTGCATTGAGGTTCAAAAATTTTCCAGAGAGAGAGATGCACCCCACACTAGTCTGGGGAGCAGGGCCAGGGCCAGAAGCAGCAGAACCCCGCTAAAAGTGTAAGGTCACAGGTGCCTGAACTGTGGCCCTGCCCCCCAGTGCTGCCCCTTCTCCGTGAGCCCCTGACTCCCATGCTGTCCCTTCCCTGAGGTCCCTCCCTCGCACCGCTTCTTCTCCCCAACCCCCACCCTCATGTCACTCCTTCCCCTTGAGGCTCTGCCCTCGGACCACTCCTTTCACTGAGGCCCTGCCCCCGCGCCACCTCTTCCCCCCGCGATACCCCGCTCAGTCCTCTCTACTTCCTTCCTCAGGCCATCACACTTATGGACAGTAAAAACTGGAAGAGAAAAGCCTTCCCACTTTTAAAAGTTATGGGGCCATGGTCCCCTGACCCACCCTGTTCTGGTGCCTGATAGGGCACTCATGTGGGAGGCCCTAGTTCAAGTTCCTGTCCTGCCTGACTCAGAGCACAGATTGTCCTAACCACTGGGTTATTGGCTATTCTGGAGGCTCAATTTCATTTCACCAGCAATTCCATCCTGGATCTGAGAAACATTTTCCATAAAATTTCAATGTACCAATATTTCCAACCAGCTCTGTTGAGGAGTAGGTTATTACCTTGTTGGGGAAAAAGGAAACAAGATACTATATTTAAGCTCCTAAGCATAGTAATGACAGAAACAAATTGCTGCTTATGACTCTCAGATGTAGCTTCATTTTCCTATCTCTAGCAAAACAGCTGTTTTGCTAATCTTCATGCAAGACTCCTTAGTAAGTTTGTGTTAGTTCTTCCAAACAAATGTCACCCTCTGTTCCTCCAGCTCCTTGCATGCTGGAACTATGGGTGCTGGAGGTGCAGCAGCCCCCTCTCACTTGAAATAATAATAGCAACCGAACGAATGGCTTCCATAATATATACTGTTCACAGTTTTGTTCAATGGCTTTCAGCAGCCTCCCCAATAAAAACTATTTCAGTGCCCTGCCTCCAGCCACCCAGAGGGGATGTGTGACTTCAAAATCACCTCAGACTTTTGGTCCAGATTTAGATCTCACACAGACATCAATCCGGTGTATCTTAATTTACTCCAGGTTCCGCAGGGCAGCAATTTTTATCATACTTCTGCTTTTTGAGACAATGGGCCTAATTCTGATTTCATTTATGCTATCTTTTGCCCAATCTGATTCCTTGGAGTTAACCAGTATGAAATCAGAATATGGCCCACTCGGCAAGTTGATGTGACAATCTGCTGAATTCCCCACTCAAGATCCTGAAGCAAAGAGTCATTAATGCAACTCATTCAGGCATTGAGTGTGTATCCTGTAACAGTTGATTGTATGCACTCTTCTGTCAAAAGTCTCATCTCATATTAACTTTAGAAAAGGTTATTTAAATCAATATCTTTACTACTTTTATTACAATCACTTTTTTATTCTGTTTGCTGAATAATCATCAGTGGATGTACCTGCCTTATGCAAAGAACTCTGGAGAAAACATGTATGTTGACATCTGTCTACAGACTAAAGCCTCTAATAGAATAACTGAACAATGAAAAGGAAGGCATGTTTGTCTAGTCAATCATCCCCTTGAACATATGACAAAATTTGTAACAAATCTGTGTTCCCTTCAAACTTCATTTTTGCCACTATGCTTCATATGGTAGGCAGTCAGCACCTCATGGTGGCAGCAGCAGACAATGAACTGGCATACTTCTGTTCCAAAAGCGCAGGCTCCCCCACTACTTGATCCAAAAGAGAATCTCCGTTAGCTGTTAGGAATACAGGACTTTTGACACACAGTTGAGCAGTTCTGATTCTATCCAATAGAGGGCACTGTAAAGCAGTCTATGAGCCCTGGGCTTCAGTCAGGGCGGGGTAGCAAATAATCTAGGGGGCTCTGGCTTGCACGCAGGGCAGAGCAACAAATTCTGGAAGCCCCAGGCCCTCAAGCAGGGATGAGCACCAACACCGTCTGTGTCCTCTCTCTATGGATGATAGACTAACACGGTCTTCCTGGCCTAAGATGGGGAGGCTTCCACCCCAGGGGTGGAGAGGTAGGGGTAGGGAGCCAATCAGCCCACGCGACTCCACTGCATCCCAGCCCAGAGCCCTTACAGTGGCAGAGTGGTCCACCACTGGGTCAGTGGGGATGCGCCCACAACATGCTGACCTTGTAACAGGCCAACACTCAACAGACTGTTGTCAAGTTTCTCTGGGCTGCTTTCTAAATCCCTGGGGCGTAGTACCTCTACATTGTAGTTGTCCTCCATTTCCCCAGGGCAGGTGGCCAGCAGCAGCTCATTGCTGTCCCGGTTGGCCGGTGGCTCTGGCCAGTCCTCAGGGGGCAACCCCAGCAGATCCATCAGCCAGTGACCTGGGAGTGCTTGTCAATCCTTGGTGTGGCTGGGATCCTCTTTGGGATCCAGAAGCAAGCAGGATGTGTCTATCTCCCTTGGTAGTTTCAGCCCAACTGAGCAGCAGGGCCAGCCTTTTATATTTCCTCTTCCTGTCCTGCCCTTCCACTTCTGGCAGGCAGGGTGTGGCCTTCCTGGCTCTGCCCAGCAGGCGGAGGGTTGTGATCCCTCCTGGTCAATCTCAGAGGGAAGCCACACCTCGCTACGGAGCTCAATCTGTTTAGCTGAACAAAGAGAAGGGTAAGGGGTGACTTGATCACAGTTTAAGTACCTATATGAGAAACAGAAATTTGGTAATACAGAGCTCTTCAGTATAGAGACAGTGGTATAATATGATCCAATGGCTGTAAATTGAATCTAGACAAATTTAGTCTAGAAATACATATTTTTAACAGTGAGGGTAATTAACCAATGGAACAAGTTAAGGGCCATGGTGGATTCTTTGACACTAGAAGTTTTTCTAAAAGATATGCTGTAGCTCAAACAGGAATTAATTCAGGGGAGCTCTATAGCTTGTGTTATACTGAAGGCTAGATTAGATGATCACAATGGTCCCTTCTGGGTTTTATAATCTATGAATCTATAAAAGATATGAGAGCCCAATTCTGGAAAGGAAGGTGATCTGTGTCACTATAGTGAAAAAAAAATCAATTTTATCTATATCTAGATAGCCTCTCTAATTGGACCAATATCTAACCATACGAATCCTTAGGTTTCTTTTCATATAGGTGTGCAACTGATGAGTTATGCTTTCAACCTCACTCAGCCAAAATCCTCCTGATGGCAGATGAGAGATTTTGCAACCACAGTCTATTAAGGATGTTTCACACAGCAGACACATTGTACTGTAGCATCTAATCCATAGACACCAAGCCATTGGGCCTGTCCCTCACTGCTCACAGTCTTCCAAGGCTAATGCATGGAGCTTATCCTTGTGAGCACCCTTAACTCCCATTAAGTCAGTGACATAGAATCATAGAATCACAGAATATCAGGGTAGGAAGGGACCTTGGGAGGTCATCCAACCCCCTGCTCAAAGCAGGACCAATCTCTAGACAGATTTTTTGCCCCAGATCCCTAAGTGGCCCCCTCAAGGATTGAATGTGCTCAGCACCTTGCAGAATTAGATCCCATGTTCACTAATGCAGATACAATTAAAGAGAAGTATATACTGATGTGATAGTAGGTAGCCTGAGGTATACAGGTTCTCCAAAAAAGGTTGTTTAATAAGTTATCTGGTATTTAATTAATAAATATAAATAAGATCAACGGATGAAGAAGTCAAATAGCCTGCTGGACTCCATAAGGACTTTTGCTCCCATTGGATGCTGATGTCTATTAATCATACGTATTCCTATACTAATGCTCCAAAGTTGTTATTTCTATTTGATTTTAGGATTGTTCAGTCACCATTTAACATCTGGCTATTACCTCTACACTTGGTTTCAAAGTCCTGTAACCCTCACACTAGAAGAGCTCACAAGAAAACCTGTAATTCAAAGGAGATAACCTCACAGAATGACATAATTTATGATAGAGACCATATGAAATGGTAATATACTACTCTTCCCATCCAGACTGGTGGAAGAATCTTAATTAATTTGGCAGAGTTCTCTGGTCCTCAGTTCTGACATCTGTTATGCTGTACAGTGATCCAAAACAGCCATCTGTCTGTCTACATGCAAAATGAATGGATGAGCAAAGATTTAATATTTTTTGACAGCAAAAGATGGAAATGAGCACGATACTAAATCTAAAGATGTGCACTTCAGATTGTCAAGGTTAACTGCTGGAGTAATGCACAGATTCAAATATTGGATTGATACTAGGTATTTAGTGCCAGAACACTAACTGAGAACTACTAGCAGCAAATAAGTTATATTGAGCCATGCAGGTTCATTATATTTAACTTATAAATCACTTTATCTAGGCCAGCCTATCACCACTAATCCCAACTATATACCCGAAGGACTCACTTTTTGCCAAGAATATCTCTCATGCAAAATATAAATATATCACAACCATCTTAGAGTATAGCAGCCTTTAGCAGCTGTCACGCTTTAAGGGTCTGATTTATGACCATCTCTCAGTGTGACCTTATTGTTGTGAATGCAGTTTTGTGCAGGCACCATGCATGTTATTGAGCTATTGAGGCCAGAACTATCAAGTGTGTCTACGAATTTGAGGTGCCCAAATTGAAACACCCAGGATCTGGTTTTCACAACTACCCAGTCAGTTCCCAGTGAGTGATGGGGATGCTTAACATATCTGAAAATAAGGTCTATGTGTTCTAAGTAGAGTTGGTTGAAATATTTCACTGTAAAATTATTGACAAAAAATGACTTTCTAATCAAAATGAAGAGGCTCACACAAAATTTTTTGGTTGAAATTTTTCAGTTTTACCATTGAAAAACTGAAAAGTTTGGAGTTTTTGTAATTGTTCCTCTCACTTATTTTCTCCTTCTCCTGTCAAATGAAACCAAAAAAATTCATTTTAGTCTAAGTTTTTTTTCAGAAATATAAAATGTTTTGACCCACTGTATTCCCAAAGTTCTGTGTCAAAAAAGAAGGCATCTAGAATTCAAACACTTCTGAAGTTTTGTCATGATGACTTGATTTCATGTGTGAATCGAGTATGAAGAAATCAAAGTGGCAGCTGTGATCCCTGCATGTAGTTTATGCCTGAAATATGTGAGGTCAGATTTAATCAGACAAGAGAACAAAAGAACAGCCACACTGGGCCAAATGAAAGGTCCGTCTAACCCAGTATCCTGTCTTCCTGACAGTGGCCAATGCCAGGTGCCCCAGAGGAATGAACAGAACAGGTCATCACCAAATGATCCACCCCCTGTCGCCCATTCCCAGCTTCTGGCAAACAGAGACTAGGGACACCATTCCTGCCCATCCTGCCTAATAGCCATTGATGGACCTATCCTCCATGAATTTATCTAGATTTTTTTTGAACTCTGTTATAGTCTTGGCTATTAACATTAAGAGGTGCCATTAACAGATCATCCTTTGCAAAACATGTAGGTTTAGCTTTCGAAGTAGAGTCATTTATTTCTTGACAAAAGTTTTTTTAAGTTTTCACAGTATATGGGAATATAATGGAAATGTCTATGTATATCAAACATTTAGATCATTAAATTATACAGAGCTCCATACTTGGGGATGGCAGTCGGTGTAAAATGCAGCAGCCACCAGGTGAATGTGCACCTCTGGGTACCTGGGAAGGCCCATTAGAGTCAGATATACAAATATATATCAGCCCCAAAATATTCCAGAAGTGCAAGATTGGGCTCAGAGGTACAATGTGTGCAGAGGAAGCTTCTCCACATTGTGTCACAATGTAAGATAGAGGTCACAGAATAGTATCATTTTCATGGCCTTTCATTTTTTCAACTTTCTCTGCTGACGTGACCCCAAGAATTTCAGTGTAAGCTTTGGTAATGAATTTTGCGGCATGAGGCCTGTCTGCAGAACATGAACTCAGACTATCGACTAGTTTCACAAAGTTTTAATTTCTCCTATCATACAGCACTTTAAACCTGCAAGTAGAATGCAGCTAAATTTACTATAGCTCTTTTAGTTCATTGGTCTGTTTCCCATGCACCATATTATTCTCCATATTTCTTTTTCTCTATTCTTGTTTTGCTGTTGGATTCTTTCCCTGTTTTCCCCTCTAATTCTCTGAGCTTTGACTGTTTTGTTTTTTTAAAAATCTGTTTACAGGTTACTTTTAGCTATTGCAGCATAAATTCAGCGAGAAGATGGAGGTGTGGCAGCTTGCCAGGATGCATATGTTGAAAAAAAGCCTTCTCCCTCTCCCTTTCTATCTTCCTTCTGGGTGAATGTTGTCTTCAACATAGCAGTTCTAGCAACTGTTTACTGTTGGACAGAATAAAGAGTGAAGTGTTGATTGGCATAAACTGTACGTTCTTAATCACATTAGGGATGTGATGCAATGACTACATTGAGCCCTAGGTTTGTAAGATGCCACTATATTACATACACAGAGATGCTAACTAACTAGATAAAAATAATAAAAGGAGGAATGAGAGGTCTTATTGTTAGTTAAAATGTTGCCTTACCATTCTGTGTCTGCTGGTGGGCACAGAAACAGAAAACACCAAAAGTTCAGATGAGAATAAGTTTACATTATTTTCTCTCTCCGGCGCTTCCATAAAGCCCTGGTTTGCGTAGACTTTTGTTTGGAAAAGGAATTTAGCATGCCAGCTGGCTTTTCCTGGATTTAATTTTTGTTTAGCCTTTACTTTCATTGCTTTTGCATCAAAGAAAAAACTAGATCTGTTCCTCAGAACCAGAAGGAAATGTGATAATGAGAAGAGAGGACAGATAAAAATAACCCACTTCTGACTGGAAAATATCTCCTTAGCACACCAACAGCTACCAGCTGTCAACAAGACTGGCCATATTTCCTGAGCACTATTTTAGTATCACACATTTGTTATTGAAATTTAATTTTAGAAAGAGATGGAAGGAAACACTTGTATTTAAGATAATAGCACTGGGTCCAAGTCAGATTCCATTGAAATCAATAGAAAGACTCCCAATGACTTCATTGAGAGTTGGATCAGGTCGATTGCTTTGTTCACAAATATTAAAATAACCATTCTTCTCCCCACCAATCACTGGCACTTTATCATCAAGCTGCATTCATAAAAGAAGCTGGCGTGTGCCTTAATGACACAGCTGGCAAGTGTGGACGGCTTTTGTTAGAAAAGTTTTCCTGACAATCAACATGCCAAAGCCATGACACAAAAATAACTTATGCTCAATGTCAATTATACACAATTATACACAGTTTAAATACACATCACCTTCCAGGGATGCTTTTTATCCGTACCGACAGTTGGCATATAGAAAGCAAAGCCGCTATACTTAAAAAAAGAAAAAGAAAGAAAGGTATAAATACACTTGTAAAACACCACAAAGTGTCAAGACAGTGGGCAGATAAAACTACATGCCATCTGTGAGGTGTGACAAAGTGGGACTGGTCTTAATGTTTCCTCTGAATACTGTAGGGGTGCCTCAGTTTGCCCTATGCATTTCTTAAGCCTCTAGGTGGTGGTATAAGGGGCTGTAATTGTTACAGAGCAAAGGGTCAGTGTACAGAAATGGCTGACACTCTGTCTCCTGGCAATTAATGGCCGAGGCCCCTCCCCTCTGCAAGGTCAAGGCTGAAGATGTTGGAGAACAAAAGGAATCAGGTGACCTCCTGGCCCAGGAAAGGGACAAAGGCCAGAGAGGAGGGGCTGGAGAGTTTCAGTTTGGGGCTGGCTGGGGATGTGGAGTCAGGGACAGACTTGGTTGTCTGGCACACTGACCCCCAAAATGGACCTGGCTGAGGGGTCCTTTTCTCTATACCTGCAAGCTCTGTTTTAGACCATGTTCCTGTCATCTAATAAACCTTTGTTTTACTGGCTGTCTAAGAGTCATGTCTGACTGTGACGAGGTGGGAAGAGGCGGTCCAGGGGTGGGGGACCTGGGAAAGAGGTGGGGCAGGGGCTGGAGCAACATGCAGCTGCGCAGGGCACCAGGAAATTTGGTGCCCCAAGTTTCCTGGTGCCTTACGCAGCTGGGTACTTTGCATATAGGTAAGGACGGCCCTGCTTATGTGCATGAATTATTTCAAGCCTAGTGAAGTGTGGGCATTAAGCAGAAGTTTGATTAAACACAGCAAATGGTAAACATCAAAATTAAAGAGATAACTGCCAGGCTGGTTCATTTTCATACAAGATGAGGCCCCAATAACTATTTATATTTCAGGCCTTTAAAATAAATTAAACACTCTATGGAATCCTACTGTCCAGCTGCACCCTTGCCTCTTTAAGGACACGATCCCTGATCCCTCCAAAGTCCTCATAGCTACTGACTCCTTTCTGCTTAAAAAAATAAATAAATAAATCTTACTTCACTAATCTGCAAATACATCAAGACTCACCAAAAATCAAAACTACCAGTCTCACCCACTTTCCCAGCGAAGATCTGTGTGAGATATTGCATTACTAGGAAAGCATTATGTTTGTAGGAAATGCTGCAGTCTTCACTCAGTTTTTTAGTTCACTACTTATAGAAATCAGTGGGAGTTCTACCTGAGGAATGCCTAAGTATAAACTGAGTATGGACCTGAGAATTTGGCCTACAAAATATAGTTTCTTATTTGGTAATATACTATGAAGTACTGTACTGGAATGGCTCTTCAGATGACTTTCTCGGTATGGTCATATTATTAGGATGAAAGACCAGTGAATTCTGAAACATGTTTATCAAGGAAAGCTGCTACACAGCCAGTGATCATATGGTTACCCAACACTTTGGTGGTGCATTAAGATTATCATTGATGGGCACCATCTGAATATCAACCCAAACCACTTTAAGGATCTAGCCAAAGACTGATCTGCAAGCAGGCCATGTCCCTTTGAGATTTGCCATAATGATAATGATACTGCTAAAAATAAATGAACACTCAGCCTTCTTCTGAGTTTAGAGAAGGGAGGACAAATGTTCCATGGGTGATTGTCAAGATAGAAGGGTGTAGCGGAATTTCATTGTCTCTCATGCACCTGAGGGGATGGCTTATAAGACTTTCCTTGCGTAGGTGTCATCCTGTACCTGGGAACAACCTTCCCATTTCCCAGCTTTGGGATTAGGACTGGGTTTTGGGGCCTTGCTGTCACCTTTAGCAGGCTGGGAAGGAATTTTCCTGCTATTAGCAGACTGGGCAGCAGCCCAGGCACCCAGGGGATAGGTTAGGTTGCAATGTGTTCATATAGTTGCAACTTGGCGGTGCTCAATGCAGGTATTTGTTCAATATGGGGTTTGGCTCACTGATACACCAGAGCTGGAATAAAGTTCAGGGAAGGCATCCCCTAAAGAAGGTGGGGAACAAGAGTGGAGCTCTGGATGTCTGCTACAATGAGAGACCAACCCTCAACCCTCATATAAAGGAATGGCCATGGGGTCATAGAATCATAGAATATCAGGGTTGGAAGGGACCTCAGGATGTCATCTAGTCCAACCCCCTGCTCAGAGCAGGATCAATTCCCAACTAAATCATCCCAGCCAGGGCTTTGTCAAGCCTGACCTTAAAAACCTCTAAGGAAGGACATTCCACCACCTCCC
>NC_133769.1:232530971-232557714 GCF_003597395.2 Chelonoidis abingdonii
CACACTGTTGACTCACATCCAGCTTCTCGTCCACTGTAACCCTTAGGTCCTTTTCTGCAGAACTGCTTCCTAGCCATTCGGTCCCTAGTCTGTAACAGTGAATGGGATTCTTCCATCCTAAGTGCAGGACTGTGCACTTGTCCTCGTTGAACCTCATCAGGTTTCTTTTGGCCCAGTCCTCTAATTTGTCTAGGTCCCTCTGTATCCTATCCCTACCCTCCAGCATATCTACCACCAGCAATGGTGCAGGGACTAGGTGAAAGGTGTGTATGGGAGAGAGAGGGGAGGCAATGGCACCCCTTCACCAGGTGGTATGGATTAGAGAAGGAAGGATGAGCTGCACTTGATGACATATTGCTGGATAGTTCCCAGATATGTGCAATTAATAAACTTGTGGCCTAGTGTCTTTTCTTCCCACAGTGTCCAGGACAAATAAATACTGAGTAGTTAATGTTTACAATACAAAATGCAAACCACTTAGTATTATACCCATGGATAAGTATATAAATATATACATATATACTTATAAAGGCGCTGTTTCTGGTTTTGAGAAACAGAAACACACTAAGCAAGTAGCATTGAAGCAAATTGCATGGAAGTGTGGTGTATTTACCTGCACAACTGAAAGAAGAGGTCATTCTGTTGTGCATTGTACTTTCCAAGTGTAAAGAACTTTCACTGCCTGCTGCAAAGCAACTGCCATTTTGTACTTCAGTTCATATGCAGAATATTACAGGGCAGATTACTTTCCCCTAAAGATAGAGTTGCCAACCCTCTATGATTGGCCTGGAGTCTCCAGGAATTAGAGATTAATATTTAATTAAAGATTATGTCATGTGATTAAATTTCCAGGAATATGTCCAAGCAAAATTGGCAACCCTACCTAATGTGCTTTGAGTTTGTTCTTTATTTACTGTTTCTTATTCTGAAATGAAAGCCGCAGAGACTGGAAGAGACGTGTTTTACTCTGTGTGTGTGGAAACAAAAGGCATTCTACTTGCAGAGAGTGGCGGCAGAAAGAATTCCTCTAGAGGACAGTACTTCCAGATGCAACACTTTCACCTCCTCTTTTATGGTACAGCGTGTGAACCTACAAAACTGGCCTCAGAGTGCTAGTGAACATGAGTGAGAAGGGACAGTTCTCGTAATTGTAAAAGTATTTTTTTTACCATACCAAGGGGAACCCAATGAGTCAGGAGGCTGGTAACAGGACAAAGCTCTTTTCACATATGCTACCAGCTAGCTGTTCAGATCTAGCCCTGGCCTGCCATAGAATAATACCATTTAAGGCCAGAAGGGACCGCCAGATCATCTAGTCTAACATCCTAGAAATCAGCAGTCTGCTACCGTGCGAAGGACGTTTGGCTGCTGGTGCAAAATGACACCGGTGGCATGGGCAGTGGGTATCATAGGCTAGGGGAGGCTGTGCCTCCCCAAACAGCCTGGCATGGCCCCGCCCATCCTCTGCCACCAGTCTGCCTCCTGCTATTCCCGGTGCTCTGCCCCGGCTCAAGCTGGCTGGGGCTAGCCAGCCTGCTGCGGGGACTTGGGACACTTGCTTTTCTTCAGGCTTTTGAGTACTCCAACCACAGAGGTCAAGGACTGAATGGAATGGAAACTAAACTACCCACACACCCTTAGAAGGTGTCCACGTGGGTCTAGCTTGAGGGACAATGGGATTGTCTCATGTAGACATCCCCAAGCTACCTTCATCCTAGCTAGGGTACCAGGGCAGTGAAGTCATGGCAGGATGGATGTGCTTCAGCATGGGTTAGCCCCACAAGTAATTACCCTGGTGTCCAGGCGGGCTCGCACTGCCTATGCTGCAATGTGTGCTGCCACAGCTTCACTGCTCCAAGACCTAGCTAGAGAGATCAAAGCTAGCTCAGATAAGCTGTTCAAGCTGCAAATACACCCAAAGGCAAGACAGCATGGGGAAGCTTGCTCTACTATCGCCAGTTCTAAAGCATTCTGGGCCTAAGAGCTCTCTGAAGTGGTTAACCTGGCACCTTTCACAAGTGCTACATTCACTTCCAAAACAAATAAAAATAATCAAGTGTCATTATTACAGTGCAATGACATGAACATTAACAACAGATCATTTGACTTCATTTGTTCAAACCTTAAATACAAGACACCTTTATCATAGGTGAGTTGTCTTGTAATTTAATGATTTTATATGGGTTTTCCATTTTCAAAAGTTTCCATTGACACGTATCAGTCGTTCCAACCTTTATGCATTGTATATGTATAGAAAAATCATATTAGATCTGCATAGTGCTTGGCCATGAGATTCAATATTAATGGAATTTGTATGACTCACCTGATGCCAGTGAAGGTATATAAAGATATTACAACCACAAGGCATAAAATACTTACAACATATTGCCAATGTACTACAGCTGTGTGATCCATCAGGAAAGATCTTACAATAATTCTTTCAGTTTATGTAATATCTAATCCAGTGGTTCCCAAACCTTTCCTCTTGCACCCCCCGTTACCAATAATAGAAGGTGTTCTCCCCTTCCCTCTCGCCCCACCAGAAGCAGAGTCTCAGCCAGGGCCAGAATCAGGGGCAGGGAGCTGAAAGAAATCGCCAAGAGCAGGGGCCAGCAGCCGAGAGTGGGTGCAAGCTGTGGCCATGAGCAGGGCTGTGGCCAGGGCCCAGGAACAGAGCCAGGGCCACAGCTGCGGCCAGGAATGGGGGTACAGGGAAGCTGGAAGCAGAGCAGGGCTGGCTGGCACTCCCTCCTGCCCTCTTGTGGGGCCTGGCCCAGGCCAAGCAGCATCCCTGGCAATGTTCATCCACAGCCCTAGGGGGCACGTCCCACAGTTTGGTAACCACTGATTAATCTCTCTTACAAGGATTTTAAGCCATAAGAATCAGGTCTGGGATCTGGCTCTACATGCCCAAATTATATATTCATTGTTTGGATTGTTAAAGAAGGATCAGCATTCAAACATTTAAACATGGATAATTAATTGTAAATTCAGAGTTATGTAATGTGATGAAAGATACCTCTTTTGAGTACTTGAGATTAAAATGAAAATTAATGCTTGGCTCTGTTGTTGAGAAAAAATAAAGATAATTTACAATGTTGTGTCTTCCATAAAGTTTGCACTACTCTCCATCTCTCTTTAACCTTAGAATTGGACAAAATGGCTAGAAGGTGTTCACAATGAGATCATAAAGGATTGCCCCAAGTATCGATTGAGAGAGTCTCTGTAATAAAAAGCTGCAGGTCAGAACAAGGGCATTAGAGTGTGCAGTCATTGTCATTTACCATCCCTGCTGTTGGCCTTCTGAAAGCAGCTCCTAAAAATAACAACAGTTGTTGTAGAAGTCAGTGACAAATCCCACAGGGAACTGTCTAAGAGAACTCTCCTTCTGATCCAGTAAAAATAAAATCATTCTGACAATCAATGTCAGAAATGACTGTCAGCCAAACACTAGCGTACAAAAAAAAAAATGAAAGGCTCCCAGAGAAAAGAAAGGTAGAGACAGAAAATTGAACTCATCTTGATACCATGCCTAAGGACAATCCTCAGCAGCTCTGAGATCAAGTCATCTTCAGTGGAGACCACTGGGAAACGCAGCTCATATAAGCGGTGTCAGATCCTGGTCTAATTGTAGGCATTAAAGGGGAGCTCACAGGTAGAACCAGAACTAATCAGGTCTGGTATCTGGGGTGGATCATGGTATTTGCCTATACACAATATGTTATAAGAATGGTAACAGGAAGATAAAATAACTAGGGCTGTCAAGTGATTAAAAAAATGAATCATGATTAATCGCACTGTTAAACAATAATAGAATACCATTTATTTAAATATTTTTGGATGTTTCTACATTTTCAAATATATTGATTTCAATTACAACACAGAATACAAAGTGTACAGTGCTCACTTTATATATATTTTTATTACAAATATTTGCACTGTAAAAAACAAAAGAAATAATATTTTTTCAATGCCCCCATTACAAGTACTGTAGTGCAATCTCTTTATCATGAAAGTTGAACTTACAAATATAGAATTATATAAAAAAATAAGTGCACTGAAAAACAAAACAATGGAAGTGTCCACCGGAATGGTGGCCGAAGCATGAAGGGCATACAAATATTTAGCATATCTGGCATGTAAATACCTTCCAAGGCCGGCTAAAAAAGTGCCATGCGAAATCCTGTTCTCACTTTCAGGTGACATTGTAAATAAGAAGCGAGCAGCATTATCTCCCATAAATGTAAACAAACTTGTTTGTCTTAGCGATTGGTTGAACAATAAGTAGGACTGGGTGGACTTGTAGGCTCTGAAGTTTTACATTGTTTTATTTTTGAGTGCAGCTATGTAACAAAAAAATTCTATATTTGTAAGTTGCATTTTCATGATATTTAATAAATTTCAATTGGTATTCTATTGTTTAACGTGCAATTAAAGCTGCAATTAATCGCGATTAATTTTTTTAATCACGATTAATTTTTGAGTTAACTGTGATTAATTGAAACCCCTATAAATAACTAGTTTTTGCCACTTCTTTCTACTACGGTACTAGACCCCTTTGATACATTTTTCCATTAAACTTATCATTATAGTAACAGGTGAGCAAGTATTGTTAGTGCCAGGCCTGGGAAATTCTCAGGAATTTTTGACATAACTGCACGAAGAGGACCTCTGCACTCATCTCTAATTTAAGAAGTTTCCTAAGTTGGATTAACATGGTGACTGTTTTCTAGGAGGCATGGATGGTGCTCTCTAGTTTCATCTATGCATGAAGGATTCCATTCACTAACTGCAAGGTGCTACCTGAAAGTTTCTTGATCCTTAAGGATTAACACATTTGTCTTAAACAAGCTTTTCTTAATTTATTACCATTTCTATTGTTCAATTAATTGTGAGGAGAGACTGTGTGTGCCTGTAGCAGGGCATGATATCAGGATCCAGACAAGGGCAGTCAGGGCCAATGGTTAGAGCAGGGGCAACACGAGGCTGAGAGAAGCACAGGAGTTTGTAATCAAGTTCCAGGCTGAAGTCAATACCAAGGATCACAGTCCACATCAGGTGGCTGGGTCTGGTGAGAGAAGGAATTATCAACATGCGGTTTTAGCAAGGATACATGGAACACCAAGTTGATTTTGAGGGATCTAGGTAACTGAAGCCTCATAGTCACTGGACTGATTATATGACTGATGGAATAGGGCTCAAGGTATCAGTAATCCAGTTTATGACACAGCTGTTGGCATGGAGGTTTGGGGCTGAGAGCCACACTTCTTGGCCGATGATGAAAGCTGAGCCTTCCTGGTGCTGATGGTCCTCATATTGGTTGTTATCTTCCTTGGCCTTGCCCAAATGTGCCTTGAGTTCTTCTTGGACCTCACTGATCCAGTCAGCAGTCCTGGGATTGGTGGAGGTGACAGGTAAGGCTGGGTGGAGACAGGTACGGAAGCCAGAGTTTGCATAGAATGGACTCTGTCTGGTGGAGACATGATTAGTATTGTTTTAAGCTAGCTCCTCCTGGACTAGGAGACTCAACCAGTTGTTCAGGTGGAAATTTGTGAAGCAGTGCAAGTATTGTTCTAATATTTGATTCGCTCGCTCAGACTCTCTGTCTGTTTGTGGGTGATAGGCAGTGGATGTGTAAACACAGCCCATGAGCAGACATATGGCTTTGCACCACAACTGTAACACAAACCACAGACCCTGATCAGTTGTGACTCACCCCGGGATGCCATGGTGACAAATGATGTGAGTCACCAGGAGTTGGGCCATTTCTTCTGCAGAGAGCAGGAGCACAATGGGGATGAAGTGGGCCATTTTTGTCAATTGGTCAACCACAGTGAGGACTATAGTATGCCCATCAGTATACCCTCAACTATAAAGTCCAGGGTAATAGCATCCAGAGTCTAGACTAGGTCTCAGAAGGCATTAGGGTGCTCAGGGTTTTGAGTGTCATGTCTTGGTGTGGGTGCATATCTCACAGGAATCAATATATGAGTGGATTGTCAAGTGCATTTTGGGGCCACCAGAAAGAGCCACAGATAGTAACAAAGGAGGAGGTGCTTGGGGATCAGTTTGGAAGAGTATAGCCCCTGTTTTTGGAAGAGCATGGTTCCTGTCGCCACACTGGAGGTGTCACTCTCAATGGCAAAGAGTCAGGCAGAGCTAGAGCATTGGTAAACTTTATATTGAGCCTGTGGAATGGTCATTGAGCTTCTGGAGACCAGGTGACAGTAATGTTTTTGTGGAGAAGTGTGGTCAGTGGAGCAATTTGACCTGAAAACCTGGGAAATGAAGCACCTATAAAAGTTGAAAACCTCAGGAAGAATTGTAGCTCTTTGACGTTTCATGGTATGCATCGGTCCATACCATCTCCACCTTCTTGGGGTCTATTTGGAGGCCTTTGGGAAACAGGATGTAGTCCAGGAGTTCCATGGAGTGCTTATTAAAACTGCACTTTTTCAGCATCACATACAGGTCATGTGGGCAGAGCCAACCCAGGACTGACTAGATGTGCTGGGTATGTTTCTTGGATCCTTGGAGAAAATGAAGATATCATCTAGGAAGAGCACAATGTGCTGGTCTAGGGTGTCATGGAATACCTCGCTTGTGAAGTGCTAAAATGTTGCTGGGGCATTTGTGAGCCTAAATGGCATTACCAGGTATTTCTAAAGGCCATACTAGGGTTGAAAAGCTGTCTTCCATTTGTCCCCTACTCAGATTCAAATCACGTTATTGGTTCTCCACAGCTCAAGTTTTGTGACTACCTGGGCCAATTGTACATTTCCCAGTAGTTTTGGGATGAGCTTAAGAGAATATCGAGTCGTGATGGTTACCTAACTGAAGGCTCAGTAATCCACAATATGCACAGGATTCCATTTTTCTTTTTAACAAAGAGAACTGGGGTCTCAGTAGGAGAAGTAGATGACTGGATGAAACCCTTGGCCAGATTCTCCTGGATAGGAACACAGGGCAGCCAGTTTGGGTTGCATATAGAGGACAAAATGACATGTTGGCCCCTGGCTTCAGCTTGATCGGGCAGTCATAATCCCCGTATGGTTCTTCTCAAAGACATCACTATAGTTGTCATACTTGGATGAGCAGTACCAAAGTCAAGTCTGGGGGTGGTCCCACCTGACCCAGAGACAGGGTGCCAGGTGTGGGGAGAGTCTTGGTGCTAGGATTCATCAGGCAGTCTGCATGGGCAGACTAGTTGGCAGAACTCAGAGCAGAAACCAACCTTGCACTCATGCTGAAGGATGTGCCGATCATGAGCCACCAGCCACAAAAAGCCAAAGATTATGGGGAAGTGTGGCAAGATAATCCTCAGAAACTGAAGCACTTCCCAAGGTCCCAAATGGCACCTTCCAGAGCCACTGTCTCTTGTGTCACTGGCCCTGATGACAGGAATGAGCCATCTACAGTTTCCTCAAGATTGGAGACTATCGTTGGCTGTATTGGAATACCCACTTTGGAGGAATTTGGTATGGCCCCCCTGGGATACAGAAGCAGACTTGTACTTTGAGGGGTGGGGGATTTTTTGCCATGCCTGGGTTATATCTCGGTGAGGAGTGGGAGGTGCATTAGGGCTCACCCAGACCAACACCCTCTACAGGGCCTGGGCAAAGTGATTTCCTGAGCTGGGTCATGCCAGAGTTCCTGACAGGCATTTGGTGAGAGCTTGTCCAGATCCTCCACAGCAGAAACACAGCCCATTGCAGCGATAGCACTCTTTCCCTCTGGAGTCACATAGCGGTTGGATGCATGCAGTGGCACAGGTTGTGTGTCTAGGTTGGAGATGGATATCAAGAGGTGCTGGACATGTGGTGGCCTGGTCACTTTCCTTTCCTCACTTTGCTTATGTATTTTGCATCATTTGGTACTATAAAAATGGACATAATCTTTTGATAATAAACAATTTATCAAAGATTTATTATGTAACCAGTGTACAAAAATTAACAGAGTCAGTGAGAGCTAGAACAGGAAATATTTCAAGCAACACGTCACAAGTGATAAAATGTTGTTCAGAAAAAAAAAGTATAGTATTTTGGATCATGGAGATAAACAAAGACAAGTGTTTGAGTCTTGGATCTTAAATTTCTCTGTTGTTGCCTGACACATAATGACAGATCAGATTATGGTGGGCAGATTCATCCATCCCTAAATCTTCAGAGTATAGTACTGCCTTCCTATCAGTGTGACTTCCAGTCATTTTAGTGGAAGTCACACAGCTGAAACCCTTTAAACCAGGGGTAGGCAACCTATGGCACGGGTGCTGAAGGTGGCACACGAGCTGATTTTCAGTGTCACTCACACTGCCCAAGTCCTAGCCACCGGTCCGGGGGGCTCTGCATTTTAATTTAATTTTAAATGAAGCTTCTTAAACATTTTAAAAACCTTATTTACTTTACATACAACAATAGTTTAGTTACATGTTATAGACTTATAGAAAGAGACCTTCTAAAAAATGTTAAAATGTATTACTGGCATGCAAAACCTTAAATTAGAGTGAATAAATGAAGATTCGGCACACCATCTCTGAAAGGTTGCCAACCCCTGCTTTAAACAATTTGAAAACTGAGGGGATATTGCCTGTCTAGTAAATATAATCTAATACACATCTATGCATTCCTTGCTGGAAGGGGTGGAGGTTATCTGACAGGCACTATGATCTAATGAGGGGATGGGGAACCCTTTTTCTATCATGGGTCACTGACCCACAGGAAAAATTTGTTGCAGGCCACACATAGCCTCACGTCTAGGGTGCGGAGGCTTGGGGCTTCCCCTAGGCTCTGGGGTGGGGCCAGAAATGAGGGGTTCAGGGTGTGGGAGTGGGATCTGGGCTCAGGCAGGGGTTTGGGTGCATGTGGGGGTGAAGGCTCTGTCTGGGGGTGCAAGCTCTGGGGTAGGGCTGGAGATGAGAGGTTTGGGGTGCAGAAGGGGGCTCCAGGCTGGGGCCAATGGGTATGGAGTTCAGGAGCAGACTCGGCAGGAGGCTGGGGTGTGAGAGAAGGTTTTGGGTACAGGCTCTGGGAGGGAGTTTGGATGTCGGATGGGGCTCAGGGCTGGAACAGGTGTGCAGATGCAGGTGGAGGTGTGGGGTCTGAGAGGAAGTTAGGGGGAAGAAGGGGGTTCCAACTTGGGACAGGGGTTGGGGTGTGGGTGGGGGTGCAGGGTCTGGGAGGGGGCTCAGGGCTGGGGCAGAGGATTGGGGTGTGGGGTCTGGGAGGAAGTTAGGGTGCGGGAGAGGGTTCTGACCTAGCGTTGCAGGTGCTTACCTCAGGCGGTTCCCAGTCAGCAGTGCAGTGGGGCTAAGGAAGGCTCCCTGCCAGCCCTGGCTCCAAGCTGCTCCTGGAAGCACCCCCCTGTCTGGTCCCTAGGCGAAGAGGCGAGGGGGCTCTGCACAGTGCGCGCTGCCCATGCCCACAGGCACCGCCCCCACAGCTCCCATTGGCCATGGGTCCTGGCCAATGGGAGCTGTGGAGCTGATGCTGGGGGTTGGGGCAGTGTGCAGAGCTTCCCTGATCGCCCCTCATCCGAGGGGCCACAGGGACATGCCGGTCGCTTCCGGGAGCTGCACAAGCCGGCCAGATTTTTAACAGCCTGGCAACCCCAGCTTCCCCCAGCAGTGGGGCAAGCTGGCGCTCGTGGCTTCAGCCCCATGGTGGGGGGGGAGTACCGAGGCTTGTGGCTTCCAGATGAAATGAAGCAGTGGGGGCTGAATGGATGAAATTAAACGGTGGGCTGGATCTGGCCCACACACTGTAGGTTCCCCACCCCTGGTCTAATGAATAGGGTACTGGGCTAGGAATCAGGAAATTTTGGGGCAGATCCTTAGGTGGTGTAAACTGTCATATCAATCAGTCTATGCCTTTCTTGTATTTAGCTCAAATACTTGAGTTACCATTCTAGACCTGAAGAAGAGCTCTGTGTAAGCTTGAAATCTTGTCCCTTCCACCAACAAAAGTTGGTCCAATAAAAGATACTACCTCACCTGCCTTGTCTCTCTCGTATCCTGTGACCAACATGGCTACAACAACACTGCAAACAACTACTGGTATCTATGTTCGTTCTCCATATTCTATGTCCAAATTCTTCCTTCAGTCACCACCAGTTAACTCTACTGACTTCATGAGAGTCACAGAGGGAAAGATTGGTCCCTTTTTACTGCTACTTTGGATACACTTGCCATTTTAAAGTGACTTTTTCTCTTAATTTTTAATTTATTTTCCTTTTTTTTTCTCCTCACCACCCAGCAGCCCAGCTAAATGTTTAATGGCAGATTCTGGCTACTATGCTTCTATTATAAAAGCTAAATTAGAAGCCATTCAGCACTCCCTGTTCAGCTTTTGCTATACAAATTGAGTGATAATTGTCATCAAAGCAGCCAAGAAGCACTCTTGAATGCAGCAGCTAATCCCTGCGGGGCCAATTTAAAACCACCTCTAAGACATGTGCACTCAGCTGCCCTCCTCTTCCCCTGCTATCAATGTTTCATGGGTGACTGAGACACTTCCTGGTCTGTCCCATAACCTTTCTGCAGCTGCCACTGTGCAAGTTGGTGCATTATGGTTTGTTTACATTAATGACAGAAACAAAGAATAAAATTCAGTTTTAATTCCAATTCTGACTCCTCACTTGTGACTTTCTTACTATATCTCATAATTTCTCCAAAGAAGCTTTTGTCTGCATTATGAAAGCATTTTCCAGTCAGACACTCTCTGTAGCTCACTTGGACAACTGATTCAAACACAAAAAGACACTGCTGTGTTTCAGTTCTATAAGGAAAAGAAGTTATTGAATTGTCTGTTATTCTGACTGAGCAAAAAAAAAAAAAATCCAATTCAAATAGTTAATTCTTCATATTTCTCTGTAAATCCTCATTCCTTCAGTTGGAAAATAATTCCTACAATCAGTTTCTTTAGTGAACAATAACGGGATTGCAAACCGAAAACCAACATGATAAAAAAATTCATTTAATGGACACTAATTTGACCTGAAAGTGTTCTAATCAAGTTTTCAGGAGGTAAAGGGAAAAACACAAAAAGCTCTAAATATTTTTTAAAAAATCGTAGCTTGACAATGCTCAACAAGATCAACTCCGACCATGCCGCAGTTCAGAACACAATATCTTCCAGTGACTAACAAGAAATGCCTAATGGAAATAATTTTTAAGTGTCTCAATACCATTGGCAGAATACCTTCCCAAAGGGAAATAAATCTCACTCTCCCCATTCCAAAACATAGTAAATAATCCATCTGAACTATAATTTACAATTTTTATTTTGTAATCTTCATGTGTGAAATTAGTGGATTCATCTTTAATTCCGCCACCCCCAATTTAGACAATGCTGATTCACTATATTGTTTTAAACCTTTCAACTGAAACAGATAACAAGTGGAAAGACTAAGAAACCCCACACAAGGAGTTAGAACAGGCCATGTCTTACATTAGATTCTTTTTTAGCCTGGTGCAATCACCATGATCAAACATAAATGCAATTTTGGGGCAGATCTCTACTGTTGAAAAAAAGCATCATAAATAGAAAAATAACAATACCAATCTAAACCCCAGACAGAATGGACAAAAACAAACCCTATCATTGGGAATTACAGCTGGTCAAATTTCACCATTTTTTAAATCAAATCCTCCTGAATATTTCTGATGAAAGTAGTGGGGTTTTCAGCCAAGTCCATTGAGAACAAAACAACCTGTTTGAGTTAAATTCCAGACTGGAGCAAAACACGGAAGATGTATCATTGCAAAATGTATCACAGTATCTGGAAGGATGGCAGCTAAATGCAGCTAAACATGCCACAGATGCAGAGATCTGAAAAGAAGATAGAATATTAAGAAACAAAAAATCTCAGACATCTCCACATTAGTACACCAAGAACAAGAGGACTTGTAGGGCATAACTTCTGGCTGTTGTCCAAAAAAGGAATAAATTTGTCACTCATTAGTAAATCTGGTTGAGAATTTTCTAACAATTCTTTTTTTTTTCCTCTGGAGTACCAGAAAAGGGGCCAGACTTGTCCATCTGCCAGCACTCCATAGTCATACAATACAATCATAGATTATTAGGGTTGGAAGGGACCTCAGAAGATTGTCTAGTCCAACCCCTTGCTCAAAGCAGGACCAACGCCCAAATCCAAATGGTCCCCTCAAGGATTGAACTCCCAACCCTAGGTTCAGCAAGCCAATGCTCAAACCACTAAGCTATCCCTCCCCCCGTATGTACATGCAGACTCAGCTGTCTCAGAGGCATACCATAACACCACATGCATACCATCAAGCAGCAGGTACTACAGAGAAGCATGCCACACCATTTTGGAACAGAGGTAAGCAGTGCTATGAAGCACATTATCCTCAACCATCTTGCCTTGAACAAGTGAGATGGGCTCAGAGCATTCCACCCAGCTGCCACTGTTATCCTTGCCCTACCAAGCTGAGGGAGAGCTATAGCAGGATTTTAATCTGAACGTTTGAAACTAGCTAATTATTGAGCAGCACAATGTCTTTTAAACAGATAAGCTGAGCAACCTGCTGTAAAAACAGGCAAGTACATTCAGAAAGGCCTGAAAGTGATGTGCAAGTTAAAGTTCACCTTAGGTATCCATGGTTTGATTGCTACTCAAGAAGAAGACATCCAGCCATGTGTTCTTTATAAAGCTGTATTCATTTAGGGGTAGTGCTTAAGGCTCACCCTCTCATTACCAACAGCTGGGGTCCCTTTCAGGGTGTTGTCATGGACTTCATTACTCGCAACCTGACCTGTTCTCTTTCTCTTTGGCAGCGGGCCCAGAGGGGAAGACAATTCACCACCTGTTCATCCTCTCCAGTAGCTCAGGGAAAACCTAATCGCGGAGCTGGCCCAAGGTTCTGGTGACTCTCACAAACCTTTTAAACGCCCCTCCTGTTTTTATCACCTTTGGCAATAATCACTAAGTACACTCCTAAAGCTGTGTTTGGGGTTAAGATAAAGTAAAATGATGAATTCTCTTTTTTACTATAACAGCAGGCAATTTGCCAGCTGGATTTTGAATCCTGGGAGTATTGGGTTCTGCCTGGTCATGTTTTCCCCTTTTGATAAATTCTTGCTCCCTCAGTTGCTGTCTAGCACTTTAAAATCTTAGTCTCAGAGGGAAAGAACCTACTACAGGAGATGAGTTTATAACTCTGTATCCAGCTGCTTTAATGGGTTGAAAACTGGGATCTTCTCTCTCACAAAGTGGCTTCATGGTAGCCCTGATGTTCCTGAACCATTCAATGGTACAAAGTGTCCATGCTCTGTGAATTTGCAGGGAGGGGAATGTTGCAAAGCACCTTCTCGAAAACATGTCAATTTCTCATCTGGACAATTTTTTTTTCCATTTGGACTGTCTGTACCATGCCTATAAAAAGAAAGCAGCAAAACAAGACAGCATAAGGAAGAGAGAGGGAAAAGTGGCTTTCAGTCTACAAATGCACATTTTTATATCAAATTTCTGCACTACTGTACCTCCAGTACCAAACATAGAAACACTTGTTTTTACACTTTTACTCAGTGCTTAGAGACTTCAGTGTCTGGATAAAGCTGTCACGTAACTATAGCCCAGCCAAATGCATTCAGATAGTATGATGTGCATGATTTCATAAATATTGATGTCAAATTGAAAGAGAAGAGATCACAACCTTCACAGCCATGATATTGCCCTCTCAGTGTTTTGATTGTATGTTATTTTGCCTACACACTGTATTAAATTCAGATCAGCTTGCATGGTATTTCAGTTTGATAACTACCTAAATTATAAATGAATCTGTGCAGTTGGAGGTAAACTTTTCATATAAATGTCATCTTTGGTTCCATCTAAATAAGGAAAGCTAGAGCTAGAGCCCATCACAAGTGGTATTTGACCCTGCTGTTTTCCCCTTTTTTGGCTTCCTAATAATTGCAAGCGGGCTCTCATGTGAATTATACCCTGTAGTGGGGCAGGCCTGAGAAAAGTGCTGGAACAGGCCTTTGAGGCTGTGCAGTTTGGCAGCCAATAAACAAAGGCCTGTAGGAGCCAATCAGCGCTGGGCAGAGGCAGCCAATCGGGGCCAGGCAAGGCCCTATATAAGGGCTGCCTAGAAGCTGAGAAGTTAGTTGCTCCCTGGCTCCTGAGGAAGGAGCTAGCACCTTAGGCTGGGCAGGCCCAGGGGAGCAAGAGAATGCTACAGCCCTATTACCTGCCAGGCTGTGGGCCCTGCTACAAAGGGCTGAGAAGGTGTACAGGGCCAAAGGGGAAATGGCCCAGGGAAGGAAAGCAGACAGGAGGGGAACAAAGGAGGGGAGAAAGAGGCTACTGCTAGAGGGTCCCTGGGTTAGGACCCAGAGAAGCAGGCAGGCCTAGGTACCCCTGTTCTCCCCTTATACTGCACCTGGCCATAGAAGATGGTGGCCAATACAGACTACAATTTGCCCCCGAGCTAATGGACTATATTGTGGGTTGTGGTTGGCCACTGAGGCAAGTGCAATACCCAAAGACTGCTATTAAACCCCTGCCCTGGAAGGGAGTAAGTCTGGAGTAGTGGGCAGTGTCCTGAAGAGGATGCCACCAAGCGGGGAGCAATGTGAGTCCCAGGACAGCAGCTAATTCCCAGAGCAACCAGTGGGAGGTACCAGTGGTGGTGAGTCTTGACCCCATCACACATCCCTTCTTGGATTCTGGCTTATTAACATAAAATAATATTTTAACTCAAACGTAGAATCTTCTGGCCTTCATCTCCAGGCTCACCAAACCATTTACCCTCACAGATTTCTAACCTTCTCTTAAGGGTTTTCTCTTGCCCCTTCACTATAAGTATCTCTAGCCAGATTTTTTTCCTTTTGATTGGTGTGGAAAACAGCTGTCCACCACACTCACCCATCCTGGCATTAGGGTCTCACTCTTGGTCTCCCAGATCATACTCAATGCACAGCATGCAACAGTAGCTATGGGAATATTTTTTTTCACTGAGATTGAGTCTTGTCATGAGACACCTCCACCTCCTTTCCATGCCTCACAGACACACTCCACCTTTATTTGGCCACTGCTCAGGAAATAGTTAACACTTTACGTGCATCTGCCCACCTTACCAAGAATATGGCTTTATGTCACCCTGAATCATTAATGGCACAGAAATCCACTCAATGTCAATTGGAGGGTCCAAGAAAAAGGTCCCTACTTTCAGTGTTTTCAGAAGTCCAGTGTTTCTAAAAATCCAGGTGTCATGGACTTTTCCTGACCACTCAATACTTGTCAGTAACTTGTCCACAGTGAACCACCAAGGTCTGCACTCTGCTAAAACTGTTTTGTTGATGGCATTATACTGGCAGAACTTTACAGCTTTTGCTACAACTGGTACAACTTCTAGGGTAGACAAGGCCTTGCTAACTGGTTTGTAAATGAAAGTTGGAAGTGAGCACAACACAAGTCTGCATTTGAAAAACAAAGAGTCCTTAAATCTTTCAGGCTGTTTTTCACCACAATCACTTGTTAATAGTCTCTGCTTAGGCTTTCAGTTTGCCCTTGAACAAAAACAAGGGTTGGGCATTTATACTGATAATGAGAATACTTTCAGTTGCACTAGATAGCTTAATTTCCATATGTAAACCAGGGATAAAAATTGTCTTGTTTCCAGGCATAACTCAGCCACTGGGGGTGCAGAGCCGTGGCTGGGAGCAGGGCCATGTCTCCAGATGTGGGGGACCTGGACAGGGATAAAGGGGCTGAGGATGGGGCCAGCAGCTGGAACCCCAGGTGCAGGGCTGGCAGCCAGGACCCCATGTAAAACCTGGGGATGCTGCAGCACCTCCCGCACTCCTAGTTCCCATGCCTATGAGTATGTTAGTTCACAACTGCCTACTGCAGGATTTCTTTTACTCACTCTTGAAATGCCTACCATTGGTTATTGCTGGGCACAGGATACTGGACTAGATAGATCCCTGCTCTGATCCAGTCTGGCAATTGTCCCTATGACAGGTCACATAACCTTTTTGCTCCTCATTTTTCCCATCTGTAAAATGGAAATAATACTTCCTTACCTGGAATGCACTGGGAGGATTAATTCATTATTTGTAAAGTGCTTTGGTGCCTTTTGAGGAGGAAAGTACACAAGTGTTAGAGAACAAAGTGGTTAATTGCACACTTGGAATAAACATCTGAATTTCTTGTTTTGCACATAATATTGTGAGTGTTGAAATTCCAATAGCATCAATCTCCCACTTTCAAGAGCAACTAATTCTCAAAAGAAAAAAAAAAACCTTTAAAAAATTCCCAGAAAAACAAAAAGATAGACATTGCAACTGCCTCAAAGATAGTAGACATGGAGTTTGGGTAAATATATACAGGAAGCTATCAGCAAAGAGATTTTATTTTTACAGATTTACCCCTTTTCTGGAGGTTCCTGAGATTTCCTGTAGACAGGAGACAACTGACGAACTTTAGAAATAATAAGATTGGTTATCCCACCAACTTAGGCCTGGTCTACACTATGCGTTTAAACTGATTTTAGCAGCATTAAACCGATTTAACGCTGTACCCGTCCACACTAGCGAGGGCCATCTATATATCGATTATAAAGGGCTCTTTAAATCGGTTTCTGTACTCCTCCCCAAGAGAGGCGTGAGCGCTAAAATTGTTTTACCATATCAGATTGGGTTAGTGTGGCCGCAAATCGACGGTATTGGCCTCTGGGCGGTATCCCACAAGCACCACTAGACTGTTCTGGACAGAAATCTGAACATCGGTGCATTGGCCAGGTAAACAGGATAAGCCCGCGAAATTTGAATTTCATTTCCGGTTTGGCCAGCGTGGAGCTCTGATCAGCACGGGTGGCCATGCAGTCCCAATCCCAAAAGACCTCCAGCATGGACCATACCGGGGATACTGGATCTGATCGCTGTATGGGGTGACAACAGAAGACGAAATGCCAAAGCGTTTGAAAAAAAAATCTCCAGGCTACACAGTGCTGTTTTGACAAGCATTAACGGGAAGCCAGAGACTCAAATGGACGCTCATGGAGGAGGGGCGTACTGAGGACTCCAGCGTATCCTCCAGTCCACAGCAGTCTCTGAAAAGTATTTGCATTCTTGGTGAGCTCCAATGCCTGTAGGGTCAACACATTGTCCGGCGTGGTTCAGGGAAATAGCCTCGTCAATTTACTCCTCCACCCCCCACGTGAAAGAAAACGGGAAAGAAATTTCATTTCTTAACTTCTTTCAGTGTCACCCTGTGTCTACTAAATGCTCTGGTAGACATGATGCTGCAGCAGTGAAGAGCAGTATCCACTCTCTCCCGGTGGCAGACAGTGCAGTAGGACTGGTGATTGTCCTTTTATCACCCATGAGTGCTCCTGGCTGGCCTCAGGTAAGGCTGGCCGAGGGCACCGTGAGTTACAAATAGGAATGATCCCAGTCATTCCCAGTAGATGGTACAGAATGGCTGGTAACCGTCCTCATCATAGCAACTGAGGGCTGAGCTCTCTCAGCCCCTTCCTTTCCTGGTGTAAGAAAAGATTCTGTCCTGCCTGGACTGTCATTAGCAGCGGCATGCTGGGCTCCCTCCCCACCACTCGCTTAATTCCTGCCTGGACTGTCATAGCGGCAGGAGGCTTGCCTCCCCCTCATTTTATCTCACTAACCAGAAGTCACTGTTTCTGTATTCCTGCATTCTTTTATAACTTCGATGAGCACAAATAGGGGGACACTGCAACGGTAGCCAGGAAGGTTGGGGGAGGAGGGAAGCAACAGGTGGGGTTGTTGCAGGGGCACCCCCCTTCGTGAATGGCACGTAGCCTTCATTATTTCTGTGGGGATCTGCCCACAAGCAGCTGTGGCTCTCTGAGTACATTGGTTCTCTAGTACACTTGCCCCATATTCTAGGCAGGACTGACTATTTTTAGAAACTGTAAAGGAGGAATTGACTTGGGGGTCATTCCCAGTTTTGCTTTTGCACCCCCAGCCGATCTTAGCCAGGGGCACCCATGATAGCAGCAGACAATACAGAAGGACAGGTAACCGTCATCTGATTGCCAATTTACACCAGCAGCAGATGGTAAGAATGACTGATAACCATCTCTGCTATCATGCAAAAGCAAATGAATGCTGTCAGTGGCATCCAGTACACCATACGGTGACTGTAAAAAAAGAAAAGCTGAACGGGCTCCATGGTTGCCATGCTATGGCATCTGCCAGGGCAATCCAGGGAAAAATGGCTCAAAATGATTGTCTGCTGTTGCTTTCCCGGAGGAAGGAATGACTGATGACATTTACCCAGAACCACCCACGACAATGATTTTTGCCCCATCAGCCACTGGGCTCTCAACCCAGAATTCTAAGGGGCGGGGGAGACTGCAGGAACTATGCAATGCTCCGGAAATCGATGCTAGCCTCTGACCATGGACGCACACTGCCGAATTAACGTGCTTAGTGTGGACGCATGCACTCGACTTTATACAATCTGTTTTATAAAACTGGTTTATGTAAAATCGGAATAATCCTGTAGTGTAGACGTACCCTTAGTGAATGCTGAACAAGAAGTCATCTCAGGCCACGTCTACACTACGCGTGAAAATCGATTTTAGATACGCAATTTCAGCTGCGAGAATAGCGTAGCTGAAATCGAATATCTAAAATCAATTTACTTACCCGTCTTCACCACGCGGGATCGATGTGCGCGGCTCGCCATGTCGATTCTGGAACTCCGTTTGTTTTGGTGGAATTCCGGAATCGATCTAAGCACGCTCTGGGATCGATATATCCCGTCCAGATCAGACGCGATATACCGATCCCCGAGCAATCGATTTTAACGCGCCGATATGGCGCGTAGTCTAGACGGGGTGTCAGAGTAATCTCCTGGAATGTCTGAGCTCTGGCACAAAACTGAGTAAAGCCGCTAAAATCCCTCCAGCTCACCACTTGTAAAAAGGGGATGGGAAATCTATAAAGGCCTTAGATGAATCTTTGAATGGGGATTGCTTCAAGCAGAATAATTAGCTGTTCTGGCTGAAAAGGACGTCTGTTGAGAGCCACCCCGCAGGTTGAGAGCTTACCACATTAAAGGAAAACATCCTGCTGATCACATTAAGGAACTCCCACAAAAACAGATAAGCAGGATACTGAGAATATGAACCCATCAAACAGTATATGGTACATTTGCAGCTATGTACCGTTACAGTTATTTCTTAACAGCCCACACGTAAAATAATGTCTATAAGGGGAAATAGATCAAATCCTTTTCCTAATGGTTGGAATGGTCTACGATTTAAAAGAACTACACTGAAGCTAAATCTAGCATTTGTGTTCTCTCCTGAAAAGGGAACAAGGATGCCAGTGTTCTATAAATCTCTGGATCAGAGCTTGTGAATGTAAGAAGATTTGTGGTGTTTCCATACTGTATCTAAGGCACATATAGGCAGTTAACTGTTGATTTGACTTCCTCATTGGACTGCCTTTTTGGCAGTGTGATTTTAAAACATGGAAGAACTGTAAAGAAGTGGTAGAAGTAAGAACTGAGAACTATTTTTTTTCTCTCTCTCTCTTCAGTACACTTTTCAGTGGAATATGCTGGACTTCTAGAATGTCACTCGCTCACTTTCCATTAGTGAATGTGGAAAGGATGGGTTATAACATCATTAGAGAATGGAGTGAGGACATGTCAGAGCTATTATCCTTTTGGGGACTACTACTGTGTCTCAGTTTCCCTCCTGGCTCGGGAGATTTTGGTCTATTTGGTGCTTTAGTCCTCCGGCCAAAGCAAAAGTCTTATCCTCTTGGGGCAAAATGAAAAATAGAAATCCAAATGAAACAGCTTTTTAGCTACCAATGGCAAATTCTATAAGTTTTTTTTTAAATTCCCCAGGCTGACAATTCTTTTCTCCTTGGCTCAGAGATTTCCATACTACCTCCACAAATAATATCATAGGGGAGCCCCGACCCTACTACCCTAAATCAGGGGCAGTGATATGTGCAAAATTGCCCTATTCTGCTGTTTTCCAGCGCCACTTCACACTTCGTCACAATTCTCCTCACCCACTTCATGCATACTTCTTCCAAGCCCTTGCCCTTGCCCTTTCTCTCTTCAGGGGAACCACCTCCAGAATCCTTACATGGTCAGCTGCTGTCCAACCTGAACCACACTACTCCTGGCCTTCTCCAGGATTCTCTAAAGCCCCTCTCCAAATTCCCTTCTGTATCCTCCTCCCTGAGCCGCTATAAAGAAACTCTTCAGTCCATTCGACTCCCCGCCCCCCCCCCCGCATTTCTTTCTCTCAGCTGAGTCATAGGATACCTTCAATAATCTTGCTGTCACATGATCTTGTACCTCCTACTCTTCTCATTAGAAGAAAACTCAGGCAAGGGTCAGAGATGTTATTTGAACAACATAGAGGCCCAGTTCTTCCTGTGACACTTGCACAATGCATTATTTCAGCTATTCTCAGGGGACAAGTTAAACATTCTTCACTGATTTTACAGACAATATTTGCTAGAATCTTTATTAATAATGTCTCATGGGAGCCAAGGACAGACAGGGATTCTTGGATGGCAAAATCCCTTCAAAACACTCAGGGCCAAATTCTCTACCAGTTAAGAACATTGATTTAGTGGAGTTACATCAGCAGAGAATTTGGCCCAGTATGTGCATGTGAAATTTCAAGCCGAAGTTGTGGCTCCCTCCTATTGTCTTTGGAAGTCCCATGTTTCCAGAACTTTGGAAGAGAGCTCTGCAGAAACGTGTCAGGAGCAGAGGTCACAGCTGGGTCAACAACTTTACAATGTTCAACACATTGAGGGTAAGGGAAACAAAGCACAAAGACATTCAGGCAAAAAAGGTCAGAGTTGTAAAAACAGGTAAAGCGAGTTGGGCATGAACTTTGTCATGCACTGAGAATGGATAGTTAAAATAAGCCATGCATAGGTGCTGGAAGAGGGGTGCTGAGGGTGCTGCCACTGCCCCTGGTTTGAAGTGGGTTCCATTATATACAAGGTTTACAGTTTGATTCAATGGCTTTCAGCACCCCCACTATACAAATGTATTTCAGCACCCCTGAAGCCATGGAGCTGCTCCACAGTAACAGGGAGCAAAACTGTAGAATAGTAGTAAAATTCCACTGGAATCAGAGGTAGAAAAAGTATTCAAGAGGATGTTTTGAGCATTGAGGTAGTTTTCTAGATTAAACAAAATATGTAAATAAAAAAATCTGGTTTCTGCACTTCTTGTATTAAGAAAATAAATTTATAAGGTCACTAGAAAAGAATCGGGAGCGGGAACTTTTGAAAATAGTTCTAATATCTATTGCAATTTGCCAAGGATTATGGAAAGAGAGTGCTGAGCTATTTTAGCATGCTAAAGTATTACCTGAGGAGGTCTGTTGACAAATATTGAGACTGTCTGCTCAGAACATTCCAGAAGTTCAGATTTCAACCACAACGGCCATTTAACTGAGTTGCATATCCTATGGTCAACATTTTGTAGTATGAATTAATAACAAATTGAATAATTCAATACACACATAATATCATTGCCCCTTTTTGATCCAAGCTGCTAGTCAAAGTTCGGGGCCCTCAGGATGTTCCAGCTGGAAGTAGAAATTGATGGAGTCTGGTATTTACTCTGATGCATTTTTGTTTATTTATAAGGGATGTAAAAAGTTCACCTCCAAATGCAGAAGGAACAAAGAACAAAAGGAGCAGTTTCTTAGCTTAAAGCCCCAAGCCTCCTTAGCCAAGAGACCCAAAAGTGCCCTTTCTAGCGTTTTCCAGGGTCACAATATGTTCACAAGCTACTGCTTGTCTTATTTGCTTTTTTCCTCTGCCTATCTCTGTTCTTGGCTTTTTCAGTCTTTTCCCTCTTCTGCCTTCCCACCCACCGACCCAGCTATCCAAAACAACATTCAGCAGAAAGCTTCTGGGTGGGTTCACACACTCCTTTTTGTCGTAGGTGGGGGCTTACGCTTACAGTTACTTTAGCAGAACAGTGAGTTCACACTTATTAGTCTCAATGGGGTTTTAACATAGTCCACAACAAAGTTTCACTTAGCTCTTAACAACATAACACAATAATATAATAATATATACTAACAATAATAGGAACTGAAAATATTAGATATTTGTAACAAGACTTAATTAATGGAATAGAAAAGAGAGAATATTTACCCTGTAATAACTGGAGTTCCATGAGATGTGTGGGCCCTGTGGATACTCACTGTGATTGCATGTGAGCTCTCAATCAAGGGCATAAGGGCTGGTGTGGACCAACCATGTCTCCCATTCCTGCTCCGTTGCATCCGATGAAGTGCGTATTCACCCACGAAAGCTCATGCTCCAATACGTCTGTTAGTTTATAAGGTGTCACAGGACTCTTTGCTGCCACTGCAAATAGAAGAGGATCCATGAACTTGGAGAACTCCAGTTAGTATAAGGTAAGTAACCATCCTTTCTTCTTCGAGTGCTGGTCCCTGTGGTGACTCCCAAGCAGTGTCTTTTCAGGATGAGGGTGCAAGGAAGTGCTTTGCACCATTATTTACAGTATCACTGAACCAAAGGAAACATCCTGAGCCAAAGTTTGAACCAAGGCATAATTCCCAGCAAACCTATGACCAGAGCTCCAGGTTGCTGCTCTACAGATATCCAAGAGTGGAATTCCTTGCAGCAAAGCCACCAATGCAGCTTGTGCTCTGGCTGAAAGAGCCCTGACAGAGGAGGATGCAGCTGGAAATCAATCTGGAGAGTCTTTGGGAAGAGATTGAGAGGGTGAAAGGGGAAGCAATGATGGAGATGAATAACCTCAGAGAGCCACCAAAAGAGCTTCGTCCTGCTCAGGTAGAGGGTTAGAGCTCTGTATATGCTCAGGCAGTGAAGTTTCTTGTCCTCACGAGTGTTGTGAGGTTTGGGGTGGAATACAGGTAGCTGGACCATTCGGTTCAAGTGAAGATCAGAAGAAACCATAGGGATAAACTTGGGGTGTAACCTCAGGCAGCCTTTGTCTCTGTAAAAGATCGTATAAGGTGGGTGCACCATCAGGACCCTGAGCTCACCCACTCTCCTGGATGAGGTAATAGCAGTTAGGAAGGCTACCTTCACTGAGAAGGCCATGTGCTCAAAAGGTGGGAGATAAGTGATGCTGCTGCTATCACAGGGAGAACGTCTTCCATTTGTCTGCATAGCACCTCCTTGTAGAAGGCTTCCTGCTACTGAGAAGAGTGGACTGGACCTCCTCCAACCTGGAATTGGGGTCTGCATTCCTGTAGTAGTTTTTTAGAGAACTCTGACAGCATGTTGTAATTAATAAAGTCAGATATTGGCCTGAATGCCTGGTAGTTCGCAATACTGAATAGTAGGCTGGCTGATGAAAAATTCTTTCTACAAAAGAAATCTAGTCTCTTGATGTCCTTGTCTAAGGGAGCTGACCTAGGATGGTGCAGCCTGATTTGCTCTGTGACCACATGGATAACAAGGGATTTCAGGTTAGCCTGGGAGAGCACAAATATTCTGCCTCTTTGGAAGACACAAAGTACTCTCCTTAGCCTGCTTTCAGGACCAGGCACAGATGGCTGGTGTGTGCCAAATAGCTTGGTAGGTTCCAGTATGGCCTCAGGGATAGGGGGTGGCACTTTGGAAGGAGCTGAAGAGTGGAGAATATCCAGGAGTTTATGTGTGGGATCCTGAACCTCTTCCAATTTGTTAACCCCTGCATTGCCAATACCAGTGCAGGTTTGATACACCCCATCACAGGGCAGCTGAGATTTCTTTCTTGGAGGTGATCTGAGTTGAAAGCAGTGTCAAAGGTCCTTGTAATCAGGGGCTTGAAAGAATGGATTCCAAGGGCCTCAGTACGGCCAGAGGTTGGGATCATAAGGACTGCGGTACCAGTCATCCCAAGCCCAATAGTACAGGTCATGGAGATGCAGAAGGCTCTGGAAGCCTTGCCTAGGCTGATGTCTTGTGCCTGGTCTGTTAGGGGGATATCAGCACCACCTCCTATATGTCTGAGGAGTAGGAGCTCTCCAATTAAATACGCAGAGCCGACAGTGCCGTCTGTCATAAGGCAGCATGGCTGGAGGCATACACCGGCAAAATGTGCCCCCATACTGTCGGACCATTCACAGCACAGCTAGTACATGGGACCAGCGAATAGCACATTGATGGGGTAGTGATATCTCTCAACAGAACTGGATCTGACAGGCTTAGCAACAATTGCCAGGCGCTCGAGAAGGGTGTACTGAGGCCCAGCAGAAACAAAGCTTGCGAGAGTCTTATGCATTGGCTGGACTGCCAGTGTGAGCTTGGACACAGTGGTCTTGGTGCGGTGCAATACCACCTGTGCAGAAGGTGAATGCTCCATCCTATCCTTGCACTGTGCAAGAGTTGGTTCATCCTACCTCCTTCATAGATGGTTTAAGAGCACTGGAAACTCCCAGTACTGTTGGTGCCAGCCCATGATCCCTGGACAGACACAATTGCTCTGGGGCAGAAAGTCTCATCAATGGGAAAGGCAATGCAATCCTTTTTTAAGCAGACTTATAGTGATTTTTGTGTCTCTCTTTTTATGAGGGTGTTTCTCCTTACCTTCCTCATGCCTCCATTTAGAGGAGTGCTTGGGTTTTCTATGGGATTCCAAGCTGGAAAGCGGCAGCACCGATGGGATATTACCCAGAGGTTCAGATGAAAGAGATGGATGGGGGCTGGGTCCTGGGTCAGACAGAGATCTCATAAAGAGCTCTGGGAGATGCTTACAGAGTCTGTACTCCCAAGACTGTGTAGTGAGGGGCAGGGGAGGAAAGAGTGGCAGTTGTCACACTTTGAGAGAATGTGTCATTCCTCAAGGCAATGCAGGCAACTCTCATATGGATCACTCACTGGGAAGATCCAAGGGCAGGCCAGCCAGGACTTGAAGCTTGGAATCCTAGGCATACTAGTGCTCTGAAGATGAAAGAGTAAAAAAAAATTGTGGGGAAAGCCCCTGATCTCCAAACCATCTAATATAAAACAATTTTAAAATTATTTAGAGAGCTGATCTTGGAAAGGAATTCTAGAAGGCTATGAACACTGAAGGGTTCCATCCCAGACTGTGAACAGTAGACAGGAACTGGTGAAGTCGTCAGTTCTTGCCACCCCTTATGCCTTCAGTTAGGAGTATGAGGCAGCAGGCAAGCATAAAGGAAACCATTTTTTTTATTTGCTTATACATGGCACGAATAAATACAGATTTACAGATCCTAGAGTGCAAATTTATCGTCTTATATGAGGGGAAAAATCATGCATGTAAATGGTGCATCTAAGTCATGAAATGGGCTACAAATGCAATAAAAAATAAGATATTCAAAAGTTTAACAAATGGAAGGGGGGCCTCGAAGACGTTTCCCAGCTGGGTGCCATCTGGACTAGGGCCAGCCCTGCCTAACCAGAGCTGAGTTCAGAGGAAAAGGACTAGCTCTCAGTTCCCGGAATACTTCACTGCAGCTGCTCCTTCTTTGACTGTAGTCCTGATACAAAGACGTTACAGTAAGAAAACTGCAGCGAGCTGGTGACTTGCTTTCTCCTCTTCTCACCATACTTCTGTGCAGGCTTGACGCTCTTATGAGATCCTCTGAAAAGTCTAAAGACATAAAGGATCTGATCTTAAGCCCTCTCAAGTCAGTGAAAAGACTGCCACTGGCTTCAGTGGGTTTAGAAGCAGGCCCATGATTGATGTTCAGAGAGTGGGGTGGGGAGGGAAGCTTCTTCATGTTTGAAAGTGAAAAGGAAGCAGTTAGCTGTAGAAGATTACATTTTCATTTCACTGGCACTTCACATTGCACAGCACCTCTCTGAGAGAGAGCCAGCCATGAGCCTGAATTCTCAGTGACAGAGGGATTATAGAACAGCACTGTTTAATAAGCAGGCAAAGCCTCTTTAATTCCTTCTGTATAGGGATTTTTAATCCCTTTCGCATGATACATCTCGATAACAAGAATACATGAGGGCTGCAATGGAGACAGAGGCCATGGCTATACTTACATTTTTGCAGCGCTGGTAGTTACAGCTGTGGTCGTACAGCTGTGTAGGGCCAGCGCTGCAGTGTGGTCACATTTGCACCATTTGCAGCGCTGTTGGGAGTGGTGCATTGTGAGCAACTATCCCAGCGTTCAAGTGGCTGCAACGTGCTTTTCAAAAGAGGGGGGTGGGGTGGAGTGACAGGTAGCTTGCGGGAGACAGAGAGAGTGGATTTTTGGAGCAGACACTGTGACAGCTCCCTGCCTTGCAAGTTCAAAAGAGGGGGATGGGGTGCAGTGTGACACGGAGTGTCGGGGAGACAGACAGAGTGTATTTGTGGAGCAGACACTGTGACAGCTCCCTGCCTTGCAAGTTCAAAAGCGGGGGGTGGGGTGCGGTGTGACACGGAGTGTCGGGGAGACAGACAGAGTGGATTTTTGGAGCAGACACTGTGAGCTCTCTGCCTTGCAAATTCTGGCCATTTCCCCCACCCCTCTCTCAATCACTCTTAAATATAAAAAGGCTTCAGATCAGATAAGCAGTTTCCACTCCCTCCCCTCTCCTCCCCTCCCCCCCCCCACCGTGCTGTTTGTCTCAGGCAAACAGCTGTAAACATTCCAAAGGCTCCGCTCGCTCGCTCGCTGCAGCAAAGAGCAGCTGTGTTTGTTTTTTAAGATAAGTATCTACGGGAGTACCTTCCGGTTTGTTGTATACACGAATTGTGGGATACCTCCTAATACCCTGGAGGCCAATAACAGCGCTGGTGAGTG
>NC_133769.1:232561800-232819483 GCF_003597395.2 Chelonoidis abingdonii
GCAAACAGGGAGTTGCAGCGCTGGCTGAGCTTTTAAGTGTAGACACCTGCTAAGTTGCAGCGCTGTAACCCCCTCACCAGCGCTGCAACTTGCAAGTGTAGACAAGGCCTAAGTGTGGACACCTTGTAATTTGCAGCACTGTAACCCCCTCACCAGCGCTGCAACTTGCAAGTGTAGCCAAGGCCAGAGTGTACAGAGCATTTTCTGTTTTCCAAAGTTGCTGCTTGCTGCTGAAAGATTGCATCAGAAATCATTAAAGCTCAGGCTTCTGAGTTTGATGAAGTAGGGTAGCATCCTGAGAAATAATTTACTTGTGTAAATATTTGTTATCCAGAACATGGGGAAGTTCAAAGGCTGCATATTACCTTTGCTAGACTTTGTTCAAAATGTTACCCCTGTTCGGTTACTCTATATCAGAATGCCCAGATCGCTTGGGAACTAGGTGCTTACATTCCATGGACAATATTTGCAAAAATGGTCCCTGGGTTTTGGGTGCCCAATTTGAGACTCCTTAGGCCTGATTTTCAGAAGTGCTGAGTACCTTTCGCTGTAATAGAAAGGAAGGCTGCTTCAATGGTTCAGGTCCTGACCTGAGACCGGGGTTCAAATCTTTGTTCTGCCAGCCTTCCTGTGTAACCTGGGACAGGTCGGTTGGCCTCTGTGTGCCTCCTCTTGTAAAAGAGATACTAGCACTTCCCTATCTCACAGGAGAGCTGTGAGGATAAACATATCAACAACTATGAGGTGTTCAGTTATGATGGGAAAAGGTTCCATACAGACCATCTCAGACAGATAAAGTCAATGGACACTGCAGGTTCTCAGCCTCTCTGAAAATCACAGCCAAAGTATCTAAAGGCTGGCACCAAAACACAAAACAAGAACAAAAAGCCCCAACCAACCAAACACACAGGTAAGGGTCACTAAGATCAGTGGGGCCTTTTTCAAGTTAGGGTGTCAACAGCTTAAATCTGTTACATCCAGGGCTTGTCAACATTAAAAAAATTTGCACCAGTGTAAACTTGCATTGCCATTGATTCAGGGTCTGTCTGCACTGCAATAGGAGATGTGACTGAAACTTCTGTAGGCATACCAATGCAGGCTTGAATCTAGCTAGCACAGCTAAAGATAGCAGTGAAGGCATGGTGCAGGTTTCAGCACAGACTGCCCAAGCCCACCTGGAACCCTAAGTATGTACTTACAGTACTAGTCTACACCATGGTCCATGCTGCTGCATCTTCACTGCTATTTTTAGCCATGCTAGCTAGCTTAAAGCTTGGGCAGGTGTAACAGATTTATGTTACCAATCTGCCTGAGGTGTCAGGTGAACAGGCTGAGGCCGCAGGATTGTTAGAGGAGGGGATGAAGGATCACACCAAGTGTTTAACTTTTACCAAGGGTAGACACCCCCAACCCTCCCACCCCACGCAATTCTCCACCAAAACTGTGACTGAGTGAGGGGGCCAACTAGCATGGGATTCAGTGTGCTCCCAGCTCCAACAATATTTGACCCAACAAGTCCAGGGCATCCAAAAGGATGTGCTCCATGGAGCCTGGCCTGGGGAAATCCATCCCCATTCAGGGATTCCCCAGGAGCAATGGCTGTTTTGCTATGCCTGGAGGCTCACAAATTGGAAGTGCACAGGCATAGCCTGCTACTTTGTGGCCTTTGGTCCCATGAAAGGAGTATGGGCCCCCGCTATACAAATCCAACCAGGCCTTTGGGAAGGCTGCCTTTGGGAATGGGTGGTCCATCGCGGCATGTGGGAGGTGGCTCCCCCAAATGACATGGCTAAGCGGTGTGTGCTGACTGCAGCCCTTGATTATCAGCACATATGGATTGCAGAGGGCAAAACTTGGCAACTATGGCCTATGGAACCCCCTAGAATGATGTGTAAAGAACAGGTAACGCTGGGCCACTTCTATGAGGTGAGTCAACACATCTGCTGGGAGAGGAAGGCATCAGAATATGCCCCCACTAAGGCACATTTGTTTACCAATACCTCTGCATGTGTGTGGAAAACCACCTACCCCAGGGTGCCCCTAGATCTGTGATTGCAATCTCAAGCACAAATTTTTCAGTGCATTGGCCTGCTGCTATCCAAAGTAGTGTTTATGTTTTTAATGTATTATGTTTAATTGTTTATGGATCACGCCCAATGTTTTCCTTCCACTTATGCACACCTGGGAACAACTGACTGTGTTCCAGACAGATGCCTCCTCCTTTACAATGTTGCAGCACACATTTAATCTGGAGATAGCTGCCTTTGTGACAGCCATATGGATGGGGCATCTATGCCAACAGGGGGATATGTTATGCTATGTTACTAATGAAGCCAGGAGCCACTACTGGCCCTAACAATTTTGTGCTATATTGTTGTTTATGTAGGAGACCAACAGTAACCCTAGCCACCGTGTCAGAAACCTAAGTGGTGAGCCGTCCCAACACAATGTTGATTCGGGGTCAAGGGGGGGAATGTCACAACTCAGTGGCCCCCTCCCTCAGTCACAACCCAGTGGCCCCCACCCTCAGGGGGTCTCCTGGGGAGGCAGATCAGCAAAGTATATTGCTAACACTGTTGCAAGCGTCACAAGGAATTTTGGGAAGGGTTAAAGGGTTAAAAGTGTAAGTGTGGAGTGGAAGATTCCTTTGCAGGTTGTGAGAGGCCAAATGGGGAGGAAGGGAGAAGAGAACAGGTTAACGCAATACTTCAGCTCAGTCTGAAGATAAGACACCAGCTCCAGTCCAAGGTCACTGCGCTCTAACAGACTCTATGCAGCCAAGAAGCCTGCAGCTGTACCTGGATCTTACCCAACTCCAGCCAACTGTGAGAAAAGAGAAGTAAACTGAACCAGACTGCAGCAGATTGCAAAGACTAGGGAGACGGTGAAGGCCAGCGTGGGGAAAAGCAACCGTCTCATGTCCCTGAAGCCGATGTGTTTGGGAATGCTGAGGAGGCCACAGAAAGCTGGTTTGGACTGGTACAAAGAGCACAGGGGACAGAGGTCCCTGAATTAAACGCCCCCAAAAGATCCCAGGACTTAAAACCCTCCTGAAAGCTGAAGCAAATCAGAGATCAACAGCGGACCCTGGATGGCTGGTGCACAGGAAAGAACATTCATCCTCCCTTCCACCTCTTCTTCTTACGTTATACCCAGGCTTGGCCAGCCTTGGGTTGTGCGTGTGTGAGCATGAAAGTGGGTTAGGGCACAGGCACTAATGCTTTCTTCCTTCCTTTGAGTGATGTGGGGAGCCCCCGCACTCACTTCTGTTACTTTATTAATAAAACTTTAAAATTAGAGACTTGGTGTGCTCCTTCATCCCCTCCCATAACAATCCTGCGGCTTTGGCCTGATGATCTGATGCCTCAGGCAGATTGGTAATATAAATCTGTCACACAGGTATGCCCACCCAAGCTGCAATCACACCTCTGATTGCAAGGTTGACATACCCTTTGTTATATTGGTTCAAGCAGCTAATGTAGACAGGCTACACTGGACACTGAGACAAATTTTGTTTTTGTAGACAAAGCTCCATTCAATCACTCTACTAAAAGAGAAAGCACCTGAGATAGCATCTGGTGCCTTAGGAAGGACCAGTCTATACTTACAAGATGTTAAAGTGACTATGCGCTATATGCTTCTGGGAAAAAGAAACACTATTGCAGCTTTTATGGAGTAGCAGAATCCTGTTTTGGGTGAATGAAGCACTCCACAATGAATCGGAAATTGGTGTTCAGTTTTAATTTTGAATTCTGATAAAATTCAGAATGAGTCCACCCAATCTCTCAGTTCAAAACTACGAATTGTCATTGTGTATACACTTTACCCAGCACTTGGATTTCTTAATAGTATATGTCATACTTTGGGATATTTGGGGAGCATGCTTTTTGACAGACAGGGAAATAAAATTTGCATTGAAAAATGATACCCTGACAAAAAGCTGAAAAGCACAACATGTTATAAATGTTACTGAAATCCAAACAAACTTTTGCTTTATTCAGATTTCCCATGTCACTGGTCACTAATTAGATACTGGATAAAATGTTCAAAAATGGCTTAGTAATTTAGGGTAAAACAGCACCTAAGTAACACAGGCCCCTAAGATCCATTCAAAGTCACACCCTACTTTGAATGGATCTTAGGGGCCTGCTTACTTAGGTGCTTTTTTACCCTAAATTACTTAGCCATTTTTGAACATTTTACTCTTCCTATCACACACTGCACAGTCCCACACTGGCAAGGATTAGAGAATCTCTTAATTTCACTAAGAGTGCCTCAACCACGATGAAGAAGTGTTAAAAGATACAAGTAATTGAAATGTCTGGGAAACCAAAAGAATTATTAGAAATTAAAAGTAATTAAAATATACATTTGGAAGATACTGAGAATGGTCCTGGTCTGTATTGCTTTAAGAGTGTGGTGTTATACTTGGATCATTAATCACAGTATTGGGAAAATTCTGGGCTGAAGAGGGTAGCTGGAATTTGTGTACCAGACCTATTGCTTGTGAATGTATTCGGTCTGCAAAAACAGTCAGTAACACCAAGTGAAAACATGACAATCTGTGGATTAGTCACAATGCATCCATTGTTAAATACGATTTGAATTTAGAAAGTGGTAATATGGGTCACCTGGGTATTTTCTGCTGCCAGATTCTTGGGCAGGGACCATGCCTGTACAGTAGCTAGCACAGATGAGCTTTGATCCTGACTGGGGCCTCTAAGTGCTACTAGAATACTAATTAAAAATAATAACAGCTTGCTAAGTGACTCACTGGCTTCTCTCCTAAATACTCCACCCTGAGCCTGTTATTCAGCATAGGGAAGTGGCTCAGGCCACAGCATTAATGGATAGAATAAGCATATGCCATATGATTTCACATAAATGTATTCAGTTACATCATCAGACCATCAGCCAAAGCTTCTTGAATGCAGTGAAATCAAGTGAAATATTATGTAATATTCACAGTTTCCCCCATTCTGTGGTCACTTCTACATACAGCACATTGTGCTGAATTGGAATCATCTCAACCAATGTGAGAATACGGAGATGCTCTTAATGTTTCTGATGTATAATTGTACTATTAGCAGTAAATATGCCCAATGTCCTGTGATGGGATGTTAGTTAGGGTGGGATCTGAGTTACTACAGAGAATTCTTTCCTGGGTGTCTGGCTGCTGAGTCTTGTCCACATGCTCAGGGTTTAGCTGATTGCTATATTTGGGGTCAGGAAGGAATTTTCCTCCAGGGCAGATTGGCAGAGGCCCTGGGTTTTTTTTGCCTTCCTCTGCAGCATGGGGCACAGATCACTTGCTGGAGGATTCTGTGCACCTTGAAGTCTTTAAACCGCAAGCTGAGAACTTCAATAGCTCAGACATAGATTAGGGGTTTGATACAGGAGGGGGTGGGTGAGATTCTGTGGCCTGCATTGTACAGGAGATCAGACTAGAAGATCATAATGGTCACTTCTGACCTTAAAGTCTATGACTCTATGGAGTTTTCCAAACAATGCAATTCCCTGCACTCGCACTGGATGGACTGTAATTTGTTTGTTTATACTCAAAAACTCCCTTCCAATTCAGATGTTCAACATGAGGTAAAACTAAAATATAGTGCAGTTATTTTGGGGAAAAAAGCTGATATAAAGGTAAAGCAGTGGGAAGGAATTGGAGAAGGTAGGCTTGCCATGGATGGGAGAAGCAAAATAGTCCATCTTTAAAAAGATAGTAGTTTGGAGCCCATTCAGGTTGCTGGATTTTTGTTTGTTTGTTTTGTTTCATAGTAGTTGTTTCATTTCTTATTTTTAGTGGTTTTCTTCATTTACAAGTTGAATACATAATTAAAGCTACTTTCAGTGCAATAACAACCTGAGGGTACTTCTTGTTAACTCCATAAAAATCATCTGCACTGCTGTTAAAAACTTGGATTCCAGGGTTTATTCACCCTAAATCTCACACTAGCAGGCAGTGCGCTCAGACTATCACAGCAATACATGTTTACATGGTTCTCTTCGTACAGAGTAGAACCTCAAATCCACTCCTGCTGCAGTTCTGACTGTTTGACAAAATTCAATGGGAATTTTGCCTGGGTGAGGGCTAGAGTACCAGAATCAAAGCGATTTGTATTTAATCAGTTTGAAAACTATAGCAAACAGGAAGGATTTAAGGCAAAAAATCCCTGGGAATAGATTTTTATCAACCTTTCACTCAGAAGTCTGCAAGCACCCAGCAACACACCAGAAATGGATAGTCCTGGTGGGGGAGGGGCATTCATCAACCATCCAAAGGACTGATTCAGTGCATACCTGGTGTAACCTCTATGGAGAGGCTTTTGGGGGGCTGCTATCAAAACTTAAAACTGCCATTCCTCAGGAGCAAACTCCCCATAAGGGTTGCAAAAATGCAAGGAGGTGCAAACTGCATTTGCAGACACCAGTGGGAGAAAACTATCAGAAAAATATGTACATATTGGATATTAATATCATTGCCTCTTTGCCAAGCAGTAACAGATGTCCAGGCCTTGCATATCAATTTCCCATAGTAGGAAAAATCTGTCATGGAGTCTGGGTATATTTTTAATATAACTTTGCTTATTTACACATGTACACCAGTCCTGGAACAGAGGTGGTCAAACAGCATATAAGCACTAGCCTCTGCTGGAAATTGCTTTTTGCTTTAATCTCTCTAGCTAGAGCAAGTTTTTTAGTCAGAAATGCTTACTGAGAATCCAGTATTAGTATTTTAGCAGCAATCTCCATTTGTACTTGCCACAGCTCCACAGTAGAAACTGCATGTCAAAACTAACAATACAAGCATTTCTTAAAGACGGAACAGGACTCAGACTCAGAACTTTTCTGGCAATTTATAACAGTGCCGCCTGTTAACTCCTGCCATAACAGTATTAACTATACAAGAAAACTAATGTGTGTCTATGTATGTGTATATTAATCCATGTATTTGTGGAGGGATAACAGGGAAAGACAAAGAGAGCTAAAACTGAAAATCAGGATCATCAAGAGCAGGGAGAAGCGGTGCAGTTTTAAAGTGAAATGAACTTGGCGAGTCCAGCAAAATGGATAGATAAAATAAACAGCTCTTTAACAAAACTCGGCTCAGATCCTGCCTGTGTTCTTCAGTCTTTTGAAATGAGACCAACAAACAATAGACGCTTTTGTATCCTGCCAAGTGGAACAACAGTTAAGGGGCAAATTGAGAGATGCTGCAGATGTGCCACCAGTGGTGCAGACACTGGTACCAAGCATAGTGTTTACTATCATGAGCAGTCCTATTGAAGTAATTGTTTACAGGACTGGGTCTAGCCATGCTACAAACACTCACCCACTCTCCTCAATTTAGAGTTATTCTGCTATGTGACAATCACTGCTTGCTCTCCTCAGAACAATGAATCATTTCAGTGAGGATTTCACTGGCCACAGTTCGCACATCCCTCAGCACGCACTGCTTCCCGCAGCCCCCATTGGCCTGGAACAGCAAACCATGGGCAGTGAGAGCTGCGATCAGCCGAACCTGCAGACGCTGCAGGTAAACAAACCATCCCGGCCCACCAGCAGATTTACCTGACGGGCTGCATGCCAAAGGTTCCCGATCCCTGCATTAGACCTATTCATAAATGTGTGTAGAACCAGGGCCTATGTTTGTAAAGCACCAAGTAAATATATAGTGATATAGAAATTATTTTAAAATCATGATTAATATACTATGGGAGGAGAGAAGGGGGCATGCGAGTGGATATGCCATACCCACACGTTTAGCTGGAAAAACGAAAAACTATTGTTACAATAAAAAGTTGAGAGAATCACTCTTCCCCCGCTCCCCATCCAGTTCAGTCACAGCTGGGTTCACCACCTTACCATTTTTAAAAGATTTTTGTCATATCAGTCCCCTGATACAAACTTATAAGGAAAAGTTACAGGGAGTTCAAGAGGTAAAGGGCCCTGCTCTTCTGTAATATCAGCCATTAGATTACACATTGCATCCTGATACAACGTTATAATAGCTTTGAGATGTTGCATCATAGCCTTGGACTATTAGCATGTTACTGGGTGGTGAAGCAACGTGAGCATGTGACGATAATGCTGTGACACTGCACTTCATATTCTTCACAGTGATATTATGATGTTCTGATTATGATATGGTTATGATGTATTTTATGCAAGATAAGTCACGTTAGATGTCCTTAGAAAGGTTATGATTTGCAGAATATGATTAACCTATTTATATGCATTAATCATTTTTGTATTTGAGTTATGAATATTGAGTATGTATCTGTATTTCAAATGTAGTTACACCTTGGTAACGCCCACTAGACAAGATGCTTTCTGTCTAGATCGTTGGGTGGGGAAGAACCTAGTCAAGGCAATGAGCCATTAGAAAAAACAATAGGTCTTAGGATAAGCTTATCTCCCATCTGGGGACAGGGGCGGCTCTAGACATTTCGCTGCCCCAAGCACGGCGGCATGCCGCAGGGGGCACTCTGCTGGTCGCTGGGACCTCCCGCAGGCTTGTCTGTGGAGGGTCCACTGGTCCTACAGGACCAGCAGATCCTCCACAGGCATGCCTGCGGGAGGTCCACCGGAGCCCTGCCTGCCACCTTCCCGACGACCAGCAGAGCACCCCTCACGGCATGCCGCCCCAAGCACATGCTTGGTGTGCTGGGGCCTGGAGCCACCCCTGTCTGGGGAGCCTTCCTGAGAATGCTACAGACAGCCTCTGAGTAATGGCTGCTATGATTCTACAAAGGCATGTGATTTGACCACATCTCTAGAATCCATCTTGGGACGTCAGTGATTTTCCACAGACTGTCTAGGAATCAAGCTTTGAAACAAAGGATTCTTGCCATATGCAAAAGCTATATAAGGCAGGGAATGACATCATCTTGGATTCTTTGCTCCCCACACACGAAAACTCCTGGAAACACCTGAAGAACAAAGACTGAACTGGGGGAAGTGCTGGACCCAGGCTAAAGGGATTTTTAGCCTGTGAATGAAACACCTGTGGATTCCAATCTGTAAAGCAAGTGCAGCTTGCCTCTTAAAAATCTTCACCTTGCTTGTATCATCTCTAAGGCCACGTCTACACTACCTGATTAATTCAAATTTGTTTAAACCGGTTTTATAAAACTGATTTTATAAAATCGATTTAGTGCGTCCACACTAGCTTAATTGGAATTGGCGTCATGGTCCAAGCTAGCTCGTATTTCAGGAAGCGGTGCACTGTGGTTATCTTGTTCCACAGCTATCGCCATAGTTCCACATTCCTGTTGAGAAGCCCAGTGCCTGATGGGAGCAAAAAACATTGTCCCGGTGGTGCTGGGTACACCTCACCCCTACCCTTAGTGAAGCAGCAGCCAACCATTTCGCGCCTTTTTCCTGGTGAAAGAGAGCAAACGCATAGCACAGCAAGCAATGGACCCTGCTGAACCATGGACCTACTGGGATCAGTAACGCATCGTGCAAGTTGTAAACACTCGCGCACCATTGCTGTCTATGCGACCATGAACTGGGCAAATTAGAGAGAGGAGGAGGAGGAGGAAGAGCACTACCCAGCGCACCGACAGAGCGATGAGACAATGGAGACTGAATTCTCCTAACCGTGGACCGCATTTGGAGCTACTGCTGGAATACGGGGCAGCTACTACCCATTTGAACGCCGATTTGGGCATGGGAAACAAACACAGAACTTGTGGGACCGCATAGTTTTGCAGGTGTGGGACGATCTCCAGTGGCGAAACTTGATGCGTAAGAGCATTCTTTGAACCTTATTGACTTGCTTTCCCCTGCCTGAACACCATAATACAAACACAGAGAGCCCTCATCAGTGGAAGAAGCGAGTTGGAATAGCCCTCTGAGCTTGCACCTCCAGACAGCTTATCCGGTCAGATCGGAACAAATTTGAGTGGGAAAATCCTACTGTGGGGCTGTGTGAGCAAGTAGCAAAGCAATCTAAGCTGCGCACGAAAGGTTGTGACCTGGAGCAAACGTGCAGGTGATAGTGGGATGGCTTTGCTGCAATGGGATTCCTAACTGTGAAGGCCATAGATGGAACCCATATCCTATCTGGCCCAGAGCACCAGGGGCACACAGTACTGAACACCGCAGAAGTACTTTTCGAATGGTTGCTTGCAAGGCACTGTGGATCACAAGGACGTTTCACCAGCATCACAGTGGGATGGCCAAGGAAGGGTCATGACGCCCGTTTCAGAAACACCAACTCTCTTAACGGCTGCAGCAAGGAAATTATTCCCAGACAGAAAATAACAGTTGGCGATGTGAGATGCTGTCGTTATGCTGGGTGACCCAGCCTACCCTTGATCCATTGGCTCATGAACAGATACACAGCCAGCTTTGGACAGTTGGTCAAGAGCTGTTACCTAAGGCTGACAATGTCAGGATGGTAGATGTCATTCGGGCCGTTAAAGAGGGTCGCTTCGATCATACTTCCTCGCTAGACCTCAGCCAAACAATGTCCGCGCTGCTATTGCGGCCTTGCTGGCTGTGCTCCAAACTCGTAAGTACCCCCCCCCACCTTGGGGAGTAAATCTGGAAGACTGCGGGTGGGAGGCCTGACAAATCACTGGCCGCTGAACTAACCGGCGCAGCCAGACACCAGGGCGGATAAGAAGAGCAACCAGGAGTGCGTGCCATCACAGAGAGCTAATCCGATTTCAGCACCGGCCAGGAATGGTTACTCGCCAACTCGCTTGTTTCCCCTTGATGAACACCCCCCCCTATGTGGACTCCCCTCTAAGCACACCAAGCCCTCTCCCTTTACGTAAAGCTGCTGAAGAAATCAAAGTCAATATATTTCTAAAAATCATTTATCTTGTATTAAAAGTCATTTGGTATTGCTTTAAGAATCATGAATTCTTTCTTAAAGTCATTCCCTGAGAAATCCCTCCGCTGCCTTTGGTGTGATTTGATTTAAAAAGTAATTATAAAAAAGAGCACAAAATTCTAGGTATCCTGCAATGTTGTTTGGGAGAGATCGAGGAAAGGACCAGCCATAAGCACATTTCAGCTCATGTAGCCTTCTGGTTGGGCTGTCCATGGTAGGAGGATGGCTGGGCAGAAATCCTTCCCCCGGCATTCTAACGACGGTCTGGGTGAGGAGATATTGGAGAAGTGGGACCTTTGGGGTAGTTCATGGCGCCAAGTGCACTCTATAACCCCGCTGCTGTTACTGACTCACCATGCATCTTGAGATCTCAGTTTGAACTCACGCAGCCAGCTCCAACCGTTCCACTCACCACAGCGATTTCCTGCGCTGTCTCCTGCGCCACCTTCTCTTCTTCCTCCTGCCACCTGTCCTCGGGAGCGTCTCTCCTTCCTCGCCAGTGTCGTCCTCTACCTCCCGTAGCGTCTCTCTATCCTCTGCGGTCATGAATTTTCTGTTAGTTTTGCCATCACTTCCCTTCCAATCATTCTGAGCACTGTCAACTGCCGGTTACTCATGATTTCTGAAAACATTTCATCTCGATGTTCTCTTTCCTCTCCGCTATCCTTAGCTAAGCCTTCCGATGGGTACCAAGGACAACAAGATGTGCAGCCTGGCATGGCGGGAAGAGAACAGGGAGAAGTATGTAAAAAATCAAATTTTACAGAACAAGCTTGAGTCTTCAGCATCGTGATAAAACTATACCTTAAAAGGACATGTAGAATTTACTTACAATGGTCGTGATTTTCTCTTAATATGATTGCTTGTCCCTGGGGTCTCAGAGCAACACTGCAGATGACAGGTCCGGTCCCTGCATATAATTCAGCTGCCTGCGGCCACTGTAAAGGCTTATGTTTGACTTCCAAGGGTTATATCCACAGGACCTATCATGCTCGTCCCTTAAGAGGACCAGTCAGAACCAAAAACACCCTCTTCCCTCTCCCACAGCATGCTGCTATCAGGTAAGCTATGTTATGCATCTCCTCCTTCCTTCCCCCGCCCCCAACGCGTGCTCTAGCTGGGAAGATCCTGCTCGGCAAACAGAAAACCCAGCGCAACACTCTCACTCCTCATCACAGTTAAGCTACGGGCAAGCATGATAAAGTGGAGCACAGTAGGAAATCGCCATGTTTTGTCACCCCTAATCAAAAAAAATCCTCAGTTCCACAGGTTACAATAGAATGATATCACTCGAGAAATAACAGCGGAAGATGCAGAAGTATGTTTTCTGACTGCGAGCAGTGTCCAGCGCTTACGCAGCTGTGCTTTGTGAAGCAATGATCCGAATACTTAGATGCATGCTGGAGGGAAAGTCTCATACAATGGAACCGGATAAGGCCGCCTTGCCCCAAAATCTACTGAAAAGGCTTTTAGTACCTCCAATATCGATTCATGAGATTTCTTGGGAGGATTTTCACTCCATCCCCAGACAATGTTACAAAACTTTCCTGTACTTTACTAGCTGCGAATGATGACAACCCCAAATTGACAACCCCTGCTTGCAAATTAATCATTAAAAAACGCTTGTTTTAAACCCTGTTTAAATTTAGAAATGTACACCACCAGAGGTCCTTCCATGCTCTACTGTCTGGATATGGCTTGGGTGGGCTGAGAGGTAATTCAGGGGTCACAAAAGCTCGGCTGCTGTGGTAATGAGAGCTGTGTGATTCAGCAATCTCTTCCTCTTCGTCTTCCTCATCTTCACCGTACAGAATCCTCAGCCACGGTATATCTCAACCACGGCATCTGAATCAACGGCAGAGTGGGTACTGGTTGCACACCCCCAAAATTGCATGCAGCTCAGCATAGAACGGCATGTTTCGGAGCTGCTCCAACCTTCCATTTGCCTCTCTGTTTTCTGTATGCCTGCCTCAGCTCTTTCACTTTTTTCTGCACTGTACTGAGTCTCTCCTGTGTCCTTTGCAATCATAGACTTTGAAATTCTTCAATATTTTCTCATTTTCGTTTTGAAACGGAGTTCTGTGAGCACTGTATCCTCTCCCCAGATAGCGATGAGATCCAGTGCTCTGTGTGTCCAGGCTGTGCTCTTTTTCTGTTCTCAGGAGACTGCATTGTTACCTGTTCTGATGAGCCCTGCTGTCACCTGTGCTGATCAGAGTCCACGCTGGCCAAAGAAATTGAATTCAAAAGTCCGCGGGCTTTTCCTGTTTACCTGCCAGTGCATCGGAGTTCGACTGCTGTCCAGAGCGGTCAGTGGTGCTCTGTGGGATACCTCCCGGAGCCAGTAACTTTGATTTCCGTTCCACACTACCATAATTCCGATTTAGTAAAATCGATTTTAGGGTTACTCCTGTGGTTTTGATGGAGTACAGAAATCGTTTTAAAGAGCCCTTTAAATCGATTTACAGGGTGGCGTAGTGTGGACGGGTGCAGCGTTAAATCGATTTAACATTGTTTAAATCAATTTAACGGCGTAGTGTAGACCAGGCCTAAGGGCAGTGGTGGGCAACCTGCTGCCCATCAGTGTAATCTGCTGGCAGGCTGCAATACAGTTTGTTTACATTGATCATCTACATTGACTGTCTGTAGGCACAGCACCCCATAGCTCCTAGTCACAAATGCAGTGTGTCACAATGATGGAATGTTATCCTGTCCCAAGGCAATCCAGCTGCAGTCTAGAGCACAGTAAAACTATGTGAATTCTCTCTCCCTTTCCCCTATCTGAGATCCTGTAAACTTTTCCCTAAGCTTCTGGCTTAAATCTACTTTATCTTGAATCTATGCTTGTTTACATTAAACCCTCTTGTAATATTCTCACCTTATGAAACTGCTTCCATTTATTGCTCAAAATGTATAAGGTAAAGTGTATTTTCTATGGCAAACCAAAGTTGGTAAAATATATTATCAAGGATACTGTTCAAATTCCTACTTCAGCTGATTCCTTAAAGCTTTCTCAAAATCACAAGGCCTCTAATTAAATGGTTTTATTCACCCCTTGCGGAGTATGTGTAATTTCCATTAGCCTTAACTGGAATCATACTTGTGCTTCAAAGGGCAAATAACCCATAGTTCACAAGGTGAGCACTTTCTTTGCAAGGTTAACACATAATTTTGTATTCTAAAATGTTCCTGAAAACTGAATGGTTCCCCCGAGTTACTGGAAACTTTGTATAGCAATCATGTATCCAGAGTGAGCTGGTGGTGCACATTACCTGAATATTGCAAAATAACTCAAGTAGAAAGTTCTGTAAGAGTCTTTGGTGAGTAAAATATGTCATAAAATATTAAAGTGTTTGTTTAATTGTGTATAATTACTTTCAGCTTCTCTCCAGTAGGCATTATATTGGGCAAATGTCTTTCTCCACAGGCTTTCGGAAGAGTAATATTTGAAAGTCTTTCCATCCATTTGCATCCAAAAATGAGCTCATTTCAACCACTCAATTATCATGTGAGACTTGAACCCTGTCATGCTACATTTCAGAATTTTTCAGCACCACAGCAGTGATTCACTTGGCTAAAGACTGGAGGTAAATGATAAAAAGTTGCTATATTATATGCATTCCACCAAGATGGCTCATGTGCTATTTTGTCTCCTTTTGACTCATTTAAAAATGGGGTCCAAGGAGAGGACATGCTTGGGAAAATTACTGCTGCTCTCTGTCACTTCCTCATGAAAAAGAACAAAGTGTATGGCTACACCACGCAGCTGTCCAACCTTCTCCCAGCTTCATTTTGAACCCTAAGTGTATTGTTTTGTTGTCATGTACAAGTAAATCTGCCTGACCCAGATCATTAATAGACTGAGAGCTGTTTTGGCACACCATGAGCTTACATAAACATTCTCTTCACTCATTTCTTTGAAAGAGAAATGCAGCAGTTTTAAATCCAGTGGTTGGGGGCTAGCCTTGGACTCAGGAAACCCAAGTTCAATTCCTGTTCTGCCACGAACTTGTGTTACCTTTCACAAATCACGTAGGGCTTGTCTAGACAGCAAAGCAACGCGCACTATGGGAATGTGATTTCTGAAGTGCACCAATGTCTTGCCCACTAACTGGCCCATGTAAACTGTGTTGTCACGCACTAAAAGTTCCCTGGAGTGCTTTAATATAGAACAGTTTGCAGTACTACATTAATGCGCCCTAGGGAACTGCTAGTGTGTGCTAGCAGGGTCTACAAGGGCCAGTCAGTGCACAAGACATTGATGTGCCGTAGAAATCACACTCCCATAGTGCACATTGCCATGTCGTTTAGACAGCCCTCTGTTTCTCTGGCACAGACCCTCAAACATATTTAGGCTCCTAACTTCCATTGATTGATTTCAGTGAAAGTTAGGAGTCTAAATACCTTTGAGGATCTGTACCTCAGCTCCCTCTCATACTTCCCTACCTCACGGGGTGTTGTTATGGTTAATAGATCAAAAGATTGTGAGGTAATCAGATTCTGTGGTGATAGTGACCATATAAGTACCATAAAGAGCTGTGTGGCGATTCTGGCTGCCACTCCAGACTAAACAACTGGGACGTCTGAGGTGATCCCGAGCCCATAAAACTGGCTGGCTGTCAGTGTGTACTGAACACCCTTATAGATTTCCCAGGACCTCCAGTTACCTCAAAAAAGGGAGGATCCTGGGAAAACCTGGACAGGAGGCAACCTTATATTGGAAAGCTCTATGAATGTCTGCCGCCCCACATTGGCTCTGGCTAGGACTGTCATTTTCATGCACAGTAAAGAAAATTCTTAAAGACACTTGTATACTGACTCCTTGCTAAAATAAAGCTGAAGCAAATGTGTTATTTAGATTTGATATCATGCTTCCGATTCTGAAGAAACTGCACAAACATGAACAAGTCCCATAACATCTATATACCTCTTGCAACCTCACATTGGCTCTTCAACATGGAACTGAGTTTATCCACTAATTTTCAGTCCCTCAGCTTCTCTTTCACCAGAAGTCCTCATTCCATGAACAAAATGAGATATGCCCCAGTTCACAAGCCTTTCTATTCCCTTCCAAAATCCCTTCAGAAAATGGCAGATGCACCTCCCCCAAAGAGGTGGACAGTTTCATGTTATGTACTCACTTCACAGGACCACCAGCACTGCTTCCAATATGCAGACCCACTTAGACCTCTGTGCTGGTTCTTTCAAGTTCATAGCTGTGTGCGCACACACAGACATACACACCATTACTGGTTCCCATCTGGAGATGTCAGGAACCTGCGGTGGGGGAGGTAAGTCATGTAAGGAATATAAGGTAAGAGGAGCAGAGGGAGACAGAGAAAGATAGGAGTCACTCAAACCATGAGTCCGCACCCAGTTCTACCTTTGAGTGGTCATGACCTCCCATTTGGGAACATCCACCTGGGGATTAAGCTAGTTTCTTAAGTGTTACTTTCCATTGTCTTGTTTTTAGGTTGAAAAGTTGCAGTCTGCCATAAGTATACATGTCCTTGGTTTCCCTTAAAGCAAATTATTCAGCCTCCAGTGTCTTTCTCTTTTCCTTCCAAAGTCTCCTCTCAGTAAGCAAATAATTCATGTGCCTTTTTTATTACAATGTTAAAATAAATACACACTGCCTCTCTTTATAGAGTGGTTTGTGTCTTCTACACCTTGCACAATGTGTGTAAGCCTCCATACCTATTTGCATTCAAATAGCTCTTATTTAACATATTATTAGTTGCTTTGTCCAACTCCACTGGTTCTTGGACCCTGATTCCTACAGTCTCAGCATATCTCAAGCTAAAAAGTCACTCTCTTTAGGCCTTTGGCCTCTTTCTACTGGAATATTTAGTTTTCTATCTGTCATGGCCTCACCACATGTTTCTCAGCCGGCTTCCGAGGCTTGAAAATCTGGGAAATGATAGGTCTATACATCATCATGGACAGTGGAGAGTGATACTCAGAATACTGTTTCACCCACCCAAATTTACTCAGTCTAGCTCTAGCAGAATGCACATTGTGCTCCCTTTAGAACTGAGTTAACATCCTCTGGAGACCAGAAAAGGAAACATCCAACTCCCAATCTAGATACCAGAGGACTCTAGATTTGTATTTAATGGAAAGCCACAACACAGAGGTGCAATTTAGAGCTTGCTCTAAAGGTCTCCAGGCTTAGCCCCAGCTTTACCCTGAGTATGAACAAATAAAGATGAAGGACCTGACGTTGAGGCCATTCTTCCCCCAGTTCCTGTGAGCCTCACCCCATGAGACAGACAGCTAATGTGTTCCTGGCCATGGTTTCCCTGAGCAGTTCTACTCAGAGAATGAGCATCTACAGTCTGCACTTTAAGTTTCCCAAGAGCCATTCAAGGTTAGTCCCAAGTAGAGCATGCTACTGAGTTTAACTCAATTAAGGAAGTATGATACTCTTTGACCCCCTTTCATGTGTACACTAAGATATCACAGTCTCTTTCCGCTTTAGTAAACTTCAAGAAAAACATCTATATTCAGAACCCATGAATTGCATCTGGAAAGGCTTTTTGGGGTGTACAGAGTCCAGAAAACAATGATTTCAACCCAAGTGATAAAAGCCAGTTGTGTTTCATGACTTAATGACAAACAGGAGCTAATCCTGTTGAGCACAGATGCCTTGGAAATCAAATATTGAATAATGAATCCTGTGAGAAAGAGAGAAAACAGGATAATTTCACATAACTGAAAAAAAAATGTGCAAGTCCCCTTATACATCACTATAAGCTGTCTCACAGCCTGCAGTCTATCCATGGCATTCTTTTCTCGTTCCCTCCTTCCAGCCTTCTTGTTCCATTCAGCATTGTACCCTGAGAACAAACTCTCAATCAGTGCAGAGACAGTTTTAACCATTTGAGGAGGGCTGGCTGAAAAATGAAAATATTTTTTTGTGTGAATATTTGACAAAGAAATGCCCCAAATCATCAGATAAATTATTCAAAATGAACAATTTAACCAGTCATCTCGGGAAGGGGGAGATTAAAAAAGGCCATGTTCTAACATATCGCTATTTTGCATGAGGACTTTTACTTCTGAGGACCTGAAACTGCATTACATCTTTTACATTTTTTGGGCTTGGGATATAATTTTCAGAAACACTCAAGTGACTTAAATCCCTTTTTCAGAAGTGAATTAGGCACTGTCTCACTGCATGCCAATGGGACTTAGGCTTCTAAGTGTCTAAGTCATTTTTGAAAATGCGACTTTGAATGCGGGGAGGCAATTCACTCATTCCCCATCCACCTGAACGTAAGTCATTTGGGTGCTTTTGAAAACGTTACCCATGGACTACACACATGCACAGGGAAGTAAGAGGGAATAAGACACTACCCTCTTGCATGCCTGTGCAATCTACCCCAACCTTGTGTCTACGCACGCAGGAGTAAATGAGCACTATGTGTCTTTTTTCTCCTGGAGTAGGTGGGCAGGGAATACCTGGTGTCTTGGCTTCAGCCACCCAATACACTAGCTACTACAGCTGAACTGCCATGGGAGTGTTGTAATTTGCTGCTGGTATAGGCAGGGCTGGTTCCAGCTTTTTTGCCGCCCCAAGCGGGAAAGGGAAAAAAAGAGATAAAGCTGCAATCAGTGTCACTTTGGCGGTGGCTCTGCTGAGCTGCTTCATTCTTCAGTGGCAATTCAATTTCCTCCGAGAGGGACTGAGGGATCCGTCGCCAAATTGCCCCCGAAGCCCCAGACGTGCCGCCCCTTTCCATTGGCCGTCCCAAGCACCAGCTTCCTGTGCTGGTGCCTGGAGCCAGCCCTGGGTATAGGCTAGAAGTACTGTAAGTGGGTCTGCACTCTGATCACTGTAACCTCAATTAGTTCCCCCAGTGGTGGTTGATGGTACAATTAGCTAATCAGAAGGAGAGGTTGGGGGATGTAAGGAACTAATTACCCCTCAGCTGGCTAACCTGATGAAAGCCAGTAAGGAAATGTTGTGGAGGGGAGAGGAAGGGAAAGGAAGCTGAGATGGAAGGAGCTCCATAGAGAAAGAGAGAGAGAAAGAGATCTTTTCCACTTGGGACCCAGTAAAAAGGGGCTGAAAGATATAGGCATTTAAAACCATGATGTTGCATTGTACTGGTGTTGGTGGAAGGGTTTAGAATACAATACAGATAGTGCATTCCTCTCCTACAGCCAATACCTATCTGGCACAAGGAGAAAGCAAGAAAGGTATCTCTGCTTGCTGGGGCTACCCCTGGGATGATCCAATTTATATACTGTTCTCAGATGCTACCGGTGTTGGTGCTCTGCTCAGTTCAATGTTGATAACAGTTGGCTGTGTGCGTGTGTTCCCTCTGTGTGCTGCAGATCGCTGGCACAGTAGACCCTGAGAGAACCCTCAATGACCACAGACTCTAATAAGGTTCGAAGGCACCTGGCCAGGTTCATTGTCAAATGAAGCACAGTAATAGTTCCCTTCAGAATCTACAGGACATGCTATGAATATGTGCCCTCTGACAATGGACCGGCTCAGTCAGTGGCGAAACTCTCCACTGCCCCCTAGGCCAGACAAAGACGTCCACTCAGGGATGCATTCTTACACACAGGTACAGACAGGTTTCGCATCATTGAACGCACTGAGGTACAGCCTCTATGCATTATGGTGTTGCCTTTCTCATGGTGCAGATTGGTTCGAACAAACAAGTCTATCCATCATACTGTCTATTCATCGTATCGTCCTTTCATATTGTCTATCCATCATATTGTACTTTTCTATTGTCTTTAGATTGGGTCTGCCTGTTCCTTGTTATCTGTGTGGGTGCCGTCCTGGCATACATTCATCTTATTAGTACTTAACATTTGTAGATGCTCTTGCCAACTTCTGTGAGCAGGGCCTGCCTCTGGCTCACAGCCTAACTTTGCTTTATGTTAGCAATGTCTTGACCATTACTTCAGTTCAGACCTCATACCAGGCCTCTGATACCAAAGGTTCATGTCTCTGGGCCTCATCTTACTACTACGCCACCCCTAGCCCAGAGCTGTGTCTAAAATCACAATGTAGCCCATAGTAAATCTAGCACAGCTTTGCCATCTATACTGTGGACCTACAAGCATGGACCCTTATACCTGCACAGCATCTCAGGAATGAGGATCCATATTTACAGATCCCCTTTGCAGAATCAGGTCCTTAGATGATAATAATAATAAAATAATAAGATCTGTAAAGTCTTCAAGGCAGGTACCACACCTTTCCATGCTGTGAACATTACTGAGCACCGTTGGCACACTATCAGAAAAAACAGATGTACATAGGTTTAAAGCAGATTTGTGAGAATAAGAATATGAACTTGCATAATGAAACATTATGGCATGGGAATTACAGGTACGCACTCATGCCAGAGGGTTAAGCATCAATCTGTATGTGCTAGTTGTACCAGATTAATGAGACATCTGTGGTGTTTGTACAGATTTGCTTTTCCTTTTAGTGATTTACCAGTTATGCCATGCTAGAAAAAGAAAGAAAAACTTAAATTCTGTTTGTGTTTCTTTTTCACACTACTTCTATCATCTGTGTTTATTTAAATGATGTTCCCCATTTCTGACATTTTCCCTGAGGCTTGGAGAACAAGTGTTCAGAGCTGGCTCCAAGCTGTCAGAAATGAAACTGCTTGGAAGTGTGTGTAGTGGAGCTAGGGGCTGAGAAAACACATGGAAGTTATTTGAAAAATGAAAGAACACACATGATTTGTTAGCATGCCTCATCACTTAACTATAAAACCTTAATTCAGCTTTCTTCATGAAAGGATGGAGGATCTGGTTGTTGTGGGACTGGACCGAGATGGATGGGATTGGGACTCTGTTCCTGGCTCTGCTAGACTTCCTGTGTGACACTGGAAGTCCCTTGGAGCCTAACCAAAGCCCAAAAATGCCAATGGGAATCTTTCCTGCAACCACGCCTTTCCCTGGCCCCCAGCTCTATGGAGCTCTATCCCTGCAGAGATAGAGGAGAAGCTGCTGTCATCCCTGACAGTGGGGAGAATGATGCTGTGCAGGATGCGCGCTCCATGCTCCCTCTCAAGGAAACTTGCTCAATGCTCACCCAAGATAAGGAAAGGGCTGGAATCTTGGTCTTTGGCTTTTCATGCAGAAGCTACTGAATCACATGGTTACTTTGTGGTACGTAAAAGGATGAGGGAGAGTCAACTAAATGTAACCTAGGATTTAAATGGGGGACACTCCCAAGGTAAGTACACTAACCTACTGAACTACCTACCCTTTCTAAAAAACTTAGACACCATCTCTAGGATTCCAGTAAGGAGAAAACAATAGCTATATACCGAACTATATATAAATAGTGAGTATTTACATATACATACAAATACACGTGTATGATCAGCAGAGATTCTTCTCAGCAAGACTCAGAGCTCAGAGAAAAGAGGCATCCTGAATCATAATGTTTTGAAAAGACATCTCAGGAATATCACTGCTCCTTATTGAGTGCTGTCACAAAGTGGGAATTTTCTGTAATATTTTTATGAAGCCTCTGTAACTCAGTCTCCTTCTGTATTTCACATTGCTACCCAGTGAGGGAAAAAAGGGTTAAGTCTGCTCTTTGGGCACTGCAGGAGACATGGTGCATGTGTGTTACCTCGCTGTCTAGGTGGAATGAATGGGCTGTTAGAGAACTGGTTCAAACTAACCCAAATCAACAGAGGATCGAGAGAGAATGGACCAACAGAAGCCTCAATGATCAAACAATCAATACTTAATAGTGGGAAGCTCCAGCAGGCAGGGTATGTGAACTTGGCATCGCTCTGCTTGAATATGAAAGACTGAGAGGTGATAGACAGTGGATAAGGTTGGGCTTTTGGAAAGAGAATGGATATTTCTCACCGGAGACTGAGGTCACATCTACCGTATAGAATTATGTTGACCTAACTTACATCAGCATACAGCCACCCCAGTTATAAAATTGCTTGTGGCAGTGTGGGGCATTGTGGAACTGCTCCTGAAAGCCATTAATGGTTAACGTTAAGCAACAGAGTGTCTACACCAACACTGTGTCAACCTCATTACATGAACTGGGACTGTATGCTGCTTGGGAAGGTGATGTTACTACATTGATGGAGAGAGGCACTTACTTTGGCAGGAGCCAAATTTAAGTGAAGACACTTCCATAGCTAGGTCAACGAAAGGCAGTTTACATTAAACTAACCCTGTAGTGTAAACCAGGCCTGAAAAAGGGACAGAGAGCCAGAGCCTGAAACGGAGTCCATGGGAGCTTGACTGGCCAGTGGCACTGGGTTGGTCAGTATGGACTCTGTATTAACCTTTATTTCCCTGTGCTAACCTATGGACTTCCTGATGCTGTGTTCCATTTGGATAATAAACCCTACTCTGTTTTGAAAAGGCTGCTTGGTTGTCACTGCAAAGGCTTGCTGAGGTGCAAAGAGCATGCAAGTCTCTGAGCAGAGTTTATTTCAATGGAACTCACTGGGCAAAGTTCACAAGGTGAAGCAGGTGTGCTCAGTGATACCCCAGGGGTTACAGAACGAAGAATGAAATGCATAGTTTTTTTGACAATGTGATGTTGACAGACCAGGTGCCAGCTCATGTCAAGGCACCTAAGCCTCACTGAATGCTGACAAATGCATAGCTGGAAAGTAGTCTGGCTCACTCATGGGTTACTACAGTTAAAATCAATATTAGAGTTATAAGAATGTGTTAAGACTTGATGGAATGCTTGTAGGAGGCTGCATGTATTAATCCTACCTAAAATATCTGTATTTCATGTTCTAAAGTAATGTTTAAATGTTTGCTCTGTAAAAACAAAAATGTTTGCTAAGACTGTAACCCCCTGTCACCCCCCAAAGTAAGAGGAATGTTACCAAATGCAAAACACCACTTCACCACAAGAGGTGTTACCTCCTGCCCATCAGGAAGAACTATTGAATCCAAATGGGCCACTGTGGAACAAATACTTTTTTGATTGCTTCCCACCACCAGCCCTGAAGAGGGTATGTGCTAAGGCCCTCATCCTACCTCAGCTTGAATGCTGAGGGGAAGGAAATGAAAGTGCCTGTTAAAAGATAACTGATTATTTGTATGTTTTTTGGACTCAGAGGGGAGACGATTTCTAAGCATAAGCAAGGCATTCCCAACTGTTTAGCTTGGGTTAGCCTTAAAAGACACAAAGTTTGCTAATTATAAACGTTTCTATTATCATTTGGAATTTCAGACTAACTCATTTGTGTGTGTGTGTATATGTTACCTACTTTAACCTTGTAAAGAACCTCATTTATTTTTCCTAGTCAATAAATTTTTGTTAGTTTACTATAGGATTGGTTACAAGCATTGTCATTGGTGTGAGATTGGAGGTGCAAGTTGACCTGGGGTAAATGACTAGTCCTTCGGGACCGGTAGTAACCTGAATATTTGGTGATATTTGCTGTATAGTGTCCTTCTATCACAGAGTCCAGCTTGTCCAGGTGGCAAGATAGACTGGCATGTCCCAGGGGACGGTCTGTGACTCCATGTTAGGACTATTATAGTGCCTGAGGAGTTCACATTTGTTACTAGGTTGGTGAAATGTAAGTATAGAACCCACAGCTGGTTTGGGGTTTGTACTTTGCTTCTTAACAATCTGCCCTGAGGTTGGGGACAATATACATTTTTGATTGGAGGCAAAACCTCTGTATAATACTCTGTTAGCAAAACAAAAACAAAAAGGGTTGACGGTAAAATTAGGAATAAAAGTTTTATTGCTGACTAAAGAATATTATATGTGCAGAAGCTATAAGCAAGTATTTGCAGAGGCATTCCATCTTGTATAAATGCGACAAGTTCCAACACAACATTAAGGTTACACAGCTGAAGTGACTGGATGTAGAACAATCATCATAAACCAATCAAGAGACTTTGATTGGTAGAGAAAACAGAATTGACTGTCCTTCAGGCAGCTGCTGCTGTATTTTGTAACCTTCTAGAGTACCAAGTATTATGGTAAGGGAATTTGATAGATGAGATAATGATCTCTCTCCCGAGTAATAGTTTGGGCTACCTTAATTAACTTTCACAATACCAAAATGGACTTCTCATCCCACTCCACTAAAGAAATCCAGATTAGCAAACAGTAGTAAAATACCCATATAATGATGCTGCTTCTGGTGGGACCTAACTGAGAGTGACAATTCAGGACAAACTGCTTAAAACAGGGCAGTTAACAGCCCAAGCTGGGGTTTTTCCACCTGTAAGGCAAACCAAACCAGCAGCCAAAGAGGACTTTGGTCTCACCCCACTGGCTAACCACAAGTCACACAAGCAATTCCCTTGGACACTCCAGTCTCTCAGTATCACCACCAGTGCCACTCGTTATGGGGAAAAATGGTTATGAAAACCAATACCCCAGTAAAAGCAAAAAGGTTATCCTGATCCCAAAGGACCAAGCCCCAGATCCAGGTCAATATACAAATCAGATCTTACCCACAAATCACGCCGTTGCCAATCCTTTAGAATCTAAAATGTAAAAGTTTATTCATAAAAGGAAAAAGATACAGATGAGAGCTAGAATTGGTTAAATGGAATCAATTACATACAGTAATGGCAAAGTCTTGGTTCAGGCTTGTGGCAGAGATAGAATAAACTCCCTTTTCCAGATCATTAATGAATCTGTTGAATAGAACAAGTCTCAGTACAGATCCTTGGGGAGAGGGGCTGGCTCTAGGAATTTTGCCACCTCAAGCATGGGACAGCAAGCCGCGGGGGGCGCTCTGCCAGTTCCGCGAGGGCGGCAGGCAGGCTGCCCTCGGCGGCAGGTAGGCTGCCCTCGGCGGCTTGCCTGCGGAGGGTCTGCTGGTCCCGCAGCTTCAGCAGACCTCCTGCAGGCATGCCTGCGAAGGGTCCGCTGGTCCCGCGGCTTCAGCAGACCTCCTCCAAAGTCGCGGGACCAGCAGACCGTCCACAGGCAAGCCGTTGAGGGCAGTCTGCCTGCTGCCCTCACAGCACCGGCAGAGCGCCCCCCACAGCTTGCCGCCCCAAGCACGTGCTTGGCATGCTGGGGCCTGGAGCCGCCCCTGCTTGGGGACCTTATTTTTACGTCTCTTCATTGTGAGAGAGGTAAATCCATCATAACACATAAGTAAACAACAGATATTTGATTATGCAGTTGGAAATTTATTGGAATATAATATGCTAAAAATAAGATTGTCTGTGAAAAAGAGGAAATAATGAAACAGTAAATAGGTTGGTAAGAATGCCAACTTGTAAACCAACTGCAGAACTAGACAACAGCGCAAGCTAATAAGCACTAGCTGCAGTCTCACAGACTGTAGTAATTTATCTGTTATGTGTCAATTGACTAATGGTCTAATAAACTCAATCAAGCTGACTGATCTGAGGTCTCTCTAATTACTGAATAAATTCGAACCTTACTAGAATTGATAACACTCCTGGGCCAGATCCTGCCCTATACAACTCTGATAGCACAAAGCTAATCTAAAACTACCTTAACGCTTCCATTTTAAAATTCACCCAGTTTAGGGGAATTCCCCATGAGGCACACTGACATCATGAGGACTCATATGGCACACCCAACCAGACACCAACAGCAGCAATCAGACAGGCTAACAAAATGTATTACATGATGATGACAAACCATTTGGAACCTTTTATCAAAGTATAATCAGCTGTCTCCAAATGCTGCTCAACCTGGTCATACAAATTGGGCAGGTTCTTGTGTCACAGTAGAATTGGACTTTGAGGAGAGATTGGCAGGAGAGAGCAGTACCCTGGTATGCTAGCTCTGAAAAGGTGTTTCACACATAAGGGGCAGCAGAGAAGAAGGCACAGAGATGTTTCTGGGAGAAAATGATACATGGGCACTAAAGGCAGGAATCATTGGCAGAGTGGAGTGGGTTGATGTAATAAGAGAACAGAGGAAGAGGAAAGAAGGGGGCGGGCACGCAGGGGTTATGATGAGCCTTGACTACCGTCGAGTTGCTAATCATCTCCAGTTCCAGACATGAGGGCAGAACCCATGGGTGGGGGGGAGGAAAATTACAAACAGTACCCAATAGTGGATTAGCCATTGGGCCAATGGGTCCCAGCCCAGGGGCCTCGGCCAATTGGAGCACCTCTCATGCCCCAACCCCAGTCCGTAGCAGGAGCACTGGGCAGGCAGGCAGGAAAGGGGCAAGCCCCTGTGCCCTGACCCTGCTCTCTGGCAGGAGCACTGGGGGAGTGATGGGAGGGACTGCAGGTGGAAGGGGCCCCCACTTGCTCTTGGCCCAGGCCCTATAAACCCCTAATCTGCCTCTGACAGTACCTTTCCAGAAAGTCTGGTTTATGGAAGATTATAGATCAATGGGGAAAAGAGGGATATCCTATTCTACTGTTCTCTTCCACTGAATAAAAGATTTTTTGGGGGTAGGGGTCTTAATTTTTGCTCCTTTTAACACATTTTTCACCCCAAATGCAACTTGTCGCACACTTTATTTATTCAACCTGAACAATTCATGACTAAACAGGTCTCTTGATCAGAAGGCATCAAGCATACTCTGCAATGACATTGGTGAAATCATGGTCCTTCATCTAATAAGAAGAGAATGGAAGAACTCTTCTTTTATATCTCAAATCCTTGCATGATTACCACTGAAGAGATCTGTGTTCCAATACATCATTAGGTTGCTACTACATAATGTACCAGCTTGTGTGCCCTCAACTAGCTGGCCCTTAGAGAGTGTGAGGGGCTTGCTACTTTTGTAAAAATAAGGGAGCTCTCCTTTAGTTCAAGTGTGAGTGTTTACAGCTCAAGAAGTAGGGCTCTAACCTTAGCTCCCCAGGTGTGAATATATACAATTCATCTAGTAACTGTCGCATTTGTAACACATGAATCCATTACGTCAGCTGTGATGAGGAAAATATAAGCAAAAACACAGACTCATTTTTCTACATTTTGCTAATTTACTTAATAAATGGGTTTATGTCGTCTAAAATGTGTTTTGGCTCAGAACTTTAGATATACACATGAACTTAAAAGAAAATGCTCAAAATGATCCTTCCATCGTATGCTATTTTAAATTAAGCCACTCACTTCAAATCATCTAGCCTGATAATTGTGTGCTATACGACCCTACTCAGCTTTAAAAGTAGGAAGTTCTGCAAAATGAATGGTAAAAATAAATTGTGCTTCCCTGGGTAAATAAATCACAAGAGCTTAAAACTAATGAAAACACTAATATGTACCTAGTCTTGAGCTGAAACTCATATAAAGTTAGTTTAACCTGCTGTTTTAGGATTAAACATGCTTGAAGAAGAAGTTACTCACCTTGCACTATAACTGAGGTAGCTCAAGATGTGTCCCCACTTGGGTGCTCCACTTCAGGTATACATGTGCCTGTAGGGCCTTTGATCAGCGATTTTCATCTAGCCATGCCCATTCGGCACACGCATGCGACCTATGCCTCTTTGTGCCAGACAACAAGGCTCTATAGGGCTGTGCAGGTGAACGGCCCTCGGTTCTCTACCCAAACATCTCTGAAAGAACAGTCCACAGTAGTGGAGAAAGAGATGGCTAATGGAGCGCCCATAGAGGGACACATTGTGACAGACCACAGGTATGCACATGGTGTCATTTCTCCTTCTTCCATTCCTACTGGTATTCTGCTTTAGGTGACTTCCAAGCAGTTTCCTTAGGAGGGGGAGATTTGGAATTGAGTCTAGAAATGAAGATAATACTTCACAACCAAGTGCTGCATCAGATCTGATGTCATGGATAAGGGTGTAATCTTTCATAAATGCATGTTTTGAATCCCATGTAGTGGCCCTACATATCTCAGAAATTGGTACATTCTTCAGTAATGCCATAGATGTTGCCTAAGATCTGGTTGAATGTGCTATCACCTTAAGTGGAGGGGGGGGGGGGTTAGAACCTGTAGACTCATAAGTGAAAATACAACCAGCTATCCATTTTGATAGTCCCTGAATTGAGAGAGAGCGAGCGCGTGAATCCCTGGATCTATCCATAAAGAAGATGAAAAGCCTAGGTGATCTTTAAAATTGCCTAGCCAAAATAGAAAGTCAAAGCTCTTCTAACATCCATGGTATGGTAATAGTATTCCTGCTGAGAACTATGAAGTTTCAGAAAAAACACTGGTAGGTGGATGGATTAAAGTAGCAATCCAGTGGAACGTTTGGTAGGAATTTAGGCTATGGGTGTAGAACTTATTTTTGAAGAACACCGTAAAAGTGGGGGGATCCACCAGTAAGAACCTGATTTTCCCAACCCTACAGACTAACATGATGGCAACTAAGAGGAAAATCTTCATAGATAAATGGAGCACAGAGCAATTTACCATTGGTTTGAATGGAAGTCTCATTCGGTGATTGAGAACCAGGTTGAGGTCCCAGGTTGGGGTTGGCTATATATGTGGAGGTACAGATAGCCCTACCTTTAATGAATCTAGAAATGCTGAGTGAGTAAAATATGGAGTATCCTTCCACTGTGGGATGAAAGGCTGATATACAGCCAAATGTACCTTGGCCGAACTGATGGATAATCCCGATTTCTTCAGATCCAACAGGTAATCCAGGATAAGTGGAAATGGAACTGAACAGGCCAGTGGGAGCAATGACCACACCAATAAGAGAACATTTTTCATTTCTGAAGGTATTACAGGTTGATGTCTGCGTGTGGTTTAGTAGCACTTCTTGTACTTCCACAGAGCAGGAAGCCTCTAACTACAGAACCATTGAGGTACCATAGCCTGAGATGCAGAACCACCAGGCTGGTAAAGCACACACCCCGCATTCTGAGATAGGTGATAAGGAATGGCTGGAAGCTTGAATGGCAGTTAGAGAGGTGAAGCAATATGAGTACCATGGCTGTCTTGGAGAGGTAGGCACTATAAGGATCTCATGTCTGATCTGGTTTATGACCCATAGAATTAGGGGTGTATGGGGGAAAACATAAAACAAACCCTTCCTTCTAACATAGAAGAAAGGTGTCTCCCAAGAAGTGGTGAGGAGAAAAGAGGGCATTTCTTGTTTTCTGAGGAAGCAAAAAGGTCAACCTGTGGCAGTTCCTATTTTTGGAATATGCTGTAGAGAATCTGTGCCTAACTCCCATTCATAGTACTGTGAGAAGTGTCTGCTGAGGGCATTGGCTGTGGTGTTCCAAATGCCTGCGAAGTGGACAACTGGAATACAGATCTGATGGGTTATGCACCAGTTCCATAACTTCATTGCTTCCGTGCATGGGGCACCTTGTTCCTCCCTGCTTGTTGATGTAGAACATGCAGGATATGTTGTCCATCACGACTGATTGATTAGCCCTTGATGAGGGGTAGAAAATGACTGCAAGCATTCCGGACAGCCCTGAAAAAGACTGATATGTAGATTTGTTTCCTGGGTTGTCCACCTGCTCTGAATTGTGATGGCATTCAGATGGGCTCCCCATCCTAACAGGAATACATTGGTTGTAAAGTCTCTGGACATACTTTTCCGTTGCGTGACACATCACACAGCCACTGATTTGCATCTGTTTAGGGAGGTTTTTTATTTATTTATTTTTTTACTTGCAGGGGAACCATTACAGCCTGTCCAGGATATCCCTGACTGGGGAGTAGGTTGATCAGAGCCAACACTGGAAGCATAAAAAAATGCAGCCTTATGTAATCCATCACACAGATGCAAGCTGCCATGTCCTAAAGTGCCCAAACAAAGGTAGGGTCTGGCTGTCAATGAGTTCAAATATGCTCCTACAAACTGCATCCTTTGTACAGGTGTCAATGTGGATTTTTTTACATTCAGCTGCAGGCCCAACTCCTGGAACAGAGCAAGGGCCATGTGGATGGATAACAGTACTTTTGTGGGAGAGACCTTTGAGCAGCCAGTTGTTGAGGTACAGAAAGACCAGGATCACTTCCTGCCAAAGGTAAGCTGCCATTACTGCCAATACCTTTGAGAACACCCTTGGGGATGATGCCAGGCCAAAGGGAAGCACCCGGTATTGGAAATGATCCTGGCCTATGGTGAAGCGTGGGTATTTCCTGTGTGATGTGTGTATCGATATATGAAAATAGGCATCTTGTAGGTAGAGAGCCGAAATCTAATCTCCTTCCTCCAGTAAAGGACTTACTGTTGCCATAGTCATCATCCTAGACTTTTGAGGCTTCACATTCTTGTTTAAGCATCTTAGATCTAAGATAGGACAGAGGACGGAAGACTCTGACACCAGGAAACAGTTTGAGTAAAACCTCTTGCACCCATGTGAGGGGAAAGGACTGTTTCTATTGCTCCTAGCTGGAGGAGAGAGTCCAACTGCTGTCTTAACATAAATTTTTGAAAAGGGTCCCTGAACAGTGACAGGGAATGGAGGTGAAAGGGAGGAAGCAATGTAAAATGGATGGTATAGCCTGATGTTATGACCTCCATGACCCCCTTGTCCCCAAGCTTGACTGGTCCCCAAAGGGAGAGCTAGGTCAATGGATGCAACTATAACTCCAGAGGTATGAGAGGATTAACTCTTGACTAACCTATCAAAACTGATGCTTGGATAAGGCCTAGGTGGCCAAGGAGGGTAGTTGAGCAGCTCTTTTTCTCTGGAATCTGTCTCTCTTTCTGCAGGGTTCAGAGGATCTATGGAATCCAGAAGACTGAGCAGAACGTGACCTCTGAGCAGTCTGTGGCTTATTAAAACTCTTCTTATTTGTAGGTGTATATATACTCAGGAAGTGTAAGGTAGCTCTCGAGTCCTTCAGTATGTGCAGGGACACTTCATGGTTCCTAAAAGAGTTTATGACTGTCGAAGGGGAGGTCCCCCACAGCGTTGTACCTCTTTTAGAAACTCTGAGAGCTGGAGTCATGATGCCCCATGCCTATCACTGGGGAGATGGATCTGGCCGCAGTGTCCGCAGCACCTAAGGATGCTTGAAGAGCAGTTCTGGCTATTAATTGGTTCTCAGAGACCACAGACTGGAACTGCTCCCCATGTCCTTGTGGCAATTGTTCAGTAAAGGTCACAGGCCTGTTATAATTGGTGAGGTTGTATTTAGCCATGATCGCCTGCTAATTTGCAATTAAAAATTGCAGGGTTACTGATGAATAGGACTTTCGCCCATAGGAGATCCAGCCTTTTCTAGTCCTTATGGTAAGGGATAAACCTAGAAAAATGCTGGGTCTTTATCAATGGCTGAGCCCAACTCAGTAGTCCTCTATGACCGTTCTTCTTACTGAGAAAGCATACTGGAGCCCTATTGAAGGGATGTCTCTTTTCTTCAGAGCTCTGGGGCTTCACAGCCTAGCTTGTATCAGCAGAGGAGTCCTTGGTCTCAATGGTACCCTCAGAGACCATAGACTTGATTAGGGACCTGATCTTTTTTGGAGCTGGTTCACCGGAGTGAGTCCACACTCCTCTTTTTGAGAGTCTTCCCAGAAGCCTCCAAAATTTTCCCTTCCTTACAGGAAGCATGCCCCAAGGTAGAGGGGGCACTGGATCTGTCTGGGGCCAGATGTACGGTGTTTGTAGGGGAGAGGGTCGCCTGACCTGGTTCTGGTCACAGGGAGCTTTTCATCACGAACAGTATTTAATTGATCTCCCTGTTCTTCCTTCCCCTAGAATTGAGGGCCAAGCAGAAGTTTCACTTCTGGGAGACGTGGGACTCCTCCAAGCAACTGACATGCTTAGAGCGGCTGTTGATTACAGGAATGGCCTCTTGGCAGGAGAGGCAGCGTTTGAAGCCTGGCAAGCCAGGCATGCTCTGCCATGAAAACGAGTCTCCCAGAGGGAAAAGGAAGAGGAGAACAAACTAACCCCTCAACATGTATAAAAACTAATTAACTATAACTACACAAACTACCACCAACTACTAGACTAAGTATCTTAACACTAAGGAAATATTAGAAAGGCTGAGGCATGCTCAAGGCAGACACGCTAAGTCTCCGTCTCAGGTCGAGGCAGTTGAGATGGAACTGAGGGCAGATCACCCATGCACCCCTATATAGCCTCGGTGTCTGGCATGAGGAGGCACAGGGAACATGCGCAGGCCAAATGGACACTTCTAGCTGAAAGTTTCCAATCAAGGCTCAAGAGGCACATGTGTGCCTGAAGTGGATCACTCATAGGAACACTACTCAAAGAGTAACTGTATGTTGCGTGATCGTTGAAATGTAGGACACAAAAGGACCTTCAGAGGTCCTCAAGTCCAGCACCTTGCACTGAGGAAGTACCAAATAAACCTAGCCCCAAAAGTGAAATTAATGTGGTTCATTATGCTCTTTGGATTACATTTATATCTTCATGCGCTATATGGTACTGAAATTCTGGTTAGGTTTAACAAGACTGTGTGTGTGGTGTGTGTACATTACAAACACACACACACACGGTAAACCTGGTACCTAGATGCCATTGCTAGGTTGGTGTCTTACTGTGCTAGGAACTGTACCCTAAAAGGACAAAATCCTACCGCAAAACCCACAGATTTTTAACTCTACAATCAATTTTGTAAGACTCTAAACAGTAAATGCCACATTTTTTCCTTATCTTTCACAAGTGCATTTATTCCTCTAAAACATATTAAAATAGAAAACATGTTCATCTGATCAATTATACAAAGTAAATACTAACATTGTATTAAAAATACTGAAAATATATGAAAGCACCAGAGCATTAGAATATTTATATTGGCAAAGATTCTAAGAATATATTTCTTGCAATTTTACAAAAAGTGCTACTATATTCAGTCAAAATTAGTGATAAGCATTTTATAAACAGAGTTAGTAAAACTTTTCTCTAATTTACAAATTATTGTATGTTGCCAGAACTCTAGATTATTTGTCCAGAGGATGTTCCATTAAATGCTTTGTTAACAGTGAAATATTTGGAATCTGAAGTACAGGAAAATAATTTAAACAATATGGCTAATGGTAACTTATGTTTGAATGTATTAAATATTATAGAAAATACAAGAACAGCAGAAAGCAAGCTGAACAAAATCCAGAATAATGAAAAAATAAAGAGAACACTGTGATAAAGTAATGTGAAGTATGAGTTAATTCAGTATAGCTCACCAAGAACAAAGGTATTTCTGCAAAAGCTTTCAATTTATATAGTAAATTTTTAGTAATCTTATTGGATTGATATTCTGCTTAATCAGAATTAGTCTATTAGTTTACTACCTAATTTTGTAGAATAAAATACTGATCAAATTTTTTTAAAACAATTTTCTTTTACTTTATGTCAATGATGCCACACCTATAATCATTAAAGAGACACTGACACCCAGTTTGTCCTGTTCTTCCCACCCTTAAATTTTTTTTTTTGGGTGGTGGGGGGGAACAGTACATTCAAAATGTAACATGAACTCTGCAGTGATCTTTTCTAATTGATTAAAAAAAATCAAAGCCATCGGCCCAGCACTAATAAAGAGACTTATCCGGACAAGCCAATTTGTGGTGAAAACAAGAACCAGATTTCAGTTTTAAGTTTCAAGCATTTATTATAAATGGTCAGTCAAAAAAAAAGGGGGGGGGGGGCAGAAGACCCTTAAAAATCTATGAAAGATACCATGTCTCCTTTTAGGCTTTTAATTTTTAGATCATTTCAATATAAATATTTACAGAAATGAGTACAAAGAATCTTTGCTAGAATAAATTCTCACTCGTTTTATATACCATTCCTAAAATGCTTTCAAAGAAGCAGCAGATACTATATTTTTCATAGTCTATCTAATATACTCAATCTTTTCCTGATCTGGCTTGTTTCCTCCAAATATTCATGCATGATTGAATGATTGCACATCTCTCAGAAATGTTTCTTACATTGATTTTTAGCTTTTATATGAATCATGCAGTTGACTATTGCTGACCTACTTAACAGCATGTTGCTTTGAAGTTCGTATAAAGAGTTCCTTCCACAACAATGTGAAATTAGTAAACATTAAAGTAGGAAAATTTAATAAAACAAAATATCTATAATTAATTAAGACAGCATCTCAACAGAAGTATTTTTATCAAATTTCTTCAGAATTATGGCAGGCATTTTTTCTGGGGAATACGGCTACAAGCTGATGTACTGTGTATACTATTTGGCATGAAATATTTATACAATAGTTTTACATTCAGAAAAAAACAAAAATAAAGACTTAACCATGATAAGAATGCTGTTCCTTAATTTCACCATTTAACTACTGTGTACTATAGGGCCATGTCTCCCTATTTTCATATACACTATGTACATACACACATCATGTAAGAAAAATCTAACCTGTACTATATAACAATTCTGTAAAAAAAAAAAAAAAAAAAGTTATTTTTTTAAATAAATTTAAGCAGCCTGCTTGCACCTTTTAGTATATCCTTTATGCATGAGAATGTGAGAATGAATGAAACTAAAAAGGTGACATTCAAAGTACTTCAACCAAAAAGAGACAAATAATATATTCTATAAAGTTTTACAGTTATGGTATATTGTTACATTTACTCATCTTTTCTGTTTGGTAATATTCAATAACTTGTCCAGTGAACATAGCTCCTAGCTCTTTTAATATCCTCTTTTGTCTGTACTGTAAGCTTCAAGACAGTTTCAGTAAATTTCTGAACTCTTGTTGTCTTTCGTTTCTTCTTTTAACAGCAAATAGTATGACTCAACGTTGTACTTTACAGCACAGACCTCTCTCGTTTTTGGTAGTTTCAGGGTTTAATGGAGCAGCATTGGATTCTCTCTCCTTTCAAACCGATTAACACAGCCAGCAAGGGTAATGCAAAGCATTGCTGTTTAGCATCTCTGAGTGTACAACACGTAGAAGCAAAAGGGAGCAATAGCAATTAAGAACAATGCTAATACAACTATTAGCTGCTGGAACCAGACACAGCGATCAATCTGCTCTTGAAGTCTTCTATTAACCTGTAATAATTGAGTTAGCTGAAAAGAAAAACAGGTTATATGATATTAAACAGCTTTTTGCTGAATGAACTCTCCTATCTCTAGTGATTTTAGCTGTACGTAATTCTGAGAAGCAGTTACAATACTACATTAGCCAACAGTATATTTTATAAGATACACACAAAACATCTTCAAGAATTCCTCTATCACAATGTGCTCCCATAATTCAGATCACATCTGTAGAAGACATTATTTCAGAGATAAGCAATTCTATCTTAACCTATAGCTAGCTAGCTAGATCTATGTATGTATGTATGTATATAAAAAACAACACTTTTCTACTAATTGACAGATAGGGACACTTAACAATTCTACTCCTCGAGGTATGTAATACATATAAAAGGAATGAGAGTAGTGTGTTGGAAGTGGAAAATTTAGCAGAGTTCATTATATCAAGAATAATTAAAATAATGATGTCACTGTATTTAGTTTACAGTTACTCTGAAGCATTCAATTTCTCCACTGAAAATATTTTCAGTTTTGAACTTGTTTTGTACTATTTCATTAAATCTTCTACTGCTATTTATAGTGGCAAGCTATTAATCTATAATTCTGTTCAATGACCATTTTGTATGAAAGAATACTTTTACCTGCAAGTGTAAATCTTCATTGTTTTTTGTAGGAATATTAAATGAATTCTCTTTTAATGTTAGAGTAGAAGGCTTGCTACTTTCTACAACATGACATCTTAACCTGTGAAAATTTAAATGCAGTTCATCAATATTACTATAAAGTCTGTTGCTTTAGCTAAAACAAAAAAAACATTTAAAGGACAAAAAACCTAAAACACACTATTTGTAATATATTACAGTTCAATTATTTTATCACTGAATAGTTCAGTACAACATTCTTATCAAAGAGATGATTCTGACTCCAATGAAGTAGACAGGAGATAGATCATGCCCAAAATACCATGGTTACATTGTGACAGCTTTTGAAGTATGAAGGCAGAACAGGAACAGAATAATCCCTTACAACAGTGGTTCTCAACCTATTTACCATTGTCGGGTTGGCCACATTTGCAGCTCTTTGTACGTTATTTGGGCTGCAGCCACACAATATATATACTACAGGTATGGTTCTCAGGTTTTCACATGGACCACAGCTGTATGCTGGGACTGCAAGTGGCCCACAGGCCGCAGGTTGAGAACCACTGCTTCAGAATATATCACTTACCTTTATGCTTTTAATCTTACATAGTTACATAAACTATGTAGCTGATTATAACCCAAGATTCAATACCAAAGAAATGTTATTTCATTTATGTTAAGTATAAAATATTCAGAGAAAGCAGAAACAGAATTTCAAAGCATGCCTAAATATACTTAGTTATCAGCTTCAAGACATGGTTTACAATAACAAGGTAAAAAAAAACAAACGTTACTTGAGAAAAAATCACCAGTGCATGCATGTGATGTCACACATGATACTGAAAATTGAATAATTTTATAAAAGCACAGCAGGAACCAATTTGGAAACATTTAAGCCCATTAGAAGAGATGGATGCATTTATTTGCTGGCGGGGGTGGGGAAAAATCGAGCTTATCATGAGACTTTCAGTCTTCTTATGTGAGAAGAATGTAAATATTAAAACTTTACAGAGAAGAATAAAGCAGAATAAAAAGGACAGAATGCTTTGGAATAACTTGTTTTTGAAAAAACAAAATGCTAACTGGCTTCCTCTGGGAGAGGTCTTAGCAAGATGGAGCTATTCGTCTGCTTCTATAAATATTCAAACAACAATGCATGATTTTAGTTGGGCAATAATGACATGCTCTACCGCACTTGATATAGGTTTCCTTGAAAACGAAAAGGTCAGCACTGTATAAATCTACATGCCACATTCCTGGATCAAGCACATTTCAAAACATCTTGCTTCCTGGTGCATTCATTTGTATTGGTTTACTAGTCAAGTATCCCTTGCAGGCTGTTGTGGAAGCTTTAATATAGTCAAGCAATTTCTCACTATTGCTCAATAGTCTACCCAAACAAAATACCAGCGTCTAAGCAAGAAGGCATTTACTTACATTTTACAAACTCAGTGTGCAAATGCACACAGTTTACATTTCCAATATGCGTAAACAAAAATGATCTAAAAATTGTGTCATGTTTTCCTGTATAAAACTTTATTCTCTTCTGTGGGGATTTTGGAAGAATCTACCCTTACATGATTTGTATTTTGAAAAAAAGCAGCTAAAATGTGAGAAATAATCCCACAATTCCTTGAAAAGTGACACTGCTTTTACACTTTCCAGAAAGAATAAGTTTATTGAATGACAGAGCAACAGAAAATTTACCTAATGGTTGCATTTATGAACTGCTTAATTATCATAAAATATTCTCCTTATGTGTATCTATGTATCATTTTGAATTACATGGCTAGCTTCAACATTCACATCTCAAACATATATGAGCTGGAAAAACAGATTTAATTAAACCACAAAGAAGCAATTTAGTAAAACATGAATTTCAGTAAAGGGGAGGGGGAGGGAACGTATGATGAAGAGAGCTCTTAGGTTGTAATGCCCTAAGAAACTTGTCAATTTTATTAAAGCCAAGTGCTTTCATCCTCCAGACTTTACATTAATTGCTGTTAACTTTTTCAAACATTCACACTGTAGGATGAAATTTTCCAGATCTGTTTACTACTAGAGAATGAACATTATGAGATATGCTTTTTGTTATCCTGGTGAAAACTGGATTTGGATTTAGCTAAATTCTGGAAGTTCTAAGTGGAAGTATACGTTATGTTACGCATAACATTTCCCAAAAATGTACAGAACAACAGTTGTTAGTAAGGGTAATTAAGGTGTGCATGAAATAAAGTGGAGTTCTGGAGAAGCTCTGCATCATGGATTAAGGTATACGCTCAGTAAAGCAGATCTGGTGGCTCTGCAGGAGACATTTCTACCAGTACACGTCTGATGGGGGAAAAGAGCATTCTAGCATTGGCTAGAAAATATTTCTATATTATCTAATTTTTCTTTCTTTCTAACTATTTGCTTTTTAGAAAACACCTATGAAATTATACCACCTAGCCCCCCCTCAAAAAAAAAAAAAAAAGAAAAAAGACTATCAAGAGAATGCTGAACGGCAGTTCTAATCTAAAAAGTGATTTTATAAAAATAGCACTTTCTTACTCAGCATATCTACTCTGTCTATGCAGTAACATCTGTTCACTTTTGTTACAAAAATAATTTTTCCTACTGCTACTTACTCATGTTAACACTTAACATTGTGAGAGTTCGGTTCTATTACAGCTTATGCATCAATAACAAACTAAGTGCCAATCAATTTTACCTGTAAAACCCACTGCAGGCAATGGGGATGAACAGGGGTCACCAAGAACACAATTCAACTTGTAGAATCTTTAATGTTGGTGATGATGCACAAATATGAGAAATTAGAATACAAAACCCACATAAGAAAAGCCTTTAAGCCAACTATATGCATACCTATGTTCCATCACTTTGTTTCTAGGGACTTCTTTCCAAAACTGAGCTAATTCTGGTACACCTGCCCCAGAAGCCTGGTCCATTTCTGCTGCCATTATCAGGAAACGGTCCTGCAGGGAAGCGGCAAAACCTACCCTCAACCAAAAATTCAAAACAATAAATTAGCGGAGGTTGTACATTTACACTAAAACACCACATTTACCTCTCTAGGAAGGAAATTAAAAAGTAATTTTAGTTACTAAGGAAAAAGTGAACTATGCGGTTTAAGTAAATTTAACAGAACAGCACAAATACTAGAAAAAGGAGGTTACTCACCTGTAACTGGAAGTTCTTCGAGATGTGTGGTTCCTGTGTTTATGTCACACACGAGTATGAATGCTCGCTATGCACCTGAGTCCAGAAGTGTTTCTTACAATGTCCGTTGACTTGCACATGCATAGGAAGTCTCCTAGTGGCTCCCAAGACGAGGATATAAGATGGAGCGCGAGTTGATGCCATTTCAGTTCCCCTCTTACCATTACAAAATCCAGTTCAAAGCAGAGGGGTGGAGGGCGGGTAGTGGACTACAGAGAGGGACCACACAACTCGAAGAACCTCCAGTTACAGGTAAGTAACTTTCTCTTCTTTGAGCGACAGTCCTTATGTGTATTCCACATGTGGGTGTCTTGCTAGCAATGATCAACATGGAGGTAGGTGTGAGGATACTAATGGCTCTGCAATCTATAGTACAGCATTGCCCACGGCCGTGTCTGTCGTTGCCACTTGTGTTATGGCATAGTGTGCCATGAAAGTGTGGACAGATCACCACATCACAGCTCAAGAGATGTCTTGCCAGGACACATTCGCCAGTGAGGCTGAGAAGGCGACTTGTGCCCATGTAGAATGGGCCATGATCCTGCCTGGCGAAGATAGCTGAAGTGTTTGTAGCATTTGAGGATGCGCTCCAAGACCCATTTGGAGACAGGCTGGGATGACAGGGCTTGTCCATTTGACCTTTTGGCAATGGCCACCAATAGTTTAAGTGATTTTTGAAATGGTCCAGCCCTGTGGAGGAAGGACACCAGGGTGCATCAGACATCAAGGGAGTGCAGGCCCTGTCAGTGGGGAGGGGTGTGGCTTTGGGTAGAATACTGGCAAGTGGAAGGACTGATTGAGATGGAACTCAGATATCACTTTTAGAAAGAATTGAGGTGCAGCTATAAGGACATCTTGTCCTTGTGGAATACCGTGTGTGCGTGTGGGGAGGGGTGTCAGGTATCATGGCTGCAAGCTCACTGACTTCTCTGGTCAAGGTTATGGCTACCAAGAATGCCACTTTCATTGAGAAGTGGGAGAAAAAGAGTATGTGGCCATTGGTTCAAAGGGTGGTCTTGTGAGGACAAAGAGAATGAGATTAAGGTCACATGAGGGTGTGAGCTTCAGCACAAGTGGAAAAGTTCTGAATAATCCTTTCATGAAGTGGACAGTGATACAGTGAACAAACACAGAGGGATGGATGGTGTTGTGCATGCCGGTGAGTGTTCCAGTTGTTTGGGTGTCCAGGTGACTGTCGGTACCATTGGATCCCATTGGTGCCTGGCCTTGCCTTGCATATGGGGTATCTTGGATGCTGGTCCAGCCGGATCTACATGTGACATCATCCCCAACTCGGCCTGAGGAGGAAACACTGAACTTGGGTGCAGTCCTTTGCAGAGACTTGACTCTTATGCCTGTCAGAGCTTTTCACTCTCGTATTAGGACTTGTCCTTAGCCTATGGAGATCCAAGGCAGGCACTGTGCCTGGAGTGGGCACTCACTGCCGATGGTGGCCGCTGTACTGGGTGTGTGTGGTGGGGCCTCCTGGGCTGGGATCTGAGCGAGCCTGGGGCCACATGGCCTCCTCCGTAAGATATTTGCGGAGGCGGAGCTTGTGGGCTTCCCTGGTCCTCGGCAGGAAGGACTTACAAAGGGCACAGCATGCCACGGTGTGTGCCTCATCCAGACAGTAGAGACTCACCCAGTAGGAGACAACTTTTGAAGCCTGGGATCACGGGGATAGTCCCCGAGGCAGGGTTTAGGGGGATGCGGTTCCCAAACGGAAGAGACCTACTATATTAACTACACTACATAAGAACGGCCATACTGGGTCAGACCAAAGGTCCATCTAGCCCAGTATCCAGCCTTCAGACAGTGGCCAATGCCAGGTGCCCCAGAGAGAATGAACAGAACAGGTATAATCAAGTGATCCAACCCCTGTTGCCCATTTCCAGCTTCTGGCAAACAGGCTAGGGACTCCATCTCAGCACATCCTGGCTAATAGCCATTGATGGACCTATCCTCCATGAATTTAACAGGGTTCAAAAAAGAACTAGATATAGTCTTGGCCTTCACAACATCCTCTGCCAAAGAGTTCCATAGGCTGACTGAATATTGTATGAAAAAATACTTCCTTTTGTTTGTTTTAAACCTGCTGCCTATTAATTTCATTTGGTGAGCCCTAGTTCTTGTGTTGAGACGGAATAAATAACACTTTCTTATTTACTTTCTCCACACCTCTCTATTATTTTATAAACCTCAATCATATCCCTCCTTAGCTGTCTCTTTTCCAAGCTGAAAATTCCCAGTCTTATTAATGTCTCCTCATATGAAAGCCGTTTCACACCCCTAATAATTTTTTTTGCCCTTTTCTGAACCTTTTCCAATTCTAATATATCTTTTGAGATGAGGCAACTACATCTGCACACAGTATTCAAGATGTGGGCATACCATGGATTTATATAGAGGCAATATGATCTTTTCTGTCTTATTAACTATCCCTTTCTTAAGGATTCCCAACACTCTGTTTGCTTTTTTGACTCACACTGTAAATTGAGTGGACGTTTTCAGAGAACTATTCACAACGACTCCAAGATCTCTTTCTTGAGTGGTAACAGCTAATTCAGACCCCATCATTTTATAGCTATTGTTGGTATGTTTTCCAATGTGCATTACTTTGCATTTATCAAAATTACATATGGAGATATATCTATCTCATCGAACTGGAAGGGACCTTGAAAGGTCATTGAGTCCAGTCCCCCTGCCTTCAGTAGCAGGACCAAGTACTGTCCAACAGATTTTTTTTTCCCTCCTCCAGATCCCTAAATGGCCCTCTCAATGATTAAACTCATAACCCTGGGTTGAGCAGGCCAATGCTCAAACTGCTGAGCTCTCTCTCCCCCCTGAATATCGAATTTCATCTGCCATTTTGTTGACTGGTCACCCAGTTTTGTGAGACCCTTTTGTAGCTCTTCGCAGTCTCCTTGGGATGTAACTATTTTGAGTATTTTTGTATCATCTGCAAACGTTGCCACCTCAGTTTACTCCTATTTCCAGATCATTATCTTGAACAGTACAGACCTCTGGGGGGACACCACTATTTACCTCTCTCCATTCTGAAAACTGACCATTTATTCCTAGCCTTTGTTTCCTATCTTTTAACCAGTTATCAATCCATGAGAGGACCTTCCCTCTTATCCCATGACAGTTTATTTTGCATAAGAGCCTTTGGTGAGGCACCTTGTCCAAAGCTTTCTGAAAATCTAAGTACACTATATCCTCTGGGCCCCTCTTGTCTACATGTTTGTTGACCCCCTCAAAGAATTCTAGTAGATTGGTGAGGCATGATTTCCCTTCACAAAAAACATGCTGACTCTTCCCCACAAATCACGTTCATCTATATGTCTGACAATTTTGTTCTTTACTACAGTTTCAACCAGTTTGTCCAGTACTGACATCAGGCTTACCAGCTTGTAATTGCTGGGATCACCTCTGGAGCCCTTTTTAAAAATTGGTCTCACATTAGCTATCCTCCAGTCATTTGATACAGAAGCTGATTTAAACTGTATGTTACAAACTACAGTTAGTAATTGTGCAATGTCATATTTGAGTTCCTTCAGAACTCTTGGGTGAATACCATCTGGTCCTGGTGACTTACTACTGTTTAGTTTATCAATTTGTTTCAAAATCACCTCTAATGACACCTCAATCTGAGACAGTTCCTCAGATTTGTCACCTAAAAAGAATGTCTCAGGTTTGGGAATCTCCCTCACATCCTTAGCCGTGAAGACCAATGCAAATAATTCATTTAGTTTCTTCATAATGGCCTTATCATCCTTGAGTGCTCCTTTAGTATCTTGATTGTCCAGTGGCTCCACTGGCTGTTTAGCAGACTTCCTACTTCTGATGTACCCCAAAAAAATTTGCTATCACTTTTTGAGTCTTTGGCTAGATGTTCTTCAAATTCTTTTTTGGTCTTCCTAATTATATTTTTACATTTCATTTGTCAGAGTCTACGCTCCTTTCTATTTTTCTCAATAGAATTTAACTTTCACTTTTTAAAGGGTGCCTTTTTGCCTCTCACTGCTTCTTTTACTTTGTTGTTTAGCCATGGTGGCACTCTGTTAGTTCTCTTACTATGTTTTTTAATTTGGGGGCACATATTTAAGTTGAGCCTCTATTATGGTTTCTTAAAAAAGTTTCCATGCGGCTTGCAGGGATTTCACTTTTGGCGCTGTACCTTTCAATTTCTGTTTTACTAACTTGCTCATTTTTGTGTAGTCCTCCTTTCTGAAATTAAATGCTAGTGTTGGGCTGCTGTGGTGTTTTCCCCACCACAGGGATGTTAAATTTAATTATATTATGGTCACTATTACCAAGCATCCAGCTATATTCACCTCTTGGACCAGATCCTATGCTCCACTTAGGACTAAATCAAGAATTGCCTCATCTCTTGTGGGTTCCAGGGCTAGCTGCTCCAAGAAGCAGCCATTTAAGGTGTGAAGAAACTTTATTTTTGCATCCCGTCCTGAGGTGACATGTACTCAGTCAATATGGGGATAGTTGAAATTCCCCATTCCTGATACTTGTCCTCATTATTATTGTGGTTTTTATTTTTATAGCCTCTCTAATCTCCCTGAGCATTTCACAGTAACTATCACCATCCTGGTCAGGTGGTCAGTAATAGGTCCTTACTGCTATATTCTTATTATGAGAGCATGGAATCACTATCCAAAGAGATTGCATGGCACAGTTTGGTTCATTTAAGATTTTTACTTCATTTGATTCTACACTTTCTTTCACATAGTGCCACTCCCCTACCAGCATGACCTGTTATGTCCTTCTGATATATTTTGTACCCTGGTATTACTATGTCCCATTGATTATCCTCATTCCACCAAGTTTTTGTGATGTCTATTATATCAATATCTTCATTTCTTATTATTTAGACTTCTAGCATTTGTATAAAAACACTTTAAAAACTTGTCACTTACATGATGTAATTGAATGGGACTCTTTTTCATATGACTTTCTCATCAGATCCTACCTGTATTTTATCATCTTCAATCCTCTCCTCCTTACTAGGACATAGGGCCTGGTCTACACTACGAGTTTAGGTCAAATTTAGCAGCGTTAAATCGAATTAACCCTGCATCCATCTACATAATGAAGCCATTTTTGTTGACATAAAGAGCTCTTAAAATTGATTTCTGTACTCCTCCCTGACAAGGGGAGTAGCATTGAAATCGACATTGCCAATTCGACGGTACTGGCCTCCGGGAGCTATCCCACAATGCACCATTGTGACTGCTCTGGACAGCAATCTGAACTCAGATGCACTGGCCAGGTAGACAGGAAAAGCCCCGCGAACTTTTGAATTTCATTTCCTGTTTGCCCAGTGTGGAGAGCTGATTGGCACAGGTGATCATGTAGTCCCAGAATCGAAAAAGAGCTCCAGCATGGACCATACAGGAGGAACTGGATCTGATTGCTGTATGGGGAGATGAATCAGTGCTATCAAAACTCTTCCAAAAGACGGAATTCCAAAATATTTGAAAAATATCTCCAAGGCCACAATGGACAGAGCCCACAACAGGGACTTCACACAGTGCTGCGTGAAACTTAAGGAGCTGAGACAAGCGTACCAGAAAGCCAAAGAATCAAACGGACGCTCCGGGACAGAGACGCAGACATGCCGCTTCTACGCTGAACTGCAGGCAATTCTAGGCGGGGGGGGGGGGGCGCCACCACCATCCCACCTGTCCATGGACTTTGATGACAGGTACTCTCAGTCACCATGCCTGAGGATTTTGCGGTTGGGGAAGACGATGATGAGAAGGAGGACAACGTTGAGAAGAGCACACAGCACGTCATTCTCCCTGATAGCCAGGATCTTTTTCTCACCCTGACTGAAATACCCTCCCAACTCTCCCAAGGTGGTATCCCAAACCATGAAGCTGTAGAAGGGACTTCCAATGAGTGTACCTTTGTAAATATAAAACATGGTTTGAAAGCAAGGGTTTAATGATTAATTTGCTCTGAGGACTTGGGATGCATCGTGGCCAGTACAGCTACTGGAAAAGTCTGTTAACGTGTCTGGGAATGGAACGGAAATCCTCCTGGGAAATCTCCATGAATCTCTCCTGGAGGTACTCTAAAAGCTTTTGCAGAAGGTTTCTGGGGACAGCAGCCTTATTCTGTCCTCCACGGTAGGACACTTTACCACGCCATGCTAGAGGTCATTCCACAGAAAAGTGAGGAGCGGGGGTGGAGGGTGTTAGTTTGGTTTCTGCTGCTGCACGTTAACACAAAAACCGAGCCCTATATGGACAACTCAATGGGCTTTGCTTGGTATGGAAAAGGAGGGTGCTGCTGTTATGAAAGACTACGACTTACCATGGCCGCCTGCAAGCCAAATTCTGTTGCCCGTCATGTTTGATCTCTAACACCAAAGCCACAGGCACTCAATATAAGATGCAAAAAATGACCTTGTACTGAAATCACATATGCTATGTAATGTGAATAGTGGTGTTCACCATGAATGAGTATACCCCTTGTTCTGTAAAATGTATCTTAAAATATTTCTCTCACTTTTTTTCCCTCCTGCAGCTGCGAATGTTTCAAACCTCCCTCCTCCATCCCAAAGGCTATCTTAGATAAGGCGGTGAAAAAAAACCCACACGTGTGATGAAAAGTTCTCTGAGCTCATGCAGGCATCCCGCACTGAAAAGAGCTCAGCAGAAAGTGTGGAGGGACACAATAGCAAGGACAGGAAAGCAGCCAGTGAATGTGAGCAGAGGTGGCGGCAGGAAGATCAGAGGAGACAGGATGCAACACTGGGGCTACTGCGGGAACAGACAGACATGTTTTCAAAGCTTCTCTGATGTGCAGCGTGCTTTGCTGTGCTCTTCTAATTGCCCTGGTGTCTGGTTGTGCATAATCAGCGGCCAGGCGATTTGCCTCAACCTCCAGCCCTGCCATAATCATCTCCCCCTTACTTTCTGAGATATTGTGGAGCACACAGCAAGCAGCAATAACAATAGAGATATTGGTTTCGCTGAGGTCTGAGCGAGTCAGTAAACTGCGCCAGCGACCCTTCAAACGTCCAAATGCACGTTCTAACACCATTCTGCACTTGCTCAGCCTATAGTTGAACAGCTCCTTACTACTGTCCAGGGTGCCTGTGTATGGCTTCATGAGGCAGGGCATTAAGGGGTAGGCTGGGTCCTCAAGGATAACTATAGGCATTTCAACATCTCCAACAGTTATTTTCTGGCCTGGGAAGTAAATCCCTTCCTGCAGCCATTTAAACAGACCAGAGTTCCTGAAGACTTGAGTGTCATGAACCTTTTCCGGCCATCCCATGTCGATGTTGGTAGTCCCTTGTGATCCACCAGTACTTGCAGCGGCATTGAAAAGTACCCCTTGCAGTTTAGGTACTCGCTGCCTTGTTGGTCTGGTCCCAACATAGGGATATAGGTCCCGTCTATCGCCCCACCAGAATTAGGGAATCCCATTGCAGCAAAGCCATCTACTATGATCTGCATGTTTCCCAGAGTCACTAACTTTGATAGCAGCAGCTCAGTGATTGCATTGGCTACTTGCATGACAGCAGCCCCCACAGTAGATTTGCCAACTCCAAATTGATTCCCGACTGACTGGTAGCTGTCTGGCGTTGCAAGCTTCCACAGGGCTATCACCACTCGCTTCTCAACTATGATGGCTGCTCTCATCTTGGTATTATGGTGTTTCAGGGCAGGGGAAAGCAAGTCACAAAGTTCCATGAAAGTGCCCTTAAACATGTGAAAGTTTCAGAGCCACTAGGAATCATCCCAGACCTGCAACACTATGCGATCCCACAAGTCTGGCTTTTTTCCCGGGCCCAGAATCGGCGTTCCACGGCATGAACCTGCCTCATTAACACCATGATGTCCACACTGCCAGGGTCTGCGCTTTGCGAGAAGTTTGTGTCCATGTCCTCATCACTCTTCGTCACCACGCTGCAGTCACCTCGTTTTTCAGCTTCTAGTTCTGCATAAACTGCACAATAATGTGCGAGGTGCTTACAATGCTCATAACTGCTGCGGTGAGCTGAATGGGCTCCATGCTTGCCGTGCTATGGCGTCTGCTCAGACAATCCAGAGAAAAAGGGCACAAAATGATTGTCTGCCATTGCTTTCATGAAGGGAGGGTTGACTGACGACATTTACCCACAACCACCTGCAACAAATTTTTGGCTCCATCAGGCATTGGGAGCTCAAGCCAGAATTCCAATGGGCAGCGGGGACTGCGGGAACTGTGGGATAGTTACCACAGTGCACCGCTTGGAATGTCAATGCTTGTCACGGTACCATGGATGCACACTGCTGAATTAATATGCTTAGTGTGGACGCATGCACTCGACTTTATACAATCTGTTTCCAAAAATCGATTTCTGTAAAATCGGAATAATCCTGTAGTGTAGACATACCCATAGGAGGATCTTCATTAATAGATACTCCCCTAAGGGATGTCCTCCTGAGTAGCCCCATACCCGGTTAAGGGTTGTTGGGTGCTAAAGAGCTTGGGGATCAAAGCCTCATTAAGAAGCTCTCAGCCTTGCCTAGCACTGTAAGTTAACTTATCTACCTATAATAATGAAATTATTTACATGCTATATACAAAGTAAAATCACTCTCTTAGCAGACTAAGCTTGAAGGAACAGGGCTTCTGACTGAGGCCAGGCAGAGGTGAGAAGGAACTGGAGTGGCATCAACCGACACTACTACTTATTCTCGCCTGGGAGCCACGAAGAGACTCACTATATATGTGTAGGTCAACGGACACTGCTTAAAAACACTTCCGGACTCGGGCGCATGGCATGCATGTGTACCCACATATGGAATACACATAGGGACTATCACTCAAAGAAGGTAGGTATACTGCAACTACAATAGGTGTCAAAAAATTGTGACGTCACACAGGAATAAAGGAGAAAACACATTAAACTGTAGGAATTAAAATTTTCCTAATGGAGACTATTCAGTTAAAATGCAACAGCAAATCTATGATAGTGAACAATCCAAAACTTATTTGTTGCTGTTGTTTCACAAAATAGACTTGTTGCATTTGGTAAGATTTGTAAAAAAGCAGCTACATAGCAATAGAGGCATAAGACAACAAGCTAACAACCACTTTAGTAGATTTATGGTATAATTTTACATAATTACCCTTAAAATTATTTCGACATGTGGACCCTTTGAGATTAAAAAGAAAAATAAACAGTGATGCATTTTTAATTAGGAATATTTTAAACAACAACTCATTTGGAGACATATCTGGCAATATCTGATAGGAAATATAAAGAATGAATTTAGTATTCACTCATGCTAAACATTCCACTCTAAAATTTTTTTTTAAAGATTTCATATTATTTCATTATAAAAGAGCTAACCAAGCAGAAAGATGCAACTGCTCTTTATAGAAATGTATTCCCAAAATTACTTACATTTTACTTCCATAACACAAAATTTGAATTTCTTTTCCATCAAATATCAGTACGCAGTACAATTTCAGCATAATTACAGATCACAAGGATGAAATATTAACATTGTTATCTGTACTGAATGAAATAAATTGTTTTTGTTCAACTTGTCCAGAAGCCAATCTCATTTTCATTGTTTTATACTCAAAATCCTGGGACTGTGGTAAGAAGACAGGACTACTGTTAATTGCATTAGTGATTAACAGAACTCTTCTCTAGTGGATGAAGAAAATAATTCAAACCAAATTGCCTCAATATATATCTCTAAATACAATGCTTATTTTAAATCCTTCACTAGGGACTACTGCAACAGATTAAAACATCCTTCAGGCACTCTTGCAGATAACCTAACATGGGCCCACTCAATTTTAGCAGCAAAAAACTTGGATAATGAAGCAGTGTCAACCGTGATACTACAGCAGTACCAAAAAGAAAAAAAATGCAGTTTGGGTGCCTTGTTATGTTAAGTAAATCTCCACAGTTAGTCCACTGCTCTTCTAGCGGGTCCCAAAGCTCACAGTGCCAGGAGGTGTCCCCCAAAACGGAGTATATACAGAGGCCAATTCAAAGAAGAGCTGTTAATTGTGCATGTATCTCCTGTAGACTTGTTTGAAAAGTGTGTCCTATGAGTTTCTACTTACCACCATGGAGGGATACTACTATGTCTATTGATGTACCAGGTTCACAGCTACTATTACTTGGTTTAACTCTATACTTGTCAGGAGCAGTTGTTCTCACCTAAAAATAAAAACAAACAAGCATATGGTATATGTCAGAGTTTAAATGCATTCTGCCTACCAGTTCTGTTACTGCTAATTTACAAAAAAGGAGAAGAGACAGGGTTTGGTGTTCCTAAAATGTTATCAGACCTCTATTATTGCCAAAAGATGGAGTAATGAAGACAATAGATTTAAAAAACCAAAACACACCCCACACCCGTTTCCTTTTTGGGAGTAGTCTTAGAGGAAGAAATTGGAAGCATTAGCTTCTATCAGTTTTGTCCTTCCCTATTTGGTAAAGACTGATTTCTTTTCTCTTTTTTAATATAAATAAAACTAAACAAACAAATATACTGAACGTAATACTTGTGAAAGTTGCTAGTTTGACAACTTTGAAACCTGAATCATGTATATATGCAGAGAACATGTACGAAGTGGGGGTAAACCAAGTCAATGCACAGCTAAATTCATTTAATTTCCTTCATCCCTAAAAATATGGCTACTGAGTTGAACATGGAACCGGGACTGGACTTATTCCTCTGAAGGTGATCTAATGGGGAATGGATTTTTCAGCAGCTTTGACATAGTTGATCACAAAGCGATGACTTGTTCCTGGAATAAGGAGGAGGGAGGGGAGATCCAGCAACGTCTGGACAACCAAATATGTGTTAAGACACCACCCTTTCATTATTGTTACTGTTAATTATCTCATTTGACCTTTATTCCATGAAAGATTTGGGACTTTGCACAAAATCTGCTACAACAAATTTATATTTCTGTACAAATGAAAAGCATGTGGACAGCAAAACAAAACAATGTATAGACACAAATAATATTTACCTTAAAGGCCACCACATTTTTAGTCACATTTGTCAGAACTATCAAGCATTTTCTCTCTCCAATTTCTTTGGATCCAAAAAACAACTCTTCTGCCGGACTAATTGAAAATAAAATAAAAATTGGATTATACCATTTTCATTGAGCAATCCACTATTTTTAAACACAAATAATCTTTCTAAATCATTTATCATAACACAAATCTGAGTTTATTTATAAAAAAAAGTGCTTTCTATCCATCAGTTACAGTCACTGTTAATTAAGTTCTCCACGGGCAAGCTGCCACAATATTCTGCAGCATATTTAAATTTGATAGAATCTAGAGCTGGTAACAGTAAAAGGTGTAAGCGTTTTGTGTGCGTGGGTGCACTAGGAACTAAAGGTTTGTCTCTCCCGTTCCTTTATATTCTAATGTTGGTTATGCCTCTCTTTCAAAATTGTATGACATTGGTATTATCGTTCTGGAATTTGACATTCTTCTTGAATAGAGAAAACACGGCAAATGCATGAGCCAAGTAAGAAAAAGATGTGTAATGGAAGGAAGAGAACTGGCACAAGAAAATATTAGCATTTTTTAAAAAGATAAAATAATTGAAAGGCGCACGTAAGTGTTATTCTTTTTCCTGACAATTTTTTTCTGAAAAGGGAGGGTCATGTTAAGTAATCACGGTCAGTTCCTTTCTTTTCCCCAATTTCTTAACAGTAATTTAGCTTGTTTTGACCCCTTCTCCCTCAAAGCTACCTTATGCCTCTACCCACCCTTCATACCAGAGGTTGGCAACCTTCGGCACGCAGTCCATCAGGGTAATCTGCTGGAGGGCTGCGAGACATTTTGTTTACATTGACCACCTGCAAGCACAGCCCACCACTGCTCTCAGTGGCTGCAGTTCACCGTTCCTGGGCAATGAGAGCTGCAGGAAGGGTGGACAGCACATTCGCTGTCTACATTAGAAAACTTGCATCAGTTAACTAAATCGATCTAGTTTAATTGGTGCAAATCTTAACAGACACACTTACACTACTTTAACCCTTGTTTATATTTGGTTTTAACTTAAATCAGAAACTAAAATTGCATCAAATGAAATACATTTTAAAAATCAACCTGGTTATCTTACTTAAGCTAAGCAATTTTAAGCAAGGGTTAAACTAGTTTAAGTTTATGGAGTTTACAATGGTCTAACTAGATCATTTAAAATTTAGTTAAACTGGTCACTTTGCTAATACAGTTAAGCCATTAGACTGTCAATTAGTGCCAGGCACAGACATGGCACTGAAAAAACAACCAAAAAATAACTTTTGATCTAGGTGGAAAAATTAATGATCACTGAAGGTGTTCATTCACAGAGATAAATATCGTATGTTACAGGTACTTAGAGTTGTTGAATGGAAGACAGGCAAGTCTGAGAAGATTTCATATCAGATAAAGTAAGAGTTTTTAGAAGACAAAAAATTAAAGATTAGTCAAATCGCTTAACACTTGATTTCAGTTCCTGTGGTTTTAAACTGATTAAATTAATTTTAAGAGAGCGATACACAATGTAATAAAGCAAACAAAATTACTATTGAACATTATTACCTTATATGTAATAACGGTCCTTTAAAAATGGTTAATGCTTTCTTTGCATTTTTTGTTTTGGAATCTGTTTTGTCATTCTCTTCTGGTTTGGAAATTTGTTCTATAGAACATACCTGAGTAAAAATAAAGGAATAAAAAACATGAGTCACACACATTATAATCATGTACATATTTCTGCAGTAAACGTAATGGCAAGATGCTCATTCCGCCAAATTTACACGTTATTGAATCTGTTAATTTTTGAATTCCCTGTAATTCAATGAATGAACCATGCATGATGGCTTTGAAACATACGCACAAAATCAGGCTTCTAACAAATTACATATTTTATATGATGTCTCATTCCCAACAGTTGACAAGAAGAATTCTTTATTCAGGCCTAATTTGATGGTGTCAAGTTTGCAAATTAATTCCAGTTCTGTAGTTTCTCGAAGTCTGTTTTTTTGTTGAAGAATGATGACTTTTATGTCTGTTATTGAGTGTCCAGATAGACTGAAGTGCTCTCCTACTGGTTTTTGAATGTTACAATTCTTGACTTGACAATTCTTGACACCAACAAATTAGGCCTGAATAAAGACTGAGAGTGGCTGGGTCACTACAAAAAATAATTTGCCCTCTGTTAATACTCACACCTTGTCAATTGCTGGGAATAGGCCACATACACTCTGATTGAATTGGCCTTGTTAGCACTGACCCTCCACTTGGTAAGGCAACTCCCATCTTTTCAAGTGCTGTATATTTATACCTGCTTATTGTATTTTCCAATCCATGCATTTGATGAAGTGGGTTATATCCCATGAAAGCTTATGCCCATATAAATCTGTTAGTCTCTAAGGTGCCATAAGGACTCCTAGCTGTTTTAACAATATGAAAGAAGCTGAGGTTCCAGCAACTTCATGCATATAACATGATTGTTACAACAGCGCAAAGTGGATACTTTTGCCTATTAATGTCACAATCCAGAACTAAACGATTTATTTGGTGACGGGGCTAAAGCAGTTCATTTACGAAGTGTATAAGGTGAAAGCTGAAATTAGCAAAGCAAAAATTTGGTAAGCTTGAGTTAAGTGCAATGAGGTGCTTTTGTCATTCAGTTTATTTGCATGAGGGATTCTCTATATGAAGGTATATTTTGTCAGAGAAAACACACAAAGTGTAAGCATGGACAAAACATGATAATTTGGGAATCAATCCAACTTTTGAATTCTGTTTGACATCATGGATTATGAAATGTTCTTATTAAAAATTGCTTCATCATGAACACTTCACTTTATGAGGCTCCAGCACTGCTGACAGAACATGCACCAGGGGCACTACTGAGGACAAAAGGAAGATATTTAAGGCTAATGTTGGGGCAACAGCTATGCAAAAGAGAGAAACTGCATCCCAAGGGAAAAGCTACTTCCTCCTCCATTTGAGGGGAGGGTAGTGGTAGTGTTTTTTTTAAAACAGTGGACAGCTACTAGGAGACAGAACAAAGAAAGCAGCTGAGAAGGAGGGGTTTAAATAAGAAAACACGAAAGAACAGAAGTCAGATTGCAAGATGAAGCATTGGGCAGGAGGAGACACCAAAGTCACAGAAAATGGGGAAGGGCTCTCTGCCGGAGAAGCCATCTAACATGTGACCGCCTGCATGAAGCAGCGAAACTGCCTGCTTTACTGGACAGAGACAGCCCCAAGGAACTCTGACACAAGCCCAAAGAATGCTCTGGAGTGGTGAGAAAACTGAAGAAGGGAAAGGCACGTACAGTGTTTTGGTTTGTAGACATGTACTTTCTTGCCCTTTATATGATTAAGAGCAGTTGTGTTAGGCTATGGCTACGCTACAAGTTGGGGTGTGACTCACAGATCACGTCTGCAGACTTATGCTAGCTCTCATTGAGCTAGTGCAGGGGTAAGCAACCTACGGCACATGTGCCAAAGGCAGCACGCGAGCTGATTTTCAGGGGCACTCACGCTGTCCGGGTCCTGGCCACTGCTCTGGGGGGCTCTGCATTCTAATTTAATTTTAAATTAAGATTCTTAAGCATTTTAAAAACTTTATTTACTTTACATACAACAATAGTTTAGTTATATCTTAAAGACTTATAGAAAGAGACCTTCTAAAAACGTTAAAATGTATTACTGGCACGTGAAACCTTAAATTAGAGTGAATAAATTAAGGCTCGGCACAGCACTTCTGAAAGGTTGCCGACCCCTGAGCTAGTATGAATATAAATAGTGCGGCCACAGTAGCATGGGCAGTGACAGTAGCAATACAGATTAGCCATGCCCAGTATGTACCCGCTGGCTTCAAGTGGGTTTTTACTCAGCCCAGCTAAACTGTACCTCCACTGCCCATGCTACCGTGGCAATGCTACTATCTATACTCACGCTAGTTCATAAGAGACTAGCTTGAGTATGCATACACACGCTGAGAACCACACCCCTTGCTTGTAGTGTAGATGTAGCCTTAGATACTAGGCAAACTGCCAGTGTGTGCTGAATGCTTTACAACTACTATGTTGCCTCTTAAGAGAGTTAAACTAAACCAGATGCTTCACACCTTTGGGGTGGAGTTTTGAGAGAGGAGGTACTTAAGTATGGGAGAGTCCGAAGGGTCAGCGACTTGCCCAGAGGCAGGCAGCTGGGCAATGGGTTCCAGCCTTCAGAAGGGAACACCAGATGGAAGGTCTCTGCCCTGAGTGTGTGCCTAGGGACCCCAAAATTGGGCAGTGGCTGGACTCCATTCAAGCTCTAGAAGATTGGAATCTAGGGACAGTCTTAAACCCCCTTCAACGTAGTCTGGTGGGTGGCCAGCAAGGGGGTGTCTGACCAGATCTATGGCAGAATCTATGGCAGTGATTGGGATTATTGTAGTATAAGAGCTTTTAAAAACACTTTTGCAAGGGATTTCACTTCTGTTGTTAGTCTGAAAGCCAGGAGCAGATCTTTTAATTGCCTTGGGTAAAAACAGTTGCCAAACATGAATTAGGAACAGCTCAGGAAAGAGCAGATTCTGAGCCTGTGTGCACAGTGAGGTCTGGTTTCTGCTGATCAGAAAAATTGGAATTGGTGGCCACACTGCATACATATATCATGGGATGGATGGAGGGGCAAGACTAGATCTCTTTTTTCTCTCCTACAGGGTAGGCAGGTAACCAAAGAGACGGTGTCACAGACAATTCCCAAGATGGTCAATAAGATGTAATGGTGATGGCGAGAAGCCCAGAGCTGTGGAGGCTGGAGCGAAGACCGCTTGTGAAGGACACACAGATGGCGCTGATGGCACTGCTGCACTCCCGTGCCTGGAGGCAGGATGGACACACTCCAAACCAGGGTCCCTTCTCCTACAGGGCATGCAGGTGACCAAGCAGACGGTGCCACAGATGATCCAGAAGACATACTGGCAATGGTGATAGGTCCAGAGCTATGGAGGCTGGAGGGGAAAAGGTTGCTTGTAAAGGAGAGATAGATGGTGCTGGAGGCCTGGCATCAGAGTGAGCAGACAGAGCAAGAGGGTCAGAAGCTTGTTGACCAGGACAAATGCCACCAGTTCAAAACAGGAGAAGAGGGTCAAGCCACATTCATGGGACCCAGGAGGAGGAATATGAGGGCATATCTAATCAGGTGTTAGAAGGCAAATATATGCAGGTATGATGAAGCCCTTCAGTGTGCTTGTAGCCTGAGTCTCAATCCTGGGATGCCAACTGCAGGACTACGGGAGGTGACTTTTCTTAATGTGTTATTCTGTGTAATGATATAATAGGGATAATTCCAGAGGACTCAAGTGCAAACCCACCAAGGTAAGACTCAGTACCCGAGGGGGCAAGCTCGCTGTCTATCCTTCCTGGGGCAACTAAGTCAGTGCTCACTGCATCTGTGGCTCAGAATCATGCTGGGAGCACTGAGACACTGGCAGGGTTAGATGCCACAGCCAGAACTCCACTGGGAGCAAAGAGACTGAAGCAAAGCTAAAAAGGTGCTACGTGCCAGAACTCCCTTAGAAAAATGGACATGGAGGGTGTACTGCCAAATTCATACCACCTATCAGAGGGTTGGAAAAGCCCCAAAAGAATATGAAGCGACTGTTTGGGGACATGTAGAAGGAAAAGTGCCCCTTAATCTATAGCTTCAGTGTGGTCATTTACAATGCAATAGAATCAGAGGGAGGTGGGGGAAGCACCAGGAGGGTGTGAAGAAGGGGACTGTGCATAGATTCCACTTTGTCAGGGACTGCTCTTCACAACAACACGGTGGTGCCAAGACCCACTCTGCAGGCACCCAAAGCCTGTTGTGGCCACCCTATCCTCTCAGAGGTGTTGGGGTAACTAGAATTAGATGAGGTCCCAGGAACTCTCCACCTCCGTTGATCCCTTTCCTGGCATAATGAGGGAGAAGATTTATACGATGTAGATAGGAACTGACCTATAAATTCATATGTAATTGTACTTTGGTGCGACCAATAGAATTGTTTAATGAATGTATGAAGTTCAAAATTAATAGTATCAAAAGACACTGTCTAAAAATGGGATGTTAGAACACACCTAGAATACTTGAGTACCCCTACTCTGGGTTGTTTATTTTTTGGACAAGGGAGAAATGTGAATTTGTCTGAAGAACCAATCAATTTATTATATCAACCAGGAGTTATTACAAACTGTTCCTCTTTAAAAACTGCTCCATCACAAATGCCTCTCTGCATGTGGCTCCGCCGCTGCTGGCAGGAAATGCACCAGTAACACTACAGCCTGAGGTCAAATGGAAAGCACTTCAGGTGCAAAACTTATGCGAAAAAGAGCAACCACATCCCAAAAAGAAAGACGTCAGGTGACCAGGAGGGGTTTAAATAAGGAAACACACAACCAAGGAAGTCAGATAGGAAGAAGCAACACTGGATGGGAGAGAGCAAAGTTACAGACGATGGAGAAGGAGACTTCACTAGGGAAAAGTCCCCAAAACATGTACCAGCCTGCATGAAGCAGGGAAACCCAAACTGTTTCCTGGAAAGAGTTGAACTTTACAGGTACTCTGAGCCTACCCAGAGAAGGCCCTGGAGTGGTGAGGAAACTGTAGGGAAAGGTGTGTACAGTCTATTGTTTTGGGGATCTGTACTCATGTGTTTATATAATTAAAGCAAAAGAGCAGCTGTGTTAGACTCTGGGCAAAGTGTCAGTGGGTGCTGAATGTTTTACAGCTACCATGTTGCTTCCAGAGAGTTAAACTGTAAGCCAGAAGCTTCAAACCTTTAGGGTGGAGTTCTTGGAGAAAGTGTGTTTACGTATGGGACTGTCTGATGGGTCAGCAAGGTGCTCAAAGAGGCTAGAAACCTGAACAGTGGGTGCTAGCATTCAGAACATGCCGGATAGAAGGTCTGTGCCTAATGTGCCTGCAGACTCCAAGACTAGCTATATTCCCATTCGGGAGGCTTAAAACACCCAGAGATCCAGGGACACAGAGGTTTCGATTCCCTTCACAGCAGTCCAGTGGGCGGCCAGCAAGGGGACACCTGACCAGATTTGTGATACAAAGTTGATATGCAGAAAAGTGAAGTAATAATACCACAATGCTGTTTCTATTTGAAATAAACAAAAAGGTAAACCAGTAACAAGTTACCACACAAAAACAGAAATGAGGTGAGTATGGAGCATGAGGTATTCACACATGCTACACCTCTACCCCGATATTACATGACCCGATATAACATGAATTTGGATATAATGTGGTAAAGCAGTGGTCCGGAAAGGCAGAGCTGCGCACTCCGGCGGATCAAAGCAAGTTCGATATAATGTGGTTTCGCCTATAACACGGTAAGATTTTTTGGCTCACGAGGACAGTGTTATATTGGGGTAGAGGTGTATTAACTCTTTAGTGAGAAATACACAACACAATTAAGATCAGTATACAAAAGTATTCTAGATTTTATAGCACATACAAATTAAGTTTGAAGTGAGGTTAGAAGGGCGCTTTTCTTGTACACATACACACACAGACACTTCAGAGGGAGAGATCTGAGGATTTCTTCAAAGAGCAAGTAATCATACACACTTGCAGATGCATCACAGCTGCTGGGAGTGAGTGAAAGTCAGATACAGTGGAGGGAAAAACAAAAAACAAAAACAGTGATTTGAGTATATCAATCAGTTTTTAGTGGTGCTTAAATTTAGGGATTAATTTTAACTGGTCAAAAGTTAACCAACAAACTAACAAAGATATGACACAGCATAGTTTCAGATTTTAGGCAGCACACAGCAAGACAATTCTGAGTTCAAGATTAATTCTTTAAGCAACAAAATAACTTTAGTAATCTAGGTGATGATTAGATCAGAGTGAACATATACAAATGCAAATATAATATCTTCCTACAATTACAGTGCTATCTAGATGAAAAACAGACAATTGAATCAAACACTATAGCAATTCAGTTACAAGGTGTTAGGTTTAATTCCTGTAATAGTCCAGCTATGGTTCTCAGAAGATTTCAAAGGTTAAGGCTACTTCAGTGCTCTTTTCTTTCCTGTTCTGAGTGTAATTTTGCTTGACATTTATTTGGAATCAGGTACTTCAGTAGCATCCATGGAAGTTAAGTTTATTAATTTGGTATATTTCAATATATAAATCCCATCAGCACAAAGGTCTGGATTTAAAGAAACAAATATCTGCACTTCAGAAGAATTCAGTATTCTGAAAAGACAATCAATACCTTTGTTCTCCAAGGTCCAATTCTGACTTCCTTCAAAGCACAGAAATTCCTATGGTATCTCAGAGAGAAATATTTAATTTTCAAATCAGACCCTGCCATCTGTTATCAGAGGAGTATTTTGGTGTGGTGATCATCTTTTCTTGGCATATTTGCTCTTTAGGAAAGCTCTCTCTTCCCCATGGCTGCTTATAGTTATGGACTTTGGACTTTAAAGTCCAAAACCCAAGTTCTTGTTCATAAAGGATTCTGGTTAAAGAAAAATCACTCTCTTGGCAGAGTGCAATCAAAAATTGAGCATTTCTCACAGGAAGCAGGGAGACTTATCTGAATCAGGACTGAAGTGAGTGTGTTCGGGATTTTGGACCTTTCAATGAAGACTTGCCCTCAGGACTGCTTAGATAAAAGACAAAAAACTCCTCAACTGTATTTAGCATCTCTTTTCATACATTAATATTCCATTCAGCTGTAATGGTGGGCTAGCCCAGCTCTAAAAGGATTCAGTTTATTGATACTCGCAGCGCAAATACAGTACAGAACTGTGTTAAACGTAAACTACTAAAAGAAATAAAGGAAAAAGTTTAAAAAAAGATTTGACAAGGTAAGGAAACTGTTTTTGTGCTTATTTCATTTAAATTAAGATGGTTAAAAGCAGCTTTCTTCTTGTGTGTACTAAAGTTTAAAAGCTGTATTAAGTCAATGTTCAGTTGTAAACTTTTGAAAGAAACACCATAACATTTTGTTCAGAGTGATGAACAACCTCCACTCCCAAGGTGTTCATAACTCTGGGTTCTACTGTAGTTCTTTTCCTGGAGTTCTTTAAATTTCTTATTTAGAATTATTAATTTAAAATATAATACTAACAGAACTGTTTGAGAAGCCATTTAGCTTTATTCTGTGGTTAACTCTTCTTGAAACATTTAACTGGATAAAATTTTCCTATAATTTTGTTATAACTTGGTGATTATATTCTTGAAGTTTTCCTTCATTTTGAAGTTCTAACGTTTATTCTTTCTTCTTTCACTTAGCTGTAATTTGCGAAGAGTTTATCCCATCTTTCAAGCGTAGGAAGGTATTCTCAATTTGATTCTAATTTTTAACAACTTCCAGGTTCATTATAAAATATCCTAATGTCCAACTATTAAAATATTTTAGCGATTCTAGGCACTGTACTTGATAACTTTAGCAAAGCAAACAAGAAATCTATTTCTAAAACTAATAATATTGTCTAATTCACAACTTCTATTCCCAAACTTTGCACAATCTTCCCAGTGCTGAAATATTTATTCATATACTTACAATCACTTATGCTAATAACTTAAGTATAATCCTAAAGGGATAAGAATATTTTCTTACAAATATAAAGAAAGATTATAGCAAACTTAATTCTATACAAGTTGGTTTTATTATAAGAAAGGAATTCAAGTTTATCACTTTCAAACTTAACAAAAAGGCTATTGACTTATTTGGTTTCAGTAGTTCCTGTGCTCAGGATAGTGAACACATTTGTGTAGCAATTCTAATCTCAAAATCTGAGACTCGTCAGTGGAAAACATTTATGTTAAAAAAAAGTATAGCAGAAAGTATTTAATTTACAAAGATGACCCCCAGGATGTCTAGTTGGTTCAGACATAAGGAATTTTCCAGAAATAAATTTGGAAGTTCGTTTACGTTCAGATATCCTACCATTTATGGTCTTATCCTTCCTTGGTAGTATCATGTTATTGCTTCTCCATAGCCAACAGGAGCAGTATTTACCTCAGCATAGAGCTTAAATTATAGCCTTTTTGAGTTTATATGCAACTTTTTAGGAGACGGATTAATATATTTATTTTAGGATTAAACCTAAACATCCGCTGGACTACATCTTACTTTCCAATTTGGTTAACATATTAGTTAAATATCATAGATTATCCAAAGGGTCAGAGTAAGAATTTAAGACAAAAAAAAAAAAAAAGGTGGAGGGAGTAAGAAGGAGTAAATTAACCTTTCTTTAGGCAATGGAATGCTAAGGGTGTTAAATAAGGACCACGTGATGTCCTTCCTTACAACCATATGTTTCTCTTTGAAAGTAAATGAAAAGACTCAGTTACACAAAAAAGGAAGAAGACAATAAACTAAGTCTGTAACATCCACAATTCATTTGGAGGTAACTGTGGCCTGAAACTCAGGACATGCCTCTGGTTTGGTTCAATGCATGATTCAAAAGTTAGCTATTCCCTTATACCATTACGTTATAACTTCTAAGTAAAAGAATATCAAAATTGCATATTCTGGGGTCAAATTGACCCTTCTCGTATAGGTCCATTACTAGACAGAGATGATAAAGCTGTTAATGATGCACAAAAGACAGAAGTGTTCAAAATAAATTTCCGTTGTTTATTTGGAAAGAAACAGGATGATGTACTCCCATCACATGAGGATAATAAAGTAATTTCCAGCGCATTAGTAACCAAAGAGGATGTTGACATCTACAAGGGATAAACATTTTAAAATCAGCAGGCCCGAATAACTTGCTCTGAAGAGTTCTAAAAGAGTTGGCTGAGAAGATCTCTGGCCTGATGTTAATTTTTTATTAAACTTTGGAATACTGGGGAAATTCTAGAAGATTAGAAAAGTGGTAAATCTAGTGCCTATATTCAAACAAGGTCAGCAGAATGACCCAGGTAACTATGAGTTGGGTTAGATTGACATAAATCCTTAGTAAAATAATAGAAAAGCTGATATGACATAGAATTGATAAAGGATATTAATATGATTAATGCCAGTCAATGGGATTTTATGGAAAACAGGTCCTGTCAAAGAAATCAGATTTCACTCTTGGAGATTACAAGTTTGGTTGATAAAAGTAAGTGCATAGATGTATTTATACATAGACTTTTGCAAGACATTTGATTTACTACCATACCACAACATTCTAACTAGAAAATGAGCATTATAAAATATCAGAAGAGTATACACTAAATGGATTAAGAACTGGCTGTGGAAGTAGTGGTCTGTTTCTAGCAGGGTTCTACAAAGACTAGTACTAGGTCTGATGCTAGTCAATATTTTCACTAATGGTCTGGAAGTAAATAGAAAGGCATTGCTGATAAAATACGCAGATGACAACGATTGGTGGAGTGGCAAATAACAACAAGAAGGTAATCACACAATCAACCAACCTGCATCAACTGGTCGACTCAGCCCATTTGAACAAAATGCATTTTAACACATCTGAATGTAATAAAGAATGCAGGACATACCTACAGAATAGGGGACTGAGTCCCGGAAAGCAGTGGCTCTGCAAAAAAGGATTGAGGGGTCACAGTGAACAAGCAACTATACATGACCTCCCAGCACATTGGCAAAATGGACTAATGTGATCCTTGGATACATAAACAGTGGAACAGTAAGCAGGAGTAGGGAAGTAATTTTACCTCTGTATACTGCATTTGTGAGACCAATACTTGAATACTGCATATAGTTTCAGTGCCCATGTTTTAAAAAGGATGTTGAAAAATTAGAGAGAGGGCAGAAAAGAGCCACAAAAATGATTGGAAGGCTGGAGAAAATGACAAAGCATGAGACTTAACGAGTGCAGCCTCACTTATCAAGAAGAAGACAGAGATGACTTGATTACAATGGGGACAAAATGTCAGGTATTAAAGGATTTTAATCTAGTAGAGAAAGGCACAACAAGAATCAATGGCTGAAAGCTGACACCAGACAAATTCAAATCAGAAATTAGGCATATATTTTTAAAATGAGGGTAATTGACCACTGGAACACAATCTACCAAGGGAAGCGGTGGGTTCTTCAACTCTCGCCGTCTTCAAATCAAGACTGGATGTCTTTCTGGAAGATATGTTTTAAGCCAAACACAAGTTACTGGGCGCAACGCAGGGATAACTGGTCTAAATTTAAGGGCCTGTGATAGAGAGGAAGTCAGTAGATGATCTAATGGTTCCTTCAGGCCTTAAATTCTATGACTCTACCATATTAATTTGGCTGGCCAAGTTTTAAAAATACCTTAATTAAAAAAGAAAATGCTCCCTACATTTCAAAATATGACAAAATATTAAAATACTAATTCAAACTGAAAATTTGCATACTATAAAATTCAGAATATTAAACATACATGATACAATAAATTAGTAAATTCATATTCTATTCAGAACTTATGGCAACAACAGCGAATTCCAGATTTTGGACTACAGTAGCTATTTTTCAAGAACAATACTAATGGACAAAGTTTACATTTCCCATAGGCTACCACCATGTATTCCTTGCCCCCCGATACTGGAATGAATTCTGCACAGGTGTAAGGTTAAAACCACATAGATCAGATTGCAGGATTCAGGGCTTTACTTTGTTTTGTGACTATATCAAGATTAACTGGAGTTTGTGTAACTAATAAGATAAATAAAAACAATACTGCTCTAGACACTAGCTCTCAATAGCATGTTTTCAATTGTTTATTTAGTATTCCCTCTCCTCAGGAGCTGATCAAAACATCTATTGAGAAAACTACATATATGGTATTAAAAAAAAAAAAAATCAATACAATGGTTGCTTCAAGGGAAGTATAAAAAACTGACTATAACTCTAGAGAAACCTAACTTTTTAGGGATAAAGTTAAAAATTTTTTTTAAATTTTCACATTGTACATGTAACGGAGCAATACCAGAATAAAACAAATACTGGATTTTTGTGTGTGTTCTGTAATCCATCCATGATAGTGAAGCTAGTCTTTAGAGTTTTACTGGGTTTTCACTGTAAGTGGCAAAGACATCCAACTACAACAGACTGTAAAAAATCTGCCATAAAAAATAAACCATGTCCAACTTTTAATATTTTCATTCCTTCTTAGCCTTTAGAGTTAATGGATACCTTTTTCGCATTGAGAATTTGCTCTTCACTGAATTCTCCAGCCTCCTTGCTGTCTGCTTCCACCTCTTCTTTACTTTCAGTTTCATGTTCAGTAGTAATAGGTCCATTTTCACATAATGGAGTTTGAAAATCATCATCAACCAATGGAGGGTAACTGTACTTGAAAGTATCCTAAAATACAAGGATCTTTAATTCATGTGAGTATCAAAAGGAAGGAAAAGTGATTTCACTAGCATAACTAAAATACAGATCCTATCGGGGGGGTGAGTGGGAGGCAGTTACTCCTTTTACACCTGGTACATATTTCATGTATACATTTTAAGTTCCATTTGACCCATGGGCAAAAAGTTCATGTTGGTTTTTGTCCTCTATAATAATCAAATATGATAATCATCTAATACAGTCACTAATTTATAGCTAGTGGCAATGTTTACATATCCCCAAAGAGATTGCAGAATTTGTTCTGAGTTGAAATTTGGTACTGAAAAATCTTAGGAGGGTTGTTTCTACATTACACGAAGGCAAACTTAAAACAAAATGAGAAAAAACAGTGGCTCGTCAGATGTTTTCTGTACTTCTGCAACTTTATGACAATTTTGGTTTTAAAGAAAATCATGCAGACAGTTAGTCCACGATTTGGATTTGTAAAAAATAAAACAGATAGCCTATTTATTAATGTTTAAAAAGAACTAGCATTATACATGTGCATTACCTATTTTAATACAGGCTTTTAGTTCATATCACATAGACTATACATGGATTATAGCTAAGGCTAAGATTTTGTAATGGTTATTTTTTAGTAAAAGTTGGGGACAGGTCATGAGCAATAAACAAAAATTCACAGAAGCTGTGACCTGTCTGTGGCTTTTGCTACTGCAGGTTTCCCCCTGCCACTGTGGTGGCTGGGAGCTGTGGGGTTCCCCCTCTGCCTGTGGCAGTGGAAGCCGCCACCCCTCCCCTCTGCCCCCATCCTCAGCAGCTGGGAGCTGCAGGGTGACAATACTTCCCAAAGAGAAAACAGGGCACCCCCAGTGCTCGCCTAAGCCGTCCCCCTTTCGCTGCAGAAGGCTGCCTTATGTCGCTAGAACTCTGAGAAGGGCCCCCTCAGGAGTCTGTCACCTGTCGCTGGAACCCTGCCAGGGCCCTGCTGACTGCCAGCTCCAGAGTCCTGCAGCCCCTGGGGCTGAAGCACAGAATGTCACCTAGGTCTCAAAGTCACAGATTCTGTGACTTCCATGACCTCCGTGACATAAACTTAGCCTTAATTATGGTGGATTATTTTTAAAAAGGAAAAAGAAAGCTGGGAAAGCATACTAATCTAAACACAATGTTCAACACACGTAAGCTATGTCTACGTTGAAGAAATTTATTAAGAAGTTCACACTGGTTCAAATGTTGGTAAAAACAGGGTCAAGTCATGGGACTTCCTTTACATCGCACCTCCAACCAATTTTAACACTGGTTGAACTGATTTTTTGGGTCAATTTCCCCAGTGCACAGATTCCTGTGAACCACAGGTTTAAGAGTCACCAGAAGTCACTTGAAGGCAGGCTGCTCAAAAGAGTTTCAGAGTTCCTCTTGTTCTGCTTCAAAGACTTGGAAAAGGTGGAAACAAATAGCTTCTAAACATGTCAGAGTAGCTATTTCCAATGAAAGAGAAAGTTTCTGGGAAGTGAGGACTAATACAGGACTTGATTTTAAACGTTCAAATTTGTTATGCCTTGATCATTCCAGAGAACTAGTTTGTAGGATGGTTCTGAACATAAATGATACAAAGTTAGAGGATTTCCTCATTAACTGCTTACCACTGTTTTGTTTTGTGACTGTGGGACGTATTTTATTTATGATTTAACAAAATATTTTAGAAAAAAAGACACTGCAATCAAGATTTCAATTAAATAAGGTCCCAAGCTTTTTAACAATGAAGCCTTCAAAATGTATATAAAATGCTAAAGCTCATCATTATGATTTCCCCACCCCTGCTGATGCTAACCACCAGAATTCCTATGTAGCAGCAAGCCTTTTTACCCACATATGCCAGGGGAAGAGAGATATGGGAAGCTGATGACAGCAGAATCCTCATTCTCTACATACTCTGTTTCAGCATCTCCCTCAGCACCCAGAAAACACTCAACCACCCCTCTTCAATCTCTGGCTAGCTACTGCTTCTCACTCCTTGGGAAATGATTCCTTTTGGATGTTTCTTGCAGGTACTGAGAAGAGGATCCAGAGAGACATCCTGGCCAAACAAGAGTTTAGGAAAAAGTGAGTCCCTCATACTTCCATACCCTTGAGTCCAAGGAACAGAACCCCCAAGCCTCATTCCAGCAGCTTTCTTGTCTCAAGGGGGTCCCTGAGATCGCTGGTGTGTTATTCTTTAATGGCGTATTAATATTCAAATATATGTTGCAGAGGGGAAGGCAGATTGTCATTGCCTATCTTCATCTCTTCTGCAGAGAGACTAGATTATACCATCTCCCTCTATGGCAGCGGAATTACTTTAACCCTGCTTGGGTTTAAAAAAATTTTTTAAAGGAAAGTTACAAAGTTTAAGGGAAAAAAGGTACGAAATCACAGAATTAATTATTTTTATTAGCTTGGTGACAAATTTATGCCCCTTACACAAGTTGCTTATCCTGTATCAGCATTTAGAATGCACTATAATGTGTATAAATAGGGGTGTGTAAAAGCTGACAATAATACAGTACTGGAGTACAGTATAACCAGTTGGGCTTTACCTTCCTTTTAAAGAAGTTGCCAAGTACGCCGGGGTTTTAGGACACTTCAGAGGAGAGGCAACAGAAGGAGCTAGAAAGGGCGGAATGCCAGAGAAAGGACTGGAGGGTCTTCATTCAATCATGGCTTTGGAGGGAGGTGAGAAACAGCAGTTCTATGCACTAAAAACTCCCTTTTTCCTATTCACACCATTAAAATTCCCAAAATGAAGTCACCAAATTAGGGCTGTAGAATTACTTCCTACCTTACAGAAAGAGCTATGAAAACTCTTTTTTAAAAACATATAAAAATTTGAAAAGCATCAGTTGATTTGTTTAATTTGTAAGGTTATTAATATCAAATGGACACTCTCACTTATCTGAAAAATGCTAGCTGGATCTACTACAGTGTGTAATTGTGCAATTTATATGCACACAAAAATTGCATGAAGATATTAATCATTACAAGGTATTTTAAAATTTCAATATACTTACAATTCCACCCATGTAGGCAGGCAGATACTCCACACTGATGTATTCCTGCACTTCATTCTTGTTTGTAAACTTCAACATGCTTATTGCATCTGGACCAAGCCAACCCTTCACAATTTTAAAAGCAGCTAGACAAAAAAAAAGAACAATATATAGACGGCCTGAAACAAATCCTGCAGTTTTATCTGCAATTGATTGCATGTAAATAAATGCTCATAAAATGTTAGGCTAAGTACGGAATACAGTGAAATAGCTAGATGTCCAGCTAGGGTTTCTTTACCTGTTATAAAACGTCCCACTAGGCAAAGAGCATATGCACATATCAAGATACATATATCCTGTGCACCCGCCCCACCCCCAGCCCACTTCTCGAAGCACTACCCCTCTACACCCAGAAACCTTATTTGGATGCGTACTCCAAAACTGAGAAGAGGTTCGGTGAAGGCAAAAGTTATTGTTGGTAAGTAGTCAGTTCGTAGCATTGTTTCCCCAGCGCCCTACTGCAGAAGACTAGCTCCTTGAACAGTAAGTGAAGTACTGCCCACCAAAAATAAGCACCTAGTCTTGTTTTTGGCATAGTGACTTGTGAAGGGGTGTACTGAACTTTATGCAGCAGCTCTACCCTAGGTAAAGGCCAGGACCTCTGCTTGTGAAAGGGATCTCTGAAAAGGAAAGGAAGAATGGGATTTGGCATAGTTTCCTACTGGAAAAAGTAGCACCGTTCAAAAGTAGCACCAGGACATATGCTACACATGTAAAAGAAAAAAAAAAAAAAAAAGCAACAAACAATCCCAAAGAAGCAGAGTAAAAAGAGGATCTTCATCCTCTATAGCTGGTTTGGAATTCTTCACTGTATCCTCAAATTTGCCTAAGTGCAACACCGGTTTTTCCAAAGGTGGCTGAAGCAGGGGAAGAAGTGAGGCTTCTGGAGAATTTCCACAAGACTGTGTCTCTCTGATGGTAATTTGCTCCTGAGGACTGCTGGAAATGGACTCTATGAACCTAAAGCAAGCCAACTCAAATTCCATGACCCAGACACTAACATGATTACTTATATCCTTCCCAAGACCTCATTAGGCTATGAACTGAAGCAGTGACAGGTCAAAGACTAAATATTTAGCCCTCTTGAATCACAGACCAGTAATTTATTTTGGAGAGGAAAGGGAAGGTGGAGAGAGAAGTGGGTAAGTTCCCAATTTTGGGTGGGAGAAAAGTTGGGAGAATGAAGCATTTCTCTGGCAGGTTTGTTGTTTTAAATGGTAGCAGTTTGAACCTGCTTAATGTAAAACTAAAATAGTCTTAATAGAGATGGACTGTGCACATGCAGCAAAAGGATAATTTTTATAGCTATATGTGCACGTGCAATATAGAGGAATAAAACATGTCTACTAAGTGTGTTGACTAGGCTGATTACTGGTGCACACGCATCAGCATATATAGATAGATATATAGATATGGCAATTATCAATGTCATGCGTGAAAGTAGAATGAATTATATTGTAAGAATAGAAAGGATTAAAGAAATGTTGTCTGTACCTTTAAGCAAAATTGTTGGAACGTTGCAATCCAGGCCTCAGGAATACAGACATTAACATAGAACAATGGCACTGTTTAAGGGCAATTGGTGAAGTATTTGCCTTAGATCGATAACAGTTAGTAAGGAAGTAGGATATGCATGCTGTGCCCCAGGTGAATTTTACTGTTTTGCTTTCTTTGTCCCTTTGTCTAATTCCCACTCTTTTATCTGTATAAATAAGACTGTTTGGGCCTTGCATGGCCACTCACATATTCTGAATGTTATTGGCGGAGCGCTGCGCTAATAAACAGAGCGGTCTGACAAATTGTGAGTCCTGATTCTAACTTTGACAATTTGGAGGTTCCACTGAGATGGCAACCGTCTTCACTGGGGCTGTGTGATTCCTGACCGTTTTTGTAGGACGACCGTGGCAGCCGGCACCTGGGCACTTGGCCCAAGTGGTCCTCCACTAGAATGGGAAAGGCGCACGACCACAGTGAAGTCTACGCCATCGAACCTGTTGGTTCCCACTCTGTTCTGGTAGGGATCGCGGGATCTGACATCAGGAATCTGGTCAGGTAATTATTTCTGTGTTTTGTCCGGACTGAGGACTGTCCTGTCTCTGTGTCTATCCGTCCCTGTGGAGTGTTTGAGTCTGGGTGCCGTCTCCGTCCGGGGATCGGCCGACCAAGGGGTTCCTGTCCCGCGGTCTGAGTGAGTGAAATCTGCACAATCGCAGCCAGCACCGCACCTTGGGTAAAACCCTTAGTGTGAAAGCAAGGGCGATTGAGGCAGTAGCCTGTGGGCTCCTTTTGTGTGTTGCACTGGGGCATCGCTCTGACGAACCCTAATTTCCTTCTTGTGTGATTGGTGTGTGAAGTCCTCCTGTATGGGTAACCAGACGTCTAAGCCGGGGCAGTTCCCTAAAGGAACTCGGCTCATTTTATGTATTTTAGGAAGGGTCTGGACTCCTGTAAGTTTCTGGAAAAATGGTCTAGGCTAACTCAGGGAGATCCCAAACTCAGTGGCCACTGTTAGGATCTTGGACAAGGATCGAGTAGATGTCTTAAAAGACAAACTCGCCAATCTAAACTAAATTGGCAAAAGGAGAGGTCGATTGTTTCATGCAATGGTGAGAAGAGGCAAATCGTAGATGGACAGAATCGAAACTCGCCTCTCTTAAAGATTCAAATGATAAGTTAAAAGCTTTATTGGAAACCTCCTCTCCCCCACTAGACCGAGCGCTCCCCTTTACCCTGTTCTCCAAGCAGACCCCCCTTCATACTCCTGTCTCGGGGTGGAAAAGACGAAGAAAACCCCTTGCTAGATTCTGGGGACAAGGATGAAGAAGACGCATTAATTGGCCTGGCAGCCTTGCGTCGAATCAATAGATGGCCACCCACGCCCCCAGCTCAGGAACAACAGTCACCAGATTCCCAGCTCAGGAACAATTCCCAGAAATCTCCAGTTCAGACCCATCCGGATCATCCGGTACTGCCGAGGCCCATTCCTCTGGACACACTCTGCCTTGTAAAAGCTCGCGCTTGGGCCTTAAAAATATTCAGGCTCCCCTCCGAATCCTGCATACTGGGGGCCAGGACGGGAGTCCCACTTGGAGCTATAAACCTGGACTCGCACTGAGCTCCTTTCAATTGTAAAAGAATTTCCAAAGCCCTGAGAAAATCCTACCAAATTTGCAGAGGAATTTTTGTTAGTGTGTGATACCTATGAACCCTCTGAGGCAGACCTCCTGCAGCTGTGCAAGCTACTTGTAACAGCCCCTAGTGAGCATGAAAAATGGCTCACAACAGCAAATTGGCTAGCTACTGACCGCCACTCTACTTTACCAGACACTGGTCCTAATGCTGAATACCGAAAAAAGGGTAAGGAACGATTTAAAAATCTATTTGAAGCCATCCCTCGGGTATGGACTTCTAAAACCAACTGGACGGCCATAAATGGCTGTAAGCAACGACAGGGAGAAAACCTGGGCGACTATTGCACCTGGCTAACTGACATGTTTCTGCAGCATTTTGGTATACAGCAACCAGATACAAATGGACAGGGCGCCCTGGCTAGTGCATTTGTTAATGGCCTCCTGCCTGCTATTGGCAATCTGCTAAAATGAACAAGTGTTGGATGGGAGACCGAAACCATGGACAAGTTGCAAACAGTGGCAGAGCAATGCCAACGTACTTTAAAAGGAAAGGAAGAACAATCAGCTCAGCAGTTAATGGCCTTGCAAATACAGCATTATTCAGGGCAGGGCAAACAGTACCGAGGACGGGGAAAACACCAGGGACAGGAACGTGGTTGTGGGAGGGGACAGGGAACTGGATTTCGGGTTATGGGGATGTTTGTAATTACTGTAAACAGCCGGGACATTGGAAGAATGAGTGTCCAAGCCGGCTTGGTAACTCTGTGAACAGCCAGTTAAACCCCCTGCCAGCGCAGCCAGTCAGCCCCCAGCCTTACTTTGCCCCACAACAATGATGGGACACCGGGGAACCTCAGGAAATTTTAGCCCCTTTACTACCTCTCACTCCCTCGGGTGAGTGTGTGTTAACTATCAATGATCTTTCTCTCCCTTTCCTTGTTGATACGGGAGCTTCGCTCTCTGCAGTTCGTACTACCGACCTGCCTGAGGTTCCCCGCTCTGGAAAAATCGTGTCCGCTGTGGGCATTACGGGAGTCCCAACCCCTTATCCCCCTTCAAAACCTCTACTGGTCCAGGTTGGTCCCTTTTCTGCGGATCATGCCTTCCTTTCCTCTGATTCCACTCTGGTAAACCTTTCGGGTCGGGATCTGTTGTGTAAGCTTGGCTGCACCATATACTGTTCCCCGGATGGGGTCTATTTACAAATTCCCCAGTCTTCCCTGAGTGATTTTGTAGCCTCCCTGCTGTCTGAAACGTCCCTTTCTACTCCGGTCCCTTGTTGCCCACTGGTCCTGTCCCTTGAGCACCTAATTTCGCAGGTCCCATCCTCTCTGTGGCCAACCCATCCATCTGAGGCGGGCCGCTTAAATACTGATCCTGTCTGCATTACTGTTGACTCTTCCAAACCCCTGCCTTGCCTATCCCAGTACCCTTTAAACCCTGAGGCAGAGGCTGGCATTGCTCCAGTCATAACTGCCCTGCAGGAGCAAGGCATTATTGTTCCCTGTTCCAGTCCCTGTAACACTTCTATCCTCCCCGTTCGAAAAGCTGATGGCAAATCATGGCGATTTGTTCAGGACCTTCAGCCATTAATCGTATTGTCATACCCGCTTTTCCTGTTGTCCCAAACCCAGCAACGATCCTGGCTTCTATCCCACCAGCTGCAACTCATTTTACTGTTGTTGATTTGTGTTCTGCTTTCTTTTCTGTTCCAGTTCACCCTGACTCCCAGTACCTCTTTGCCTTTTCCTACAGGACAGCAATATACATGGACCACGCTCCTCAGGGGTATACGGAAAGTCCATCTTACTTCTCCCAGGCATTAGCCCGAGACCTAGCTGACCTTGTTTTCCATCCGGGTCCACTCTAGTCCAATATGTAGATGACCTGCTTCTCTGTTCCCGTCGTTATCTGCCTCAGAAACTGATTCTTTAGTGCTCCTTACTGCCCTAGCAAACAAAGGTCACACAAGGCTTCTCGCTCTAAACTACAGCTCTGTCAAACCTCTGTCACATACCTTGGTTTTCTCCTCTCCAGGGTTCCCGTACGCTTTCTCCCACCCGCGTCCAGGCTATCCTTAGCTTTCCCCGACCCTGCACTCCACGCCAGGTCCAAAAATTTTGGGCATGGCTGGATTTTGCAGGCAATGGATTCCCCAATATGCCTCCCTTGCAAAACCTCTACAGGAACTCACTCGACTCTCTGTGCCTAATCCCATGCCATGGCCACCTGAAGCAGACTCTGCCTTTGTTTCCCTCAAACAAGTTTGGCTTCTGCCCCGCTTTAGGGCTGCCAGACTATTCTAAGCCTTTTACCCTTTTCTGCCATGAACAATCTGGATGTGCACTTGGAGTTCTCACTCAGGTGCACGGAGGCAAGAACCGCCCAGTAGCTTATTTCTCTGCCACTTTGGACCCTGTGGCCCAAGGCCTGCCCCCCTGCCTGCGTGCTGTGGCTGCCGCAGCACGCCTAGTCGAAATGTCTGAATCCCTTGTCCTTCGCTCCCCCCTTACTCTTATGGTCCCTCACTCTGTAGAAACTCTGCTATTACAACGCAATACAAGCCACCTCTCCTCCGCTCGCCTTACCAGGTATGAACTTCTACTGCTGTCGGCCTCATATATCACTATAAAGCGCTGTTCTCAGTTAAATCCTGCCACTCTCCTTCCTTTGTCTAATGACGGTGATCCTCACGACTGCCTTGCAACTGTCTCTGCTATCACCGTCCCGCTCTGACCTTTCTGATGTCCCTCTCCTAACTCTGACCTTGTTTTGTTTACTGATGGTTCTGTTTTCGAGACAACCAAGGTCGTCTCCTTGCAGGATACGCTGTAGTGTCACTCTCTGAAACCTAGAAGCTGCGCCTTTACCTTCTGTAACCTCAGCACAAGTTGCTGAATTAGTTGCCCTTACCCGTGCCTGCTTTTTGGCGGAGGGACGCTCCGCCCACCATTTACACTGACTCCCGCTATGCTTTTGGGGTTGTACATGACTTTGGCACCCTCTGGCAAGCTCGGGGTTTCCTTACATCTGCCGGTACCCCTATTAAGAACGGCCCCTATATCGCTGCTCTCCTGTATGCAGTTTTACTTCCCTCTGCCCTGGCTATTGTTAAGTGCCCTGGCACTCGATGGCAGACACTGATGTTGCTAAGGGTAACGCATTTGCTGATGCCTCTGCTAAACATGCTGCTGCCATAGAACCTTCCCCAGATGCATTTCTAGGTTCCCTCTCTGTTTCTATACCACCACCGTCCCTCACTGACCTCACCCTGCTCCAGGACTCTGCCCCAGAAACCGAAAAAGACTCCTGGGTTGCCCAGGGTTGCTCTCTACATCCTGATTCCCTTTGGCGTTCGCCCACTGGTGCCTTTGTGGCCCCTTTTCATTCTACTCATCGCTGGCCGCCCTGCTACACGGTGTTTCGCATGTCGGAAAGGAGGGAATGGTCTCTGCTCTAACTAAGGCGGGATGGTGGGCTCCCCATTTCAGCTCTTTTGCAGCCCGCCACTGTGCCGCCTGCACCACTTGCCAAAGCCACAATATTGGTAAACCTGTAAAAGTGGCTCAGGGATTCCGGGGCTTGCCCCAAGCACCCTTCTTGCATTGGCAACTTGATTTTGTACAAATGCCTAAGTGTCAACGATTTGAATTTATTTTGGTTATGGTATGTTTATTTTCTGGTTGGATTGAAGCCTTTCCTTGTCGCAAGGCTGACTCACTGTCCGTTGCTAAATGTTTGTTAAACCATATTATGCCTGCCAAGGGAATTCCTGCCACTCTGTCCAGTGACCGGGTACACACTTTACCGGACAAATTGTGCAACACCTGGATCGTATATTACATGTCACACACCTGCTGCACTGTCCCTACCACCCACAAAGTGCAGGTGCTGTGGAAAGGCGAAATGGTGTACTTAAGAATAAACTTGCTAAGATTTGTGACTCCACAGGGTTAAGCTGGCCAGCAGCTTTACCACTAGCCCTTATGGAAATGCGATCCACTCCATCCCAAAGGCATAAACTGAGTCCTTTTGAAATCGTTATGGGACGCCCTATGCGAACTGTGGCTACCATTACTCCAGTCCCAGACTTGAATTTGACTCACAGTACGCTCCTTCAATATTGCAAGGGATTAATGCAAGCTGTAAGTCACTTCCATTCACAGGTTCAAGCCGCCTGGCCGACGGAACCCACCTCTGACTCCTGCCACAACCTTGAGCCAGGTGACTGGGTCTACGTACGCATCACCATCGAAAACACGCCTTGGAACCTCGGTGGAAGGGTCCTCATCAGGTACTGCTTACTACCCAGACAGCTGTTAAGCTATCTGGCATCGCAGCGTGGATACATGCTTCACAGTGTAAGAAGACACCCTCCCCGGCAAACCAATCAACACCTCAGACTGCGCAGAGTCAGTTTTGACTCCAGAAGAAGACGTAGAGGAACAGCCTGCAATACCTTACAATCTACGCTCTCGTAAGGGTTGCCAGAAGCAGACGACAACCTAAAGCAAGGCCCAAAAAGCAGCAGTAGTGAGCCTAGCGCCTGCTGCCTGGTGGACATAAAACTGCAACTGCGGTTCCCTCAGTTGAGGTTGTCAGAACCAGAAGGGCCTTGCCTCCAACATGCACTCCTCTGGTGGCGCCTGTTCTCGGCTGCTGGTATCTTAAGATCTGGGGAGCCCACAATGACAATTCTTTTATCCAGCAGCAAGTGTGGATAGCTCAGACCCTTAATATTTCTAAATGCTGGGTCTGCAGCCACATCCCAGCCCACTCTCAAGCTGGTGTTCCTGTCCTGGCTATCCCACTGAATTCCCCAGACCTTACTGGAGGACCTCGTCCATTTAACAAAACATGGAACAGCAATGACACTTGGGAAACAGTGGGAATAAATGTATCTAAATGGATAAGTGTGGTGGGGGGAAAAGGTCATTGGTGTTGGGTGTGTAATGGGACAGGGCTGGATCTGGGAAAAAGCCGTTGCCTTCAGCATATTGTGGCAAATGGTGTATGGGATTATTCAAACAAAACTAAAGAGTGGCGGGCTGGGTATGGGGATATGAATTTTTTCTCAACCTGGATCAAACAGAAAAATCAATCTCATGTTCCCCCTACAGTAATCTTAGTAAAAATAATACAATCTTCCAATGCCATACAAACACTACCACTCCTCGTAAGGAGGATTACCCTGTGCCCTTTGGAGGATATTACTCCTCATTTGCAGATACCTATGTAACAAATGGATGCAATCGACCCTTCCCGGCCTTAATAGGCCATCATGGGTTTGTGGAACCAAAGCTTATACTGTATTACCAGCTAACTGGTCAGGTATCTGTTATCCCCCCAACTCTTCCCACAATTCGAAAAAAAAAGCAACAAACAATCCCAAAGAAGCAGAGTAAAAAGAGGATCTTCATCCTCTATAGCTGGTTTGGAATTCTTCACTGTATCCTCAAATTTGCCTAAGTGCAACACCGGTTTTTCCAAAGGTGGCTGAAGCAGGGGAAGAAGTGAGGCTTCTGGAGAATTTCCACAAGACTGTGTCTCTCTGATGGTAATTTGCTCCTGAGGACTGCTGGAAATGGACTCTATGAACCTAAAGCAAGCCAACTCAAATTCCATGACCCAGACACTAACATGATTACTTATATCCTTCCCAAGACCTCATTAGGCTATGAACTGAAGCAGTGACAGGTCAAAGACTAAATATTTAGCCCTCTTGAATCACAGACCAGTAATTTATTTTGGAGAGGAAAGGGAAGGTGGAGAGAGAAGTGGGTAAGTTCCCAATTTTGGGTGGGAGAAAAGTTGGGAGAATGAAGCATTTCTCTGGCAGGTTTGTTGTTTTAAATGGTAGCAGTTTGAACCTGCTTAATGTAAAACTAAAATAGTCTTAATAGAGATGGACTGTGCACATGCAGCAAAAGGATAATTTTTATAGCTATATGTGCACGTGCAATATAGAGGAATAAAACATGTCTACTAAGTGTGTTGACTAGGCTGATTACTGGTGCACACGCATCAGCATATATAGATAGATATATAGATATGGCAATTATCAATGTCATGCGTGAAAGTAGAATGAATTATATTGTAAGAATAGAAAGGATTAAAGAAATGCTGTCTGTACCTTTAAGCAAAATTGTTGGAACGTTGCAATCCAGGCCTCAGGAATACAGACATTAACATAGAACAATGGCACTGTTTAAGGGCAATTGGTGAAGTATTTGCCTTAGATCGATAACAGTTAGTAAGGAAGTAGGATATGCATGCTGTGCCCCAGGTGAATTTTACTGTATTGCTTTCTTTGTCCCTTTGTCTAATTCCTGCTCTTTTATCTGTATAAATAAGACCGTTTGAGCCTTGCATGGCCACTCACATATTCTGAATGTTATTGGCGGAGCGCTGTGCTAATAAACAGAGTGGTCTGACAAACTGTGAGTCCTGATTCTAACTTTGACACATGCATATACCCTAACCTGCAAAATGCACTATTTGGATTTGGTCATAGCAGAAAACCATTTACTAAGCCTTGCAAGTCTGGACCTGGAGTGGATTGGGGTTCAGGAAACCATGAAAATGGAGGGTTCAAGAAGTAGTCTGCATATCAAGGGCTTCCAAGGTATGAGAGTGGCAAGGTGGATGCAGGTCTTGAGCTGCACTTTGAAGACGACTATTTATTTAATCTTTGAATCACACCACAACGTGCCAGGAAGCTGCACACTAAAGCATTCAATGTCCTAATAATTGACAAATGTAAGGTACCACATGCTTAACTAAAAGAAGAATTTGGCCTATGCATTAGTTATACATTTCTATACACACACACACACCAACATTAAAAACATTTTATAACCCTCCCCCAAATCTGTTTATGTTTGAATTAATATCTTATCAGGACAGCGCTTTTAAAATTTATTACAGAAAATTACAAATATTTTTAGTTTACTTTAACTTACCATTCATTATCCATGGCATTTCAAAGATCACTATCTTTGCTGCAAAGACAATAGGAAGAAGAGATAATTGAAATGAAAGATATTATATTTTAATAACCAAACAGGGAGAAAGTGTTAATATTAGAGAATTATTAAAAGCGGAACACTCAGTTTCCATGCTTACTTTCTTTAGGAAAAAATTAGCTTTCCTCCATTTTTCAAATAATAATCAATGTATACAAAACCATCCCTATGGTAAGATGAACAGAAGCATTAGGAAGCCCATTGGAAACTATGGTATGTATTGTATTGGTATACAAAAAAAGGCAAAATTATCCCATAAGAGTCAGAATGGTTACCCACACCCTGAATTCAGAGAATTCATTTAAATTACTCTATTAAATGTCAGATGAAAGATGCAAATAATATGCACCTTTATTCTAATAACTTTTATTATTGTGTGAAATTATAACACTAATTTTTAACAATTCAAAATACTAGCAACTATAACAGAATGGCACCTTCTATTTTAAGAGATGAAATGCCACTCAAACAACTAAACTTTAAAATGTTCATAGCTACATTTTCACTTAAAAAAAAAAAATCAATCAATTTAGAAGTCGTGAAAGATAAAAATGGCAGTATTGACTGAAGCTTTGTATTTATTCATAATGAGGGTTAACATGGACAATGTGCAAGTTTTTCCCCCATACAGCCCCACCAATATGCCTCAACTCTGTCATGGAGGGATCATCTCTGAGACAATAGGGGAGAGTCCACTTCCACTCAATCTTTAGCCTCTTGGCTGCTACAGAGTACCAATTGTCATAGCAGTATCTTCCAACTTTTGGCAAAACCCTGAAATTGAAGAGGAAAGGGACAGAAACGGACAAAGAAAGGAGGGCAACAACACAACTATAATATTGACTCTGAAAAAGAATTGGGGGTCATGGTGCACAATCAGCTGAACATGAGCTCCCAGTGCAACGCTGTGGCCAAGAGGGCTAATGGGATTCTTGGATGCATAAACAGGGGAATATCAAGTTGGAGCTGAGAGGCTATTTTACCGCTGTATTTGGAACTGGTGTGACCACTGCTGAAACACTGTGCTCAGTTCTGGTGTCTACAGTTCAAGAAAGATATTAAAAAATTGAGAAGGTTCAGAGAAGAGCCCAGAAAGATTAAAGTATTAGAAAATGTGCCTTATGATAGCCTCAAAGAGCTAAATCTATTTAGCTGTTTAACAAAGAAAAGGTTATGGGTGACTGAATCACATTCTGAAAATTCCTATAGGGGGAAACAAATATTTAATATTGCACACTTCAGTCTAGAAGAGAAAGATATAATGCGATTCAATGGCTGGAAGTTGAAGCTAGCCAAGTCCAGACTGGAAATAAGGTGTCAATTTTTAAATGTGAGCGTAATTAACCACTGGAACAATTTACCAATGATTGTGATGGATTCCCCCATCACTGATAATTTTTAAATCAAGATTGGATGTTCTTCCAAAAGATAGGTTCCAGGTATTATTTGGAAGAAGTTCCATCATGTGATATACCGGAGGGGCATGTCAAACATATATTTCTTGACTTTATTTTGGTTTTACCTTTGCAGTCCACACATGCAAAAAGTAATATTTACAAACCTTAAAAAAAAAAACAAAAAAACAAAAAAAAACCAACACACCTCTCTCCTTATCAGTTATAGTAAAACAACATATTGGATAATATAATGTCTATAAAACTGTATTCCCTTAGAAAGGATAATATACATTACTTACAGAGGTAATTAGGATAATAAACTTTAAAACAGTTGATGATGAACCGAATGAAGTCCAAGTCCTAAAATAAAGGCAAATTAGTAATAAATGCAGTACAAATTATAATTTAAAAACAAATTAGATAAAAACTATGACTTTTGTAGAAAAAATTTTCTGAGATAAGTTCACAATTAAAGTAAAACATAATAAATGTACACAGGCTATATACAGTATATTAAATTTCAAACACTGCCCCAACTTCCGATGGAATGCAAGGCCATGATCCTGCAAAGATTTATACACATGCTTAAATCTGTAAGCTGAGACTAGTTCTAGTGACATTACTAAGACTACTCGCACTGCGTAAAGTTAAGCAGATGTATGAAGTCATTGAAGAACTGGGGTCTCAGGAAAGGGTCAGGAGATTTTCTAAGAACTACAGACTAACACAAGAAATAAATCTGTCTCCAAATGGCAGTGTGCTAAGCCTTTCTTACACAATACAAGCACTGACTTGCACTGAAGTAAGACAAGCAAGTTACATAAGTTCTGTATGTTGGCAGTAAAACGTTTAGGGATAAGAAAATTTTACCTTTTATCGGGGGGGGGGTTAGTTTTGTTTGTCTTGATTTCTAATGAAATCATAGTTCACTAATATTTTGAGACAAAAATTAACATTTGAAATTTTATGATCATAGTTCGGCAAAAGATTAAGGAATTAACACTATCTGGTCACTGCTGAAAATTCACAACCACAACAGAACTCAGAATTTTTTTTTGGTTAAAACAGGTACATACTTGAGGCACATTGCAATAAAAATAAATCAATCTTCATCTCTTATGAAGCAGAGACAAATGGAGATGACTTACTTGCAACCAGAGTTCTTCAAGATGAACATTCACACTCATAAGATGCACTGGCTGGTGCAGATGCAATGGTGGAATCTACTCTTTGCAGTGCCTGTTAGAGCACTCCTGGTCCCTCCCCTAACCATTCCTGAGCATTCCAAGGGCAAAGTGCTTCCTGCCACCTCAGTCCTTTCACAGCTTCTGCAGGGTTAATATCTTATTAGGACTCTGAAGAAAAGGGGAAGGTGGGTCAAGAGTGTGAATATGCAGAGTCCATCCCAAAGAATTCTGGTTAAAAATGTAAGCAACCTCCATATCTTCATCATATGTACTCTGCACATTGCCATTCCAGGGATACTTTAGTAAGCAGTATGCCTGACTGGGCAGTAGGACTTGAGCGTCTAATTAAGTAAATACAGGAGTGCCCTACTGAATGGAGCATTTGACTCACATGTCAAATCTAATTAATAGTGTTTTGTTAAGGTCTGAACAGAGTTCAACAATGGGAACATGTCCCTACAGAGGCAGATACTGCTCTAGTTGAGTATGGCGTAACTTCAGTAGAAAGAGGAACTGATGATTTCTGATTATATGCCTGTTCTGTTCACTGTCTCAGCCTCTAGATAACAACTGAGCAGAAATATCCTGAGCTCTATGGTTTTTAATACACGAGATAAAAAGTTTTAGGAGACTGTCAAAATTTTCTTGTTCTATTTAGATAGTAAGCTAAGGCACTTTTATAGCATTTAAAGTATGTAATTTGGATTATTTTTTATGAGCATGAGGTCTCAGAAAGAGAACCAGCATACTGACTGACTGACTAATATGAAACTCAACAACCACTTTCGGAAGGAATCTAGGATGAGGTCCAAGCACAATTTTATCTTTATGAAACATAGTAAATGGTGAGTCTGTCATGGGGCATACAATTTGCTAATCCATCTTGCTGATTTAATGGCTATTATAAAAGCTGTTTTAACAGACCAATAAAATAAAGAGCATCCTGCTATTAGTTCCAAAGGAGGGCCCATGAGCTGTATCAGGACCAAACTAAAAATCTCGTAATGGAACCGTGTCCTTTACTGGTCAATACATTTTTAAATTGTGTCACGTGCCAAGATTTTATTTTAATTTTTTTAATCTATAACTATGTGATTCAGAGAAGGTAGCTACAGGTCCAAAGACTTTGAATGCAGTAAACGTTCAAGGATACAATGAATTGGTGCCTGTATAGGATTTATATGTTTTTCAGCTACCCACTTCACAAATCTACACCACTTATATTCATAACATTTGCTGCACGTCTAAAATGCAAGATATTTCAACATCTGTTAAAGCCAATGCAGCTAGATGTAGTGAAAGAGGGTTCGGGTGATAAGTCCTCTTGTCCCGCTGCAGAAGTACGTCACTGGCATAAGTACGTAGATCCACTTGGAGAGTTGATGAAGGTGCATATATTACTGTTGTCTCTCACATGAAGGAGCAATTGAGGTTATCTTGGCCCACTCACATCTTACTTTTGCAAAACCCTCTGTATAAAAAAAGGTGTAAAAGAGGAGAAAACACATAACAGGCCCATCCACTAATTCAGAAGGAACACATTGACATTGGGAGAGTGTCTTTCCCCTCTCTCAAGTGGAAAAGAGGGCACTTTTTGTTCTGCCTGTGGAAAAGAGATTTATGTCCAGAAACCTCAAAAACATTCACTACATCCTAAATTACTGAGTCCTTTAGAGACCATTAATGCACTCACATCAGATCTCTGCTGAGTTGGCCAGCTTTGTCACTTCCTTGCCTGCTAAGAGCAAGGCAGTGGGTAGATGTTGAAGTGGATACACCAGTCTCATAACTTGATCACCTCCTTGTACAGTTGAAACAAGTGAGCTCCTCCCTGCTTCTTCAGTTAATATATTGCTATCTTGTTACCCACGACGACTTGTATTGTTTTGTTCTGGATTCGAGGCAGTAATGACTTGAGAGCTAAACAGATAGTTCCCAATTACTGTGCCCCCATATGTAATATCTTTTCTTGGTAACTCCAATGGTCCCAAATTAAGAGATAGTCAAGTTGCACCCCCTCATCAGTCTTTGAAGCTTCCAAAGTGATTTTCAATTAAGTTGCTGGGGGATTGAAACATGACTCTTTCAGAACATTCTCTGGGTAGGTCCACTGTGACAAAGATGAAATAATTTCTTTGGGGATAGAAATCCTCCTGAAAAATGTTATCTTGGGGTATGTCATAGTTCTGTATCACCTCAATGCCGAACAGGCCTCTTTCTGAGTCTGGAATAAGTTGTGATCTATGTTGCAAGAGCATAAGACCCAACAGATGCAGAAATAAAATGATCTTTTGAGAAGGATTTTGATGTAATAGCCATATGGTAAAGAGTAGTTTCAGAAAGCTCTCCATTGGAATGCCTGCTTCTGAGTCAAGGACTGCTCCTATGAATGGAATCTTAGATATGAAAAAAAAAAATTCTCTTTCCTAGTCAATCAAGAGTTGTATCCTTCCAAAAAAGAAAATCTAATGTGTATGTCCCTTTCAAGGGGCTTTAAGAAACCAATTGTCTAAGTATGGGGAGACAAAAATATCCTATTGTCTCAAGACAAGCTCCTACTACAAAGAGGAACTTTGTAAAATCCCTACAAGTGGTAGAAAGGCCAAAGGTTAAGACCTTGTATTGAAAATAGTCATGATCAATAGTAAAGTAAAGTAGAGATATTTGCAGTGATTTGATCTTCTAGAAATATGTATCCTTTAGCTTGAGAGCTACAATCCAAGCTAGGGCTAAACGGGAAGGATAACATGAGGCTACAGTCAACATACAGAACCAGAACCTCTCCACTTAAGCGCTGAGCTTCCACACGTGTAATATCAGATGAACCTTCATCCTTCTCTAGTATTAGTAAAATAGCCTGAGTAAAATCCCCGATTTCTGAACTCCCTTGGCACTCCTCTATTGCTCCTGCCTGAATCAGAGACTGGATTTCTGATCTTAGCACACTGTTGAGGGAGAAATCCCTGAATATTGCAAAAGGGGCAGGGGAGAAGAAAGGAGGAGACCTTTCAAGGAGAATAGATTATAAACTTGGGCATAACACTTTTTTATTATCCTCAAAACCCATTTGTCCAAACTGATGAAACTGTATGAATCAAGGAATTAAGAAAGCCAGTTTTCCAAAGGGTAGGGAGGTGAGTATGTTATCAATTTGTTTGCAGTTTTTGATCCTCCTATCAAACTTCAGGCTCGACATTCAGCAGATGTAGGTGAAGAAAGCTTTTTGATGGCATGAGTGATGTCTCTGAGCCTAAGAGGATAGTGAATAAAGCTTTTAATTGGATCTGAACACAGGTCATGGAATTCCTCCTCCAAGACTGAAAAAGACACACTAATCTTGGCTGTAAGATTCTTATCCTTAATTCTCTCCAAATTTTCATCTTTCGTATTATTAAACAGTCCATCTCCTTCAAAACAGATGCACTATTTTAGATTTTGCTTGTGGCGGGAGAGTGGAAGATCATAACCATGTGATTGCTACTGCAATCAATCTTACGACCAAGTAAAAAACAAAGGATACTGTGTGTTATACTACCTTTCATCCATCTGTATTAATGTAATTACTATATTGCACTGGTCTTCAGAAAGTGGCTTTGCAAACATCAACATTTTGTCCCATAAGTGGTACTGATACCGCAACATGACTGCCTGGTAATTTGCCACTCTCATACTGAGGGTGAAGAAAGAAGAAATCATTTTCCTCCCCACCAAGTCCAAATTCCTGCCTTCTTTGTCAGAGGCCGTAGAATGCAAATATCCATCTCTGACCTGTTGGTCACTCCAACTACTACCAATGAATTACCAGTAGGAAGAAGATGGAAGCAAGATAATCTTTTATATAGAATTGCATTTTTGAGAGCAGTTGACAAGAAGCACGATTAGACCAGATAGATTCTGCTGGTTGCCAGAGACCATCTAAAATTGGCACAGAGATTTTACTCAAAGTTAGAGCTGAGAACATCAAAGACTTGGTGAGAAGTCTCCTCTAAGGTACCTGACCAGAGCTTTAACATAGGCACCATTCTATTTAGGAAAACCTGCAAACTATACCAAGTATCAGAGGGGTAGCTGTGTTAGTCTGGATCTGTAAAAGCAGCAGAGAATCCTGTGGCAACTTATAGACTAACAGAAGTTTTGGAGCGTGAGCTTTCGTGGGTGAATACCCACTTCGTCAGACGCAGGTAGTGGAAATTTCCAGGGGCAGGTATATATATGCTAGCAAGCAAGCTAGAGATAAACGAAGGTTAGTTTCAATCAGGGGAGGAGCCCTGTTCTAGCAGTAGAGGTGTGAAACCAAGGAGGAGAAACCTGTTCTGTAATGCAAGCCATTCACATTGCAGCCATTCACGTCTTGTTTAGTCCAGAGTGAGGTGGTAAATTACAGATAACTGAAGCTCAGCAGTTTCTCTCTTGGAAGTCTGGTCCTGAAGTTTTTTTGCTGCAGGATGGCCACCTTAAGTCTGCTATAGTGTGGCCAGGAGGTTGAAGTGCCCAAAACCTCAGCAAAAAAATTCAGGACCAGACTCAAGGAGAAACTGGCTGAGCTTCAGTTCATCTGTAAATTTGACACCATCAGTCTCGGACAACAAAGACGGTGAACTGGCTTCGATACAAAGATCCAGTTCTTCCCTCCCTTGTTTCAACCTCTACTGCTAGAACAGGCCCATTCTTCCCTGATTGAAGCTAACCTCGTTACTCTAGCTTGCTTGCTAGCATATATATACCTGCCCCTGGAAATTTCCACTACCTGCGTCTGACGAAGTGGGTATTCACCCACGAAAGCTCACGCTCCAAAACTTCTGTTAGTCTATAAGGTGCCAAGCTATACCAATATTCTCATCAGGAGAAGCATTAATCAAATTCTGGGTCTAGCTGCTGATATTTCATTTGTACCACAGGCAGCTTCCTCTTCAGATAAATATTCATCCCTATCGCAGGAGATTCTTCTGTATAGACAGCAAAGGAAGAGGGTGACTCACAAGAGAGTCTTCCTCTTCTCTCCTTTCTCCATGTGCACTTGCATCACAAGCATGACCACAGGACCCAGACAAACTGACAACAATGGTTCCAAAAGCTTCTTCAGACACGATGGAATCATGTGATGCAAGGAATCGGCAAAAAGTCTCCTGAGAGCTTGTACTCTTGTTACATGTGAATCGATTAGATTTGATCCTGCTCCAAGAGATGTGAAGAATCTCCAGCTTTGTCACATGCAATGGAGCCAGGGTATTCAGATACAATGCACTCACATTGTTTGGCTCTTATGTACAGGGCCACCACCCCTAAAGGTAGTACGTATCTAGATGTTGAATCTGCTGATTTTGGTATCAACACAATCGCTTTGGATCAGGAGTTGTGTCCTGTGCTGAACTGTTTTCTGCTTAGATCTCGAAGTATCTAGAGTTGACACTGGCCTCCTGTTCTTAGTCTCAGACCCTTCAGAAGAGTTCAAACAGACAGGATTTGCAGCCAGAGCTGCTTGTAACAATAAGGCTTGTAGCCTATTCTGACATTTCTTTCTTGCTCATGGGGTAAAGGTGCTGCAGTTCGTACATCTTAAAGGAGAAGGAAGCTCACTCAGGCATGTTAGGCATTGAGTGCAAGCAATCCGATGCCACGAAGACCACTGCAAATGATGTGTATATTTTAAAACCTGATCTTTTCAGATTTGGATCTGCATACAACCAGTAGTTGGAATAAAAGATCTAAGTTTAAAACAAAATTTATCCTAAACTAACAATCTAAACTTATAATAGATCTGAACCATACCTAATAGTAAAACTACCCCTAAGGGCACTAAATCTTTTTTAGTGGAAGGGAATTGTATCCATTCACATCTATCTGCTGCTGTGGTCAGAAGGAACTGAGGCAGCAAGGAAAAAAACGCCCTGTCAGAACGTTCAGGAATGCTGAGGGGAAGGGCAGGAGGAACACATGAGCCCTCTAATGCATACCACTACAAGAAGGTTCCAACATCTGGGCTGCCCCCGCTGTCACACCCCATTGGTGGGAATATGAGGAGGATGCAAGAGAAGAAATATAACTTATAACTAGTCATTGTACCTTTGCAAACTGAAATCCTGAAAATTGAGTTGGAAATATGCATTATCGGAGAACAACCTTTTAAAATGAAAAAAACTAATGAAATTCATGATTTTCATCTTCAAATAGATAGTTATTTCAGTATAATGTAAAAGACATTATTGACTTGAAGCTTTAGATCATGACCATAAACAAATTACAGAACACCCAACATCTATACTTTGCCATTTATATTCCTACACTACAAATAGAGACTCAACAATAAATAAGTGTGTTTTATCCCCTTCCATTAGTAAATATACTTTTGTGAATTTGAGGCTCTTGAAAGTTACAGACTGATGTCAGTAACTAGAGGCAGGCTGTATGGGTCAAATTTACAACTGCTGTAATGGGTGCCATTTCATTGCAGGAAACAAAAATACTAACAACTTAACATATTAATTTGGCATTTTTGGATGCAGTGGCAGTTAGTGGGTCAGCGTATAGTAGGGTAGACAGTTGCTGTTAAGTGTGACTGTGGTAACTCTCCCTCCTCCCTGTAAATGAAGTAACCTTTCCGTCAGTTCAAAAGGGGAAGAGAAAATACAGAACAAAAAGCCTTAGTTACCACCAGGCTGCATAAAAGTCACCTGCCATGACTGCCAGGGAGAAGGGGGCAGTTATGAGATCAAGATTCTAGGTCCGTAGTTGTATAATTTAGGTCTAACGTGCGGCACAGGACCTGCTTGATTAAGCTATACAGTCTAAACAGAAATCATAATTAAAATGCTTACTATGTGACTGAGTCCAGTTTCAGCCATGTCAAACACCACTGTTAAAGGCTTTCCATGCTCTCTCCTGGCATAATGCTCTAACCAAAAGGCTACAAACTTCTTTTTTTCAAACTGCTGTTTAGGATCTTTTGTATGAAACTTCACCCTGAACCAGACTACAAAGAAAACATATATGTATATTAAAAATGTCAACAACTTATCAGAATACTAGACCATATTAGTGGTAAGTGTTAAATGACCTCTTACAAAATCCACCAACTCCTTGATACAGCTATGTACAGTTTCTATATTTTCAGCCATTTCATAGCTGTTCTTATAGAAACAGTGGAAAATAATGATCTTCTTGATGCTGGTGTTTTCATACAGAATACAAGCATAGAAGAACAAAAGGGAAAATAAAAAATATATATTAAAAACTATAGTTGAACGCTAGCAGTACAGTGAATAACAAATGAACACACATTCTCTCTCTCCCCAAAGGCTTCTACACAAAACCTGCATCTGCCATGATTTGTTTCCTGAATAAAGTCTATAGTCATACAGACACTAAGAACTAATTTTTCCAGATTCTGGATACAGTCACTATTGTTAAGGTTGCAAGGCACTGTCTATTCTAACTTACATTTTAGTGCAAGCATCAAAATTAGAACTTCTTGACTCCCAAACTTGGCTCACGCCTCGGAGGCAAACTGCCAACAGTTCTTAAAATTTTCATATTGGCATGGATAGAACCCTTCAGGGCGGATAAAAACCTATGCTTTTTTTTTAAATTTAAATTGGAAGTTTTTCTTTGAAAAAATAAACCTGTTTAAAATGAAATCTGAATTTAACACAAAATATGTTAAAGCCTAATATCTTAAAACATTTAAATAAAAGATGAATATACTGTTGTGTTTGTTTAAATTCTAATTACAATCCTAACACAACTTGATACAAATCATGAGCAAAAAGGTAATTATTTAGCAAATAAACAATATATCATGCATCATTTTGTAACATATGGAAAATGTACAATAAGAATCTGAAAATATTAAGCTATAAATTGCTTAAATAAATGTACATACTTATAGGGTACCTGCTAGGTAGCAAAAAGGTGCACCAAATCTAGTATAATGGCTTTATTTAATTGTAAATCAATGTTATAATCAATCAATGAGAAGCAGCTTTCTTTAGAAAATAACTGAAGTACAAATGGAAAAGCTGATTAAAATGGATGACTTAAATCAATCCACCTTTCAGCACTTAGTAAGAACTAGTGTCTACATTTGATTTGGGGGAAAATAAAGCCTAACTAACTACAAAATACTTTCTGAGCGTGCTCATTGGACACCTTTTTTGGGGGAAGAGGGAGTTCTGTGGGAGGCACAGAGTAATCAAATCCCACGTTCTCACTGTCTGTTGTCATTAGGTAACTCTGTCAGGAATAGAAAGGTGAAACAGATTTTTAGAATTACATTTACATAAAGACACTAACGCTTCTGAAATAACCTGACTCTGCAAAAACTCCCCAACATACATGGAAGAGAGGAGACAAGAAAAGCTCATCTGCTATTTTCAATCAGGTCTCACTGCATTTTTTTGCTATAGTCTACATTTTGAAAATTCTATATTTTCATTTAAATGAAGTCTCTATCTTTTTCCACTGCAAAGATACCGCCATCTTAACCTAAATAAATGGAAAATTGTCTCCAAACATACAACAATAGGAGCAAAAAAAGAGACCTCACACATCATCTTTGTAATCTGACTTTTTTCAATGGGTAACTGGGATCATTTAAGTGCTATTATTAAGCACAAACAATTGTTTCCCCTCCCCGCCCGCCTCATTCCCTATTTTATTATTTTAAAACAAGTTGAGGAGGGGTGGTTCATACCTCTTCATGTGCTGCTACGGTCAATGAGACTGGGGAAGGGGAGGCAGACAAATCTGAGACCTGAGTGGATACTACAGTACTTTGAGCATTCTTGGGCCTGCATGCAGCTGTTAACTAAGGGATTTGCCATATGACAGAGACAGTTCTCTGAGCTGTCAAAGGTAACCTGGAAAGATGGTCAGGAGAACTGGAGGATTAAACAGGGAAAACTAATTACACCATTGCATCGGCAATACCAGTGCTTGTTGCCTGTACTGTTACTACACAGTGGTAGTACACAGCAGTGGAGGGCCAAGGCCTTTCTCAGAACAAGTTCAGTTCAAACAGTGATGTGAAAACTTGTGCACCAGTTCAAGTATGTGTAAGCATCGTGTGTTACAGCTGTACCAGGTGATTGCAATGACAACATGCTGTCTTGTAGATGGCTATATATTTGCAGCAAAAGAGATTGAAACATTTCATTTTAATGGCACACTTTAAAATTGCATTACAAAACTGGAATTGGGGGTAAAGTTTATGAAGGAAAACTGAATGTAACTTTAACAATGAGCTTTTTGGGATCATGAATGTTACAATGAGAAAGCTAAATTTCAAGCTACAAATATAAATATTAAAGATTTTTCCTCTCTAGTAAAAGACTCTTGGAGTCAACAAGCAGATATTGAATATCTGAATATTTGTCAGATATTCACTGAAAATTCACTTCATTTCCTCATTTATTTCCACAAAGGTAGTTCCTGATAAGTAATTACTTCCAGCATTTTAGCAGTCTCCAATATGAACATATATATATGTTCATAACACTAATAGATAACTGAAAAAAAGAAAGAGTACATGTAACTTACATAACTTGTAGCCCTCTTTATCATATCCATGCAGGTAAAGAGCACCATTTTCAAATAACCATTTTGGAAGGGCAGATTCAGACAAATCTACAAAGCAAACAAAAGGATTATTTTTGCAAACTGGTATCAGGCATCCTTATTTTTGCTGTTTAAAAGTCACTACAAAATACCATTTAATCTTAAAACAATAAGAAACTTCATATTCAAAATAATCTTCATATGTGAGAGATAAATGAATTGTAAAATAGAGGGATAAACCTATTAGCAAACTAATATTTTTTCCTCTTTTTTGTTTTAAACTAAGCTAGAAAAAGGTTAGCATCTACATAGGAAGAGAAAAGAAAACAAAAGTAGATACAGATGGCTGGAGGAGAAAAGAACTACAAATTTTGTTAGCGTTGGCCTCCCTCCTGCAGTCCCGCTCTGTTACACCCACTTGTTGCGATTTTTCTTCATTTAGACCAGAGGTCTCAAACACACGGACCGTAGGCCGCATGCGGCCTGCGAGGTTATTTTCTGCGGCCCGCGAGCTCCTTGTGGCCCCCCCGCCTCCCCCAGTGTTTACCTAGAGTGGTTCTGGCCTGACACGCACCGGTGGCAGGGCAAGCTCCCTGTCTGCCTGCCCTGCCCTGCCCCCGTGCTGCTCTGGGAAGCGGATGGAACCTAGGGGAGGAGAGGCACAGGAGTGTGTTGTTGCTGCTGCTGCTTCAGGCACCACTCCCAGCAGCTCCCATTGGCCACGGTTCCCCATTCTCGGCCAATGGGCAATGCTGGGGGCGGTGCCTGAAGCAACAGCACCACAAACCTCTGTGCCCCTGCTCCCCCACGTTCCAGCCACTTCCCGGAGTGGTGCAGGGGTACGGTGCACGCCAGGCCAGAGTCTGCCTCCCGAACCCCTCCTACAGTCAAACTCCTGCCCTGAGCCCCTTGCCACACCCTGCATTCCGACCCCCTGCCACACCCCTCCTGCAACCCAACCCGCTGCCTTGAGCCCCCTGCCGTACCCCTATTCCCTGCCCTGACCCCCTGCCACACCCCTCATCCTTCCAGCACCCCACACCCCAGCTCCCTGCTCTGAGCTCCTGCCACACTCCAAACCCCTCCTTCACCTCCGGAGCAGAGAGGGGGCGGAGTTGGGGTGGGGATTTCGGGGAAGGGGTTGGAAGAGGCAGGGCAGGGGCGAGACTTCATGGAAGGGATGGAGTGGGGGCGGGGCCAAGGGCAGCGGGGAGGAGGTGTCAGTAATGCGGCCCTCGGGCCAATGTACTAGTCTTCATGTGGCCCTCGTGGTCATTTGAGTTTGAGACCCCTGATTTAGACTGTATGCTACTTGGGGCAGGCACTCACACTGTGTGTGTGCGCGCACGCACAGCAAAAAGCACAATGGGTCCCTATTTTGATTAGTGTCCATGGGCACTGCAGTGATCGCATTTCACAGGTTTAATTAGTTTTACTAAACTGAAAAGATTCTGCTTTCTTCTCAGTAGTAGAGGAGCTAATCATTTATTAGCTTATGACCCCTGCAGAACATGTGTCTTCTCAGCTATGGGCCACTTTCTCCTGACTAATTTTCAGACCAGAGGAGGGAAACTTTTATTCCTGTAGTGGTCTGCATCTGAAAACACACAAAGAACTGAAGTCCAGCAAACTCCCCAACCCTTTCAAATCCCCCAAATTATCTTTGACCCAGTAAGCTATTGCATAACTCCACTGCTCACAACCCAGCCACACCAAATTATAAAGCACAACTAGTGATTGATATGTCAACTTGACAAAGAAGAATTTATATAGTTATTTGCATTGGTACTTAATGAAACTGTATATAGGACCTTAGGTATAATTCCGTGAGAAACTGACATACATTATCAACATATTAATTAGCAGTAAATGACATCTTACCATTGACCATGTATTCTTTCCTCCACTGAAAGCTTTCATCAATCATCTTCAGTGTATCATCCACAACATCATGACGCCAAATTAAATAATTTTCAATCCAATTATCATCTTGCTGCAATCTTTCCACATCTCTGGAATCATATTTATCTGATTTATCTAATTTAAAAAATGGAAATTTTTAGTATTGTAAACATATAGCACTTGCTACAGAAATATTACAAAATCGAAACTAGGCAAGTTTTATGGCAGCAGTCTGCCTGGGAATACAAAGATCTCAAGATTTCAGCACATTTAAGCAAGCATGGAATAACATAAGCTATTGAAAATGTTTATTGACTACATTAAAAAGTGGAATTTATTAAGAAACTGACAGAACGGGGTTGGAAAAATATGCATTATGCAAGTATTCTTCTTTAAATCATAATAAAAAATTGACAAAAATAATTGTATCCGCATGACAAGCAGATAATTTTCTTCCAATCTTTTTCCTTGGAAATACACAGAAAGATTGACCTGTTTTTAACAGAATACCAAGCCTAAAAGGTCTGGAAGTCTCAAAAGTTTGAAAGTGCACGCACACATCAGTTGATGCCTGGATTTTCCAAATTAGTTTATTATAGGCATTTATGATCCCTCAAGAAATGACATAATATATAAAAACTGACTACCATTCCCAGCTGTGCTCTACGCCATCATATTAAACAAAATTAAGTGCTAAATCTCAAAAAAACATTTCACAGTGGCTATTGGTTATACATTTATCTTATTAGTTTCCCATGATATGTAATTTTTCGTTTAGATTACAAAAAACATCACAAACCTTCCTACACAAGAAACCATAAACTGGTAGACATTTTATTGGAATTATTTTAAGTTCAAATGGGAGCTGGAGGGTTCCATACCTTTGAAAATCAGATTATTGATTTAGGTGCCTAATTATGGGTTTTGGTGCTTAACTTTAGACAACTACCTTTGAAAATGACCTGGGGGTACTGTTGTTGACTTGTTCAGATGAGAAGGTTCAGTTTTTAGATCGATGCTGACCTCCATAAAAATGGTTTAAAATGAAAGTAGTAAAGAAAATTTATTTTGCAACATGGAATTGCACCTCAAAACAAAAAGCATATTATCTGGATACTTTACAAAAAAAAAAAAATTAAAGGGTATGGGAAAGTATCCAGATAATATGGTTTAATCTTATTGTCACCCACTGTTCAACAGAAGTAATGAAATAAATAAATGGATTAATATTTTCTGAATGTCTCAAGTAGACATTAATTTATGTCCACTCTGCTAATGCATAAGTAATTTTGTGGAACGGATAATATATAGAAAAAGAGAAGGGTTAGCATGGTTATTTGTACAATTCACACACACTGTAAGTTCCTCTAAATTTTTGCTGAAGTGATAAGGAGAGAGTCTCGGTCTTGTGACATTTACTTTTTAAGATCAAGTAGACTATTGTTAATGAGAACATGCTCCTTTTAACTCAAATTTTCTAAGGTTTAACCACTGAGAATTACCATAAACTACACAGTTGTAAAATATTCTTGCTAGACAAGCTATGTACCCTAGTTATATTTAGGCTTGGCAGAATTCAATATTTGTTTTTGTTATTTTAATGGATAATATCGATTTTTATTTGTTTTAATTTTCTCAATTGAATGAAATTTTGGGGCTTTGTTTATTTTATTTTTATCGACTTGAATTTTCAGAGTTGGGGGAAATCAAGGCGAGGGGAGGGGTCAGACAATAATTCTTTAATGACATCCAGTCCCTGCAGGTGCAAAATGCAGAAAAAGCTGAGATCTTGGGCAGACCATAGCAGAGCAGTGACACCCCACCCCATCCCCCCAGGATTAAAAGGAGGGCAAGCCACAGCTACAGAGGAGGCCACCCTGTTGCAGAATGACTCCCACACTCCCAACCATGAGTGAGTGAGCAGCACTGGGACAGTGGGTATTGCAGGGGGTTCCCTGCAGGCAGTGACACCCAATTCCTGCAGGCACAAAGTAAGATGGGAGAAGAGCACAATCTTGGTGGGACAACGCCAGGATCACCTGGCTAGGGAGGGAAGACCACACTGCTGTCTTTGGCCCCAGAGCTGTGCAGGGAGCTCCCTGCAGCCCCACTGTCAATACCTGCTCACTCACTCATCAGCCAGGGAAGGGGGACATCCCCAAGGAGGAGCCATTTCGCAACAGGATCACCTCCCTCGAAGGCAGGGCCCCATCCTCCTTCTTTTCCTGCTCCTCACAGTCCTTTTCTCTGCCTCACCAGGATCAGGACCTTCCCCACATCTTGGGCCTGCAGAGATTGGGATACCTGAAGGCGCTAGGTCAGGGGTGGCAAACTTTTTGGCCCGAGGGCCACATCAGGGTGCGAAACTGTATGGAGGGCCGGATAGAGAAGGCTGTGCCACGCAAACAGTCTGGCCCCCACCCCCTATCCGACCCCTCCCATTTTGTGACCCCTGACTGCCCCCCTCAGAAACACCCCCCCTCCAACCTTCCTCTTGCTCCTTGTCCCCTGACCACCCACTCCCAGGACTGCCACCGCCCCCTCTCGGGACCCTGCCCCCCCCATCTAACCCTCCCCTCCCTGTCCCGACTGCCCTGCCCTATCCACACCCACATCTCGATAGGCCCCCTGGATCCCCGCCCATATCCAATCCCCCCTGTTCCCTGTCTCCTGCCCCCCACCGAACCTCTGTCCCATCCAACTGCCCCCTGCTCCCTGTCCCCTGACTGCCCTCCAAAACCCCCTGCCCCTTATACACCCCACCGGCCCCCTTACCATGCCGCTCAGAGTAGCACGTCTGAAGCCGCGCCTCCTGGTCGGACCTAGACACGCTGCCGTGCTGCCCCGCATAAACGCACAGCCCCGCCGCCCAGAGCACTGCCCGCATGGCGGCATGGCTGCAGGGGAGAGGGAACAGCGGGGGAGGAGCCGGGGGCTAGCTGCCCAGCCAGGAGCTCAGGGGCTGGGTAAGACGGTCCCGTGGGTCGGATGTGACCCGCAGGCCATAGTTGCCCACCCCTCTGCTTAGTGTAGGGATGGTGTGCTGGCCAACAGCTAACAATGGATAAGGAGATTATATTACCTTTAACTACAATACCAATGAATCTGCTACTGGAGTATTGTGTCTAGTTCCAGTGTCCATACTTTAAGGAGGATGTTGAAAAATTGTAGAGGGTTTAGAGAAGAACCACAAGAATGATTTAAGGACAGGAAAACAAACTACACAGTGAGAGACTTGAGAAGCTCAATCTATTTACGTTATCAAAGAAAAGGTTAAGTGGTGATTTGATCACAGGCTGTAAGTACAGTAACTCCTCACTTAACGACGGGCACAGGCCTGCACAACTCGTAAAGCAGAGAGGGCCATATTACTCCAAAGAAAACAGATGAGGGCCAAACACCCTCCCCCACACACACACTCCAAAACACAACACACACCCCCCCAGCACCGCCCGCCAAAACAGCTGTGGGCCGAAAAGGAAGGTGATGGTGGGGTGTGTGTGTGAGATACTTTCTTGAGAATTTTTCAATTAAAACAAACAAACAATTGTATGTATGGCACACTAGGAAGACACTGACAGTGTGTGGAAGCCTGTAGTATAGAGGAGGCAAGAAATGGTATACATAGGGTGACCAGATCACAGCAGTAAAACACGACCCATCCCTTCCCTGCTCGGCCCCACCATCATACTCCTCTTCATCCCGTAGCCCCCACCCCTCACCGGCTTGCTGCACCCTTCCTAGTCAGTCCCCCACTCACCACTCGCCTCCTTTCACCTCCTCCCTCCCTTGCCAGAAACCCCCATGCCCGCCCCTAGAACCACTGCTGGCTCACTGCTCGCCTCTTTGCCCATTCGCCACTTGCCCACCTGCTCACCTCTGACTCACCACTCACCCCTCCCCCAGTATAAAGCCTCATCCAAAGACCCAGGGATCACTATATTACTGCACACAGCAGTCAATCAATGCAGTTGAAGATAAATCTCTGCGTTATGCATTTCTGTATAACTTTTATATGACTTTGTATTGAACCTTGGTAATGTGTTATAGTGGGCGCTGGCGGTAGTATAACTAAGGTAAAAGAAAAATGTCTTTTCGCTAGAAATAGAATAAGATCTTCCCCCCACTTTGCAGTCAATTGCCCTGTCAAATGAATGAGATGTGAATGAGGAAAGTGTGGAAGGCAAGCACCTCCAGACAGCTGCAACCCTTGGAGAGGGGATGGGAGCCAGATCAGGCCCAATGCTGCTATAGAGACGCTCACCTGGATGTAATGGGCCAGTGGTAGCCACTCCATAGTACAGACTGATCCTAACTTAAGATCTATTTTTAACTTCCCTGTAACTCCCCTGTAACTTCTCCAAAAAATTACCAGATCCCCTGCGCTCTCCTAGGCCAAGTAGGATTTGTCTGGGAGGTTTGGTAACCTTCAGAAAAGAGGTTTTGCAATTAAGGTATTTCACAAATATCCATCATTCCCTTTCTGAACATTTTCCTAGCTTCCTACCCCAAAAATGGCTTGGCCCCAAACACCAGGTGTCTGGCTGAGTCGGAGGGGGGCCTCTGGGTGTTACTGGGGGATCACAAAGACCTGTGCCATGTTTATAATGTTGACTCTGTAAATTATTTAAACTGCCCTTCTGCTGAGTCCTGGCTCTGTGGGCACAGGCTGCTCTGCAGAGGAAGAGGTGGGGCTCTCGATCGGGTGGGATGTGGCTAGGATTCTTGGGTGCAGGGCAGGGGAGGATTGAGAGGAACAGGGAAGAATGATATGGCTGTGGGGTTGGATCCCTGAACTGTTAATTTCTAGACTGTCCTGCCTTTGGGTTTTTAGGGAAGCTGTCGAGTATTCGTAAGTGAGATTTGTTGATGTGCTAACTGGGCTCCTCTAAAATTTACAGCTTAACTCTTCAGCTAACGAAGTGGTTTGGATTTATGTGCAGTATGTCACAGTTCTCTCTTCTCTAACGCAGGGATGGACATTTGATTTTATCCTGTCCTCACTTTGCCTTTGCACTGCTGGGGACAGACTCGACTGCACAGGTTCCCAAAGTGTGGTGGGATTGAGTCCAGAGAGCTGGGTGTGTGCACATGGGGCCAGCTTCTTCTGACTGCGAGATAGAAAGAAGCTAAATATACATTTAAGGGTCCTCCTAATGTGGCTTTTCCATGGAAGCAGTTGCTGCAGTGACAACAGGCACATGAACCCCTGATCCAAACACAGCAGCCTGTCTGGTCCTGGGATTAGCAGTGATTCCTCCCAGAGGCTGTCAAGCCTTAATGACCCAGACCGTCGGGGGCATTCTGCCATTTCCCTCTCTCAATTGCCCCCCCCACAACCACTGCCCTCCGGCCCGCTTGCCTCCTCAGCCACCCCACCCCCCACCGCCAGCTCACCTGCCCTACTCCCCCACTCGCCTCTTCAGCTGCCTATGTAACAACAGAAAAACCTCCCTCTCCCAATTGCACCCCCAACACTGCCCCCCTACCTGCTTGCCTCCTCAGCCCCACCTTCCCCCACCGCCGGCTCACCTGTCCTCCCCCCGCCTCCTCAGCCCCTTTCGTCCACTGCCAGCTCACTTGCCTGGCCTCTTACCTTCTGCCGCTGCCCCCGCCTCCTGCCACTGGCTCACCCTCACTCTCCAGAGTCCAGTCTGACACTGGCCCCTTCACCACCCTGGCCGGCCAGCCAGCCAGCCACTGGTTTGCCTACTCACTCTATGCAGGTGGCACAGTGAGTCCACCTACTCATCCCCCTGCAGGCCGCACAGTAAGCCATATGTTGTGCAGGTCTGCTTAACGTTGTAGTTATGTTCCTGAAAAATGCAATTTTAAGTGAAATAATGTTAAACGAATCCAATTTTCCCATAAGATTTACTGGGAATGAAGGGGGTTAGGTTCCAAGGAAATTTTTGGGGGACAGACAAAAGGCATTATACACTGTACTGTGGTGGGAAGGTGCCCCAGCTTATCTCTGGGTCTCAGGGCTGGGGGTGCAGGGTCTGGGAGGGTTTTGAAGGGGAAAGCGCCACTTCTCTCTGGCCACTGGCTGCCCCTTTTCCTCCATGGGTCAGAGGACTGAGGAGCAGCAGGGGCAGCCGTGCAGCCAGCAGCCGGAGAGAAGCGGCGCTTTCTCCTTCAAAGTGCCGCTTCTCTCTGGCGGGTTTTGAAGGGAAAAGCACCACTTCTCTCCAGCCACTGGCTGCCCCCTGCTCCTCCTGAGTCCTCCGGCCCGTGCTCGCAGGGCCGCATTCTGAAAGGGGCTTTAGACACAACAATCTGTCCCAGAGCAGCCTGCTCTGCCTGCCTGTGGTTCTGTATTCTATCAGACTTCTTCCAGTTTCCTCAGCTGCAGGGAGCAGCATCCTGAGCTACTCTGTGAGCTCGCCCTGCTGAGGAATGTCAAAGCAGCACAGAAGTCCCTCCCTGCCCCTACACTCTCAGACTGTGTTTCTAGTACTGGGCAGAACAGAAGCATTTAACATTAATGATTTGCTCTTTGTTCCCTAAATGGAGCAGTACATTCAGCTGTTAGATATTTCCTGCAGCCTTGAAAGGGGAGAGGTGCATGGCTGCAGAGCAGCAGAGATCAAAAAAGTGAGCAGAGTGGTCAGGGTAGGCATTGTGGGATACTGGTGGAAGCTAGTTATGTCAACAAAACAAACAGTAGTGTCTACACTGCTGCTCTGTCACTTTAACTTTGCCAGAAAAAGCTTTATGTCGCTCATTGAGGCTGTTTAATTCTGCCACAAAAAACAGCTTTGTAGGTGTACACCTTCCCTATTTAGTCAGCAAAACCCAGCTTTGTTTTTGCAATGTAGACAAGGCCTTATTCTTTCATTATCTGCACTGATACAAATGTAAATATATCATTTCTCAGCTTGTTGTTTCAGAGTCTGGAAAAACATGTTTTTCAAAACCTAAACAGACGTGAACAGGGAAGCAACACATTTGCTTTTAAGGAGTGTTGGGCTGTTTTTAAAAAAAAATTAAAAAAATTAAAAAAAGACACAGCACTATCCTCTGTGAGCCCTTCCCATATATGTAAAACATGGTTCTCTCAGCACACAGAATTCAAAACATGAAGGGTCTGATCCTACTCATATTAAAGACAACTACAGATTTGCCATTGCCTCAAATGAGGACAGGAACAAATCTTACATTTGAAATGAGTTGTGTGTACCAAGGGAACTACATAAGGAAAAATCTCAAAAACTAATGTTACAAAATTGTATTTTAAAATGCACTGATACCTAAGGAAAAACATATATGTAATTCTATTTGAATTATAAATTCATCTAATATGTTTTCTTCAATTCCCCTCCCTCATTTATTACTAGAGACTTTGCATGGGAATGATTAAGCTATCATTAAAACAATTTGTATTAGTCTTTCAGGATCACACTACTTACATGAGGAAAGGAAAACTAACAGTAGCAACACAAGGCCATAAGGCCAGTTGCAGAAATTTCCTACGCAGTGAAAAGTATTAGCAAAGAAAAAAAAAAAAAAGAAGAGGAAAAAGTAAGACTGATTGACAGAAGATATTGCTATTTACTGGCAAATAATCTTGTTTTCATTGTTTCTGTCTCACCACCCCAATGGACCAACCTGCACTGCCACAATCTTGCATATCAGTACTGCTCAGATAGCAGGCACTAACCCTTCAAGCCGAGCAAAAGGAACTTTTAAAAGCATATTTCCAATATTTAAACACAGAGCATTTTGATACTAGAATATATATTTTTGGTCATAGGCACAGACTGCTTCCTTTAACTCAAACAGAGAAGACAGAAGATACATTTTTAAAAATATATCAGTGTTGTAAGAAAAACTCAGATGATAGTGAACATGAAAACATATGTTTTCCAGATCAGATACCTCACATTTGCCTAATCTTCCTTCCAGATTACTTCATGGACATGGACAAAAAGGCACTCTCATGCAAGTACCCTTTTTTGGGGAAATTAGAGCGAAATTATCCTATATTTATATGATGCCTTAAGTTTTGTATTGTTTCTCAAACTATATCTGATTATGAAACAGCTGGTTACTTTAACCACATCGATGAACCAGCCTTCTAAAAACTTTGAAAAACTTCTCAAATGGGGAATTTGATTCCTAACACCTACACTGCAAATTATCAACACAGCAGTATACTCTGTCTGATTATTCTTTAGATCTAAGATGGTTCAAAAACTATGTGATGAAGGGCTAGTCTGCACTAGAAGCACTACATCGGCGTGGCTTCACTGATGCAGCTGTGCCGTGGCAGCACATCTGGTGAAGATGCTCTATGCCAACAGGAGAGTGATCTCCCATCAGCATAATGAATCCACCTCTGTGAGAGGCGATAGTTATGCCAGTGGGAGCTCTACCGCCAACATAGCACTGTCCACATAGGTGCTTAGGTCGGTGTCACTTGTATCGCTCGGGGGGGGGGGGGGGGGTGTGGCTTTTTCCACACCCCAGAGCCATGTTAGTTATACCGAAGTAAGTGGTAATATAGACCTGACCTCATTCTTTGTAGTTAGATATACCAATTAATATAGATTACATTTCATATTCCAATTCTTTAAAGGTAAGCAGACAAGGAATATATATCTTTAATTTACTCCTTTTTTTAATGGAATGTGAAAAAAAGCTCGAATATCAGCCAATATAGGTTTAAGTGTTTTCACTAAACTAGTATTTCAAAGGCTCTCCAACTTTTCATATGATAAACACAAAACAACACTACAACCATATAACATCACATTACAACATTAGTAATCATGTTTGTGACACTGACACCTCAATTTTAGTCTGCTTTCTCTACTGAGACAACACAGAGATCATGAATTCTGCATTATGGTATGGTACCTTTGTGTTGTGGGGCAAAAAACTCTCCCCAGTATAATCAAAGACACCAACTTCCTTGTGTAATTAAAGAAAGCAGTGAAACAGTGAGAGTTGCAGTTCTCTCATACTTAAATATGCTGAGAATTTAACAATATCACACAATGACTAGCTTTTACCTCTCCTAGCCCCTCTGTAAATGGGAAGTAGACCATTTTTTCATTTTGTAACTATAATACTCCAAGCAAGTCTAGTGGACACTCTGAACACAGCAGCAGCCCACACCTCTCAAGCTACCTCCTGCACTGCTGGTGCCCACATTTAAGACAGTTTAACAGAACTAGATATCAGGCAGTGTTTTCTTCCTTTATAACAGAGCTGTCCATGTTTGTTTCAGGTGTTCACAGGTTTATCTGACTCAGAGCTCCTCACATTTTCTCAGATAAAGGGAAGAGGAAAGTTAATATAACATGTTCTATGTTCCTAACAACTTGTCTGGTTCTGCTGCTTATTATTCCTCTCTGAAGCCAAAATCCTCATTTTTTCACACTGCAACTGATTACTGAATGAAGGATTATGATGCCACAAACAAAGAATTACAACCTTGGGGAAAATTAACTGAAGAAATCATAATCCTGCTTTCATGGGAAAAAAAAAATAGAACTAAAGAAAAAACTCTGGAACATGACCAGAAAAGGGGCTTATGGAGAAGATATTTCTATAGGAATTCCAAGTACTGTAGTATAACAGCTATCTGTATTCCAGTAGCAATGGTATAAGCTGCTTCTTTAAGGGTTTTAGCCAGCCCAACACAGCTTTTGTGGCTAATAGCCCATGGAAATTCCACAGACTTCTCCCTGTTCCAAGAAAACACTACTTCTCAACAGAGACTGTGAAAGGACCAAAGCAGCATTAGATAACCACCACGACCATTCTAACATGGCTATGGTCTCATGATATCATCACACTGATAAAGAGTAATCCTCCTTCCCTGATACTAATATGGGGGAAGGAATTGTTTCCTATCGGAAAAGGACAATATTCAAGAGGCTTTATAATCCAAACAAGAACCCTAATGTCTCCCAATTCCGTTATGGAACTGACAAGGTCATCTTTACTTACACAGAGATTTCATATGGTATGGTAAGTTCCTTCTGCTCCATAGTATATATTTTAATAATTCTATCAGCACTCGAGCAGTATATAATTTCTCTTTGACCAGAGAGAGGCAAAGACATTTTAGAATATAAGATGAGTGGAACAAAAAATTTTGTTATTGAAGTCACAATGATGTCTGTTATTTATTTTTAAACAGCTCCAGAGCTAAAAAGAGAGAGGACTGAACCCTAGAAAGGAAGAGAGGTATTATGATGAAATTCGGTTTTGGTTTGATTGAGCTAGAAAGCTTTGTAAATATTGCATGCTGTGTTCATATAGTACATTCTACATCATGTGTTTTTTAAACAAATTCACGAAACTTGTAGCTAAGCAAGGCTGACTATGCACAAGTGCGTGGTTAAAACAGTTGTGCAGAGAAAAATATACTGAAGGTACATATACGCAGAGGTTTTACCAAATAAAATATAATCTATTAGTGAGAGCTGTTGGCTGAAAAGATATAATTAGAAATTCAAAAGTTCTGCTCTTAAATCAGGAATATTTTCATGACAAAGTTCAATTTTTCATTACAAGTACTGCAGCAGCTTGGGCAGTTTAAAAAGTGGCAAATGTATTTCTTTTGTATAGCGGGAAATATATATCCATCCTCCAGTCCCCCTGAACTCAAAAATCACTGAGCTCAGTGACAGCACCCCCTCTCCTGCCCTCCCAAATTAGTAAAGAAAAATTCACCTTCAGGCAAAGTTTAAAGTATTGCAGTCCGAAAAGATGAAAGTTACAATCTTTCATAATTATTGACGACAGGGAGTTTGAATACTGGCCATTATACAAACTTAACCATAACTGCCCTTCCACTTCTACTGTAACAAAAGAAACAAGATTAATGTGCCCCAAATTTAAATTTTAGTCCAATTATGCAGCATTCAAGGTTTTTGTTTGTTTGTTTGTTTTAAAAACAGAACTGCACAGGAAGCAATAAGCACTCACTATCAAGTCACAAGGATTCTTATTATGGCCCAAACCCCACAAATACTTATTCACATGTTTAACTTCAATAGGACTACTCATGGGTGTAAAGTTAAAGCACATGTGCATTTGAAGGTTTGAGGCCTATATTAAAAGGGTAGAGTCCAGGGTGCACAACTAACACAATTTACTGCATATATACACTGAACAAAAGAGATACTGGAATCACTTGTAGGTAGTTCTCTGAAAACTTCAGCTCAACGTGCAATAGCAGTCAAAAAGGCTAACAGAATGTTAGCAAATATTAGTGAAGGGATAGTAAAGAACACTGAAAATAGCATAATGCACTCTATAAATCCATGGTGTATGCATACCTTGAATACTTCTGGTTGCCCCATCTCAAAAAGGATAGAACGTAACTGGAACAGATTCCAAGAAGGGCAACAAAGATTAAGGGTATGGAACAGCTTCCATAAGAGACTACAAAGATTAGCGCTGTTCTCCTCAGAGAAGACAGAACTAAAAAGGATATGATAGATGTCTACGAAATCAGAAATGGTGTAGAAAAAGTGAACAGAGAAATATTATTTACTCTTTCTCACAAAATAAAAACCAGCTGCCACTCAGTGAAATTAATAGGCAGCAGATTTAATACAAACAAGAGGATGTACTTTTTTACACAAATTCACTTCTAGAACTCATTGCTATGGAATGTTGCGATGGTCAAAAGTGTAACTGGGTTAAAAAAAAAAATAGATAAGTTCACGGAGGATAGATTTATCAATGGCTATTAGCTAAGATGGCTGAGAATGCAACCCCATGCTCGGGACAATCCTAAACCTCTACCAGAAGCCAGAGGGTAGTGAGAAGGGGAAGACAGGTGGATCATTCTGACTGCCCTTTTCTGTACACTCCCCCTGTAGCTCTGGTTCTAGCCATTGTTGGAGACAGGATACTGGACTAGACAGTGGTCTGACATACTATTATAGTTCTTATGCTGCTGGGTTCTTCTATTCATGGATTTACATTAAAATTCCTAAGAAGAAAGGGGAGAGATGTTATCTACACAGAATGCCACATCATGTTTGAGATCAAATTAGAGCAGTGGTTCCCAACCCACAGACTGCTTGTGGCCCAGTCAGCACACAGCTGAGGCCCATGTGGCCTCCTAAGGGACATACAGGTAGTATATACAGTGTTTGGATGTACCAGCCCACACAACACAGAGCTGCATATGAAGCCCACAATGGTAAATAGGTTGAGAAGCACTGCGTTTAGAGTATGGCTGTGTTAGAAAACATAAGTAGCATGTTTTCTAATACCACAGTGCTAAATACTAAATGGAGTTGTTTGATGTTATGTTAACTAATGTGCTGTCACCCTATGTATTTCCCCAGTGTAGACATGGGGAAATAAACACAGAAACAGAGAGACCTCTTTAAGACCATCTATTGTGTCTGGTCTTATATTTAGAGTGTAAGTTCTTTGGAGGCAGGGACTGTACTCTTATACAGTGCATAGCACAATGGGGTCTTGATTCATGATTATGGCTTTTAGGTCCTAGTATAATATAAATAAATAATAATAATAAAATAATAGGAGTCAAAGTGAATCAGCACTATGCCCATTTTATCCTTGGCCTCCTCTCTAACACTGTCAACTAGAAGTACACCAATTACAGTGATGATTTATGATGCAGTCACCTGGGTAGTAGAAAATGGAATAAACAGGAGCAACTCATTTCACAGAAACCACCAAGTGTGTACAGCATGGATGTGTGTTAGACCCCATGATCTGGGAAATGAAGGGCTCTGCATATCAACTCACCTGAAGAAGGACAAGACATCAACTCACTTGGGTGCATGGGAAAAAGAGAATGGCAAAATGACACAAACATTACAAAATAACTAAGGGTAGTGCAAACCACGTGATGTGCAATCTATGTGGAAAAAAAATCACTTGTCCTAACACTACCCCAGCTTTGCAGCTGGGGATGGACAGCACATGAACCCCTAAAATAGATGGACATCACCACCCGCATGGTACCAACCTGGCAGATATTCAGTCTCAAAGCGCCGTCTGGTTTCGATAATTAAGGCAGCCTTGTCCTGCTGCTGAGAAACAAGAGGATAAAGCCAGTATGAGGGTGCAAGAAAAAATATAGGACCAAGGGAGCTCAAATTAATCTTAAATCTGTAACAGTCAGGCAATTGGACAAAATGGATTTGAAGTACTGGAATGGGTTACCTAGGGAGGTGGTGGAATCTCTGTCCTTAGAGGTTTTTAAGGTCAGGCTTGACAAAGCTCTGGCTTGGGTGATCTAGTTGGGGACTGGTCCTGCTTTGAGCAGGGGGTTGGACTAGATGACCTCCTGAGGTCCCTTCCAACCCTGACATTCTATGATTCTATGATTTTCCCAGGTATCTCCCAGTGCCCCCCCATGCCCTCCACTGATCCTCCACCCCACTTTGCGTCCTCCAACCCACATGCTCCAGTGGTTCCCCTCCACTATCCCCGACCCCATACCCTGCAGGTGTCCCCCTCCCCAGTCCTTCCTGTCCCCACCCCACCCCCCCCCGGCAAGCTGGACGCCCTGGTTTTCCCCGGGGTCAGCGCGCTCCGCAGCAGGGAAGGGGGGCAGAGACCGCCTCGCTCTCGCGCAGCTACTCACACCAGCCATGGTCCCGCTGAGGTTCCTCAGCTGGTGACAAGGTAGCAGGGCGGAAGGGGGAGGGGAGCGCGTGACGAAGGGAATGTCGCGGGTGGAACCAAGGGAGAGCGGAATGACGCCGCGCGCTTCCCGGAACTACCCGAACAGGTCTATTAGTTCGCCACCGCCCGCCTTAGAGACAGCCCCGCCCAGCGCCTTCCCGTCATTTCCTGTCTGTCTCTCTCTCCTCCCCCATTCCCTGCGCCAGCCTTTCCGGGAGAGTTTCCTTTCCCACAATGCTTTGCGTGGCGGGCCATTCGGAGCTAGCCAGGAGCAGCTGAGCTGGGAGCTGTCGGCGCGCGCGGCGCACAGGGCGGGTAAGGCCGCGCGCGGGGGCGGGGGCAGGGCCCGAGCGCCGCCAGGTGCGATCTGCGGTTCTTTGCCCTCGGCGGCGGCGGCGCAGGGGGCAGTTAGCGACGCTGCGGGGTTGGAAGGTTCATGCCTGTGTAACGGCCCCAGCCGCGGCCGCCTCTGCCCGCTGCCTAGGAACAGATACCGAGCGCCTCGACCGCCCCCGTGTGTTTCGCACAGTCCTCGGCCCTGTCAACGCTCAGCCCCTGGGGGGCACGTGTTGAGCTGAGGGGCGGGGCCGCCTCTCGTCGGTAGGCGGCTGGTTACTCTGCCTGGAAGTGAGGGATTGGCTGTATAAAGAGCGATGACTTCAGGTGTGGGCTGAGCAGCCTTTGGGGAGGAACCCACCGTGCAGCGAAACCTGTGGCTGAGGTCTGGGATGAGTTTTACTTTAATTAGTGGGGCACGGGGCAGATTGGGAAAGGTGCCAGCCCACATTTATCTAGCTTTCGTATCGGACTCTTCTAACTTACAAGAAGAACGTTTCTCTAGTTGATAGCTGAACTGTCAGACTGAATAGAGAATCTAAGTGTTCTGCCCACGTTCAAAGTTGTAAAATATACACATCACCTGATAAGTCACTTGCATTTCTCGCCACATTGATGGTGTGAGTTGGTAATTTCTGAATGTGGTCTTCTGCTATATTTTGTCTGGTTCAGCTTGGCAAGTCAAAGGATGGTTTGGTATGCAGAGAGCTACTTTTCTATCTAAAGTGTACAAGTTAGTAAAGTCGGAGAAAAACATAGTTCTCACTCTCTGGTTGGGTGCAGCAAATCAGATACTTTATTATCTCTAGTAATTGCATGGAGGGAGAGAGCTAAACGGGTCTCTCTACAGGTAAACAATTACAGCAGGCATTTTATACCTTTTGTTACATACAATAATGAGCAACAGCTGCATTTTGTTTATACATAGGTCATCCTGATATCCTATTTTTCACGTCTATTTAGACTCTAGTCTACATTCTATATTTATCTACACAAGGTCACAGCAACTTCTCACACAGTTCTTTTCCACTTGCCTCACACAATCCTCGTTTCTACAAGTCTTGCGTTGTTAGGGTTACAGCTAGCCGGACTCTTGCTCACAGAAGAGACTGTTTGTATTGAAAGCCCGTTCAAATCCCTGTCAGTTCTTGCTCTACTTCCACAAGTTTTTTTTCTTTTGTGAATTATACATCCTTAATACATGTATTTATAAGTAGCTTACTTTTTATCAAGATGTAAGATATCAATATGACTGAATAGGAGAGCTGTTGGAATCCATGACAAAACAATGCCATAAATGGAAAACCTTGGATGATCTCCAGATTTTGGTGCTAGAAAAAATCCTATCTCCCCAGTGAACATCTGCTACTGTAAAAAGCACTTTGCTAAGCAGAGCAGAAGAATGTAACCAGTATTTTAGCTTTAATGCTAATATACTCTAATATGCGACAGCCAACCTAGAACACTCATTTTTGTAAGATTGTCTTATGAAGTACTTGGAGTAATGGGGGGGATTCCTCACTGGATGGCTAGAACAATAGTTCCCTTCCTTTTAGTCATTCCTAGATAGAAATGTTATCAGAAGTGTTAACTTGCTTTTTAAATGAAAATACTATTTGTGCAAAGTTTGTTACTTGGAAAAATCTATTTTGACGCAACCTTAAGGCTTCTCTTGCAACTTGCTTTGCACAGTCAGGTACCATTTCAGTGCACGGATGAATTAGTTGCAAGTTCTGGGTCTTTAGATACACTGAATTTGAAAAAATAGGAAAGGTTGCACACATACTACAGTGATGAGGATGTTATAAGAATCTATATAAAATAGGAACCTCACTTTTACAGACTACTTATAGATCTTGGGTATTTAAATGTTTTCCATTACTATAATATCTGACTGTCACAATCATTAATGTATTTATCTTCACAACACTCATGTGAAGTAGGGAATTACTACTATTCCTGTTTTGCAGATGGGGAACTAATGTACCAAGTGACTAAATGTCTTGCCCATTCCTGTGGTAGTGTTAATTTGTGTTCATTGGATGGGTATAATTTTGTTTGTACAAGTTACTAGTACATTTACTAATACAGGTTAACAAATTACTTGTAACGAGGTCTTTTATAAACTGAATGTGGTCACTTTTGTTTTTGTGGGACTGTTAATGAAAAAAATGTATCCGCGAAAACTTGAGCTAAATTTTTACTATAAATGTTTTACAACAAATTTCAATCAATTTCTTTATCTATTATCTCTTTCTTTCTTATTATTGTGCAATTTGTGAATGGTAACTTGTAGCCATGTTGTATTTCCAGGGTGGATTTGATTTAAATCACTATCAGGAAGACTCGATTTAATCATGGATTTGTAGATATAAGTGTGTCCTTGTTGATTGTTATAACCTTAATACATATTCTTCACAACTCAGAGATAGATGAAATTTTCATTTTTAGAAGGTACTCACTACAGCGATTTATTTTGAAGACTTGTCTGGTTAGTTTTACAGCTATTATCAGAAAATGAATGATTTGTTATTTCATTTACCAAAGGTAATTGAAGCAGCTATTTATGAAGTCATTGGGAGGTGAACTATCTCCAACTCAACAGGTTAATCATTAGTATTTGGAAGATTTTCTTGCCATGCTGGTTTAGAAGGAGACCATAACCAGACAGACATTTACATGGTTTTGTTTAATTAAAACAACAACGTTATGTATTCTGGATTTTTTTCTTCAACAGCAAACATATTTTAACAAAACAAGCATATGAATTTTTGATTTTAGTTAAACGTTCAAGTTTTTTAAAATCAGATTTGTTTTTGTTAAAATTATTTTTATTAAAATGGTTAAATGAAATGTTTAAAAAAATTATTAAATTGACTGTCAGCCAGGTCAACATGAGAAATTTAAAATACTGGCTTCTATAGCTAACTTAGTTGTCTTCACCTTCATTTTCCTGTTTGTTCATAATCTGGAAAAGAAAAACAAGCTTTCCTGATTTTTCAGGTTCCAAACGATTTTTCAGTTTGGAATGAATTAGTCCAAAGGAAGAAAATATTCTTTGTACACTGGCAGAAGAAGCTACTGCAGTTAAGTGAGGTTATCACTTCAACAGTCTCTGAATCCAAGTGCTTAAGTGACTTCCACCAATTCACTAGTGTGACTTTCTTTAAACCACCAAAATCAGCATCAGAAGTACCAAAATCAGCAAACATATATTTCTTGAATGGTTCACCTTTAGCTCTGAAGTTTTATTATAGTTGTCATTATGGAGGGATGATTGTTGGATGTCCGTGGCATTAGCCAACTCATCGTCTTCAGCAGTTAAGGTTTGACCCTGGTACGAGTATTGAAAATATTTGCAAAAAAATGAGCTGGAGGTAGTGCTTGTCTCATTTGTTTTTTTTAATGCTTGTAATTTAACTCTGTCAATGCATATTTCTCTTTTTAAGATCTCACTCAGTTCCTTCCAAATTTCAACAGCATTAGCAATAAAACAACTATTTCCCTGCATTTTGTTCAAGGCTACAGAAATAGACTTCAGGGTACTCAGAATGTGTTCAACATTTCTCTTAAGCCCAATGCTAAGAATTTTAGCTGTGACGGTGCCATATATTTTTTCATGATTTTGTTCACAAACTGTCATTAGATTAGGCCAGTTCTTGATACAGTGATCAAAATAGTCAACTACTGAGTTCCATCGCAAGTTTTGTGGGAGAGTTAGCTTGGTTCATCCCACTTTTTTTCAGAACAGCTGCTGCAAAGTGGTTGTTACAGAAGTATTTTGCAGTTTCAACAACATTAGCCTTTATTTCTGGAACACAAAAGTCTTTGGCTAGGAGGTGCATCAAATGAATACTGCAATCATATGTTATTAGCTTGGTACTCTCCTCTAAATTTCTTCTCATCTTGGATACATTTTCAGCATTTTCTGTGACCAAGCTGTGTACTAGACATTTGAATTTTTTTTCAGAGTTTGTTACAGCTTTTTACTGCTACTTGTAAGTATTCTGATGTATGCATTGTTTCTGTAAGGAAGATGTTTGTCATAAGCATTCCCAAATCTGGACCTTAGCGTCCAGAAATCTGGGTGCCTGCATGAACCCCTCTAAGCTTAATTACCAGCTCAGATTTGATCTCGCTGCCACCAGCCAAAAATTCCAGGGTTTTGGCTCCCTCTGGTCTCCCCAATACACTTTATCCAGACATTTTGCCTGCACATCTGCTCTGTTGGGTGGACTGTATCCTGGTCTTAATGACTGAACCATGTTAATGAAGTGTGGGTTCTCAATCATACGGAAAGGAGAGTTTGTTGCATAAACAAACCAGGCAATTTTTTCATCAATTACCTCTTTTTGTAATCTGCTGGTTCTTATCACAAACTTATCTATGGTTGTTTCTGGATGATGGAGATTTTTTTTTTTTTTGCTACAGGTGATATACTGTGCTATGTGACATACATGATGTGACTGAAACACTATCATTGGCAGATAACTCTGAACTATAGAAAATGATGGTGATCTTGAAGGTGGATAGTCTTCAGAATCCTGTATGTTGAGGATGGATTCTCCTAAACAAAATAAGTCAATGCAGTTATTTAATTATTATTACCATACTGCTCATTTAGTATTACTCATTGCATTCACTGACACTCAGTACTACTTTAAAGGTGAAATTGTAAAAGGAAGATCTGCCTATTTCAGCTATTTATTTTTTATCACAACTGCATCTAAAATGTACCTATAGAGTAACAACTATATTTTTTGCTCAAACATGAAGAATTCAAGAATAGTCCAGAAGGAAGACAGGCAGTCCTTAAGAAAGAAGTATGAAATAAAAAAAGTTTACCAACCTGAAGATCCTGCATTCCCTCCCCTGAGCTTTGAAAAATCCGGTTTCCTGATTGGTCCTCTGGTCAGATGTTTGGTTCTCTTTGTTAACCCTTTACAGGTGAAAGAAACATTAACCCTTAGCTATCTATTTATGACAATGTTTCCTTCTTCTCTTGTCTCACAAGCACATACAATAAGATCATTGTGGACATTGCTCCACTCATCAAGACTTCAGTTAACAATGTTACCCTCTAGACCTTTTGCACACTGCTCAATTTCTCTTTCATACACTTTATCCAGCAATTTCCTGCAATATCTACTCTGTTGAGTGGACTGTATCCTCGTCTTAGTGACTGAACCATGTTAATGAAGTGTGGGTTCTCAATCATACAGAAAGGAGAGATTTTTGCGTAAACAAACTGGGCAATTTTTTCATCAGTTACCTTTTTTTTTTAATCTGCTGGTTCTTATCACAAACTTATCTATGGTGGTTTCTGGATGATGCCGATTTTTTTTTTTTCTTTTTGCTCCAGGTGATATACTGTGGCTATGTGACGTACATGATGTGACTGAAACACTATCATTGGCAGATAACTCTGAAACTATAGAAAATGATGGTGATCTTGAGGGTAGATAGTCTTCAGAATCCTGTATGTTGAGGATGGCTTCTCCTAAACAAAATAAGGCAATGCAGTTATTTAATTACCATACTGCTCATTTAGTATTACTCACTGCATTCACTGATACTCAATACGACTTTAAAGGTGAAATTGTAAAAGGAAGATCTGCCTATTTCAGCTATTTGTTTTTTTATCACAACTGCATCTAAAATGATAGTACCATAGAGTAACAAGTATATTTTTGGCTCACACATGAGAATTAAAGAATAGTCGATAAGGAAGACAGGCAGTCTTTAAGAAAGAAGTATGAAATAAAAAAGTTTACAATCCTGAAAATCCTGCGTGTTCAGACATGTTCCTTTCATCATCTTCAATGCAGCTTCCTCCTGAGAAGGAACATTTCTCATGATGATGATTCATTTGGGCAACAAGGCCTTGCATTTCTTTGTTGCACTGTTTTCATTTTGCATGCATGCCTGTCTTACCCACAGGTAGAGAAACTTCATTCAAATATTCCCAAACTGGGTCTGTTTTACAGCCTGCTGCCATTACAGGTTTTCCCTTCTAGTGAGAGAATGATATGGTAGATCTCAAATCAATGAAGGCTATGCTCAGAAAGAATTCAAGACTTCTGGAATATGCTGCTCAAACAGTTTCACTTTTGTTTCTACTGCCTGTCCCTCCCATCTCACATTTATCTCCAAACTTCTTTTCGTTGTCCAGATCTATTCTGCCCGCAACAATCTTCTGTTCTTGAACTTTTTGAAACTTTGCACTTTTAGAGAAAGATTAAGGGATTGACTCTGTGTATGCATATTTGCAGGGGGACCATACGGTTGAGGTCTGTTATTTCTTACTTCTGTATATTATTTATTTATTTATTTATTTAAAAACATGTTTTCAGTTAACAAGCATGTTATCTGTGGAGACACAAATCCACAGTTTGAGAACTGCAAAACTAAGCATCTCTGATAGTATCGTCTAGACTGAGCACTGAGTGTCATTGGGTAGATAGAAAGATTAACCTAAATAATCTATACATCAACCCCTGGAACCCCATAAAATTGGGTCCCTAATCCATGAACTACTAGAATTCATTTACAATGCTTTTCTTAAACATTACATGAATATATTGTCTCATAGTATAGAATTAGAATTTATACTCTCTATTCCATTTTGAGATATCTTTGAGCTATAATGTATCTTAATTAAAACTAGATAGGTTTTTTCCTCAAAAAGCATTTTATCAAAAAAAATCCAATTTAAATAAAAAGTCTGATTTTTTTATTTTTTTTTAATTTTAATCATTGATTTTTATCCACTCCATGTATCTCTAATTTCATCTAGAAAAAAGAAATAGGTAGAGAAGTGAGGACAGGAGTGGAATCATCCTCCCTTCTTTCAGTGCACAAGTGGAAGAAAGTTTGCACATACATGCAATTGTCTACATAAAAGCTCCTAACTGTCTCAAACTGCTGATCAGTTTTCTTTAAACCTGGTTTGCTTTTTAAGCTTCAATAAAAACTAATATGCCAAGTTTGAAGCATCTTGGTTTGGATGTGTTTGTTATCCAAGAACAAAACTTCTGAATGGCTCTTATGGGGAAAATGTGTTGTTTTTTTCTCAGAAAAGCTCAACTAACTTGGCCCAGATTTGGATGAAAAAAATCATTTTCAAACTACATCAAGATGAAATGAGAAATATTACATGAAAAGCAATTTTGTATGAGAAGCTTTTGAGCAGGTGAATTATAGGGCTTAGTGTGGAAGTAATTCAGTATTATTAAAATGGTTGCTACATATTTTAAAACATATTTTTCACAATGTGTATGTCATAAACAAATGGTTAAGGGTTAAGTCTCTTTTACCTGTAAAGAGTTAAGAAGCTCAGTGAACCTGGCTGACACCTGACCAGAGGACCAATGCGGGGACAAGATACTTTCAAATCTTGGTGGAGGGAAGTCTTTGTTTGTGTTTGTGTTTTTGTTCGTTGTTCGCTCTTGGGGCTAAGAGGGACCAGACGTACACCCAGGTTTTCTCCAATCTTTCTGAATCAGTCTCTCGTGTTTCAAAATAGTAAGTACTAGCCAGGAAAGGCGGATTAGTCTTATGTTTGTTTTCTTAACTTGTAAATGTGTATTTTGCTGGAAGGATTTTTACCTCTGTTTGCCGTAACTTTAAATCTCAGGCTGCGGGGGGGCAGGGGGGAAGTCCCCTTAGTCTATATGAATCTGAATACCCTGTAAACATTTACCATCCTAATTTTACAGAGATAATTTTTACTTTTTCTTTTTTTAATTAAAAGCTTTCTTTTTAAAAACCTGATTGATTTTTCCTTGTTTTGGAATCCAAGGGATTGAGTCTAAACTCACCAGGGATTGGTGGAGGGGGGAGGAGGGAAGGGAATGGTAAATTCCTCTTTGTTTTAAGATCCAAGGAGTTGGATCTGTATAGCTTCCCAAGGCAACCCAGGGAGGGGAAAGTCTGGGGGTGGGGGGAAAGAAAGGGGAATGGTTTATCTCTCCTTGTTTTAAGACCTAAGGGGTTTGGGTCTTGGGTTCCCCAGGGAAGGTTTTGGGGGAACAGGAAGTGTGCCAAACACTATATTTTGGCTGGTGGCAGCGTACCAAATTTAAACTAGTAATTAAGCTTAAAAGTGATCATGCAGGTCCCCACTTTTTGGACGCTAAAGTTCAAAGTGGGGAAAAGACCTTGACAGTGTAGTATTGATTTTTTTAAAAATGCAGCTCAGAATTCAATTTACTTTCCCAATATCTGCTTGTTTCCTTGCTAAAAATAAACTAGATATAAATCAAACTGTTTTCAGTTGCTATTGATTTGTGGGACCAGCTAATGGAAATTAACCTTTGTTTTTCTCACGAGCTTGCTAAGAATATGTAGTTGGGATATAAATTGTGACTGTCACTTGGCTTAGGTTTCCTCCATTCATACATTTTGTCTAGAAAAGGTTTTGCAGGCAACAATGATGGTTGTATTCTTATTCTATAAATAAGTCTTTTAAAAAGACCTTTTTATATAACTGTGCTCAAGAGTCCATTAATGGCTATTAGCCAGGATGAGTAAAGAATGGTGTCCCTAGTCTCTGTTTGTCAGAGGGTGGAGATGGATGGCAGGAGAGAGATCATGTGATCATTACCTGTTAGGTTCACTCCCTCCAGAGCACCTGGCATTGGCCACTGTCGGTAGACAGGATACCGGGCTGGATGGACCTGTGGTCTGACCCAGTATGGCCATTCTTATGTAATAAATTCTTTAAATGTAAATAGAATTATGCCTGAGTAAATAGTTTGGGAGTTCCTGGAGTTGCAATTTCCTGATCTGTTTAATTTCTTCCTAGAGCTACCTTCTTGAATTTTCATGATTCCATACATGTGAAACAACTTAATAGAATTTTATTATCAAATAGCTTAAATGAAATACATTATGTTGTAGAATTGTTGGCGGCCAGTAAATTAATAATTTTGATAAATGTCAAAAACTAAATAAAAGATATTTTGTCGTATTAAGAGTAAAAATATTAAATCTCTACCACAAAATGTTACTGGTTAGCTATATTTGATTAAAAAGTTGCTAAGTGTGATTCTAATCCTGCATTTGTAAATGTGGCAAACATCACATTAACACCAGAACTTTATAGTAGGGACTATATGATTGACTTATAGCTCAGTGGTCTGAGCATTGGCCTACTAAACCCAGGGTTGTGAGTTCAATCCTTGAGGGGGCCATTTAGGAATCTGGGGCAAAAATCTGTCTGGGGATTGGTTCTGCTTTGAGTAGGGGGTTGGACTAGATAACCTTCTGAGCTCCCTTCCAACCCTGATAGTCTATAATTCTATATGCAGTCCTTGTGACTTATATTCAATTAATCTAAAAAGCTTTTATTTCCTTTGTAGATTGAAAAAGATCGATTGGATTACAAATTTTGTTCAACAGAAAAATTATCCTAATGAAAAATGGATAGACGTCCAGAATCCGTGTAGTGGAATAACCATAAAGGGAAATGTTATCAGATGAACAAGAAAACATCTTATCTTACAATGGAGAAGTCCTCATTTTTCAGCTGTCAAAAGCAAAATGTGCGGTCGAAAAAACAACAAGATTACATGTCAACAGAATGGCATATGACAGTGGCACTAAGCTGTTCGTTCAAAAATCCTCAGGACTGTTCAGCATGCGTGGTGGGAGCTTGAATATTGAAATTGTTTGTTGCAGCTGTACAGCAGACTTCAGAACAGGAATTAATCTCCCCTGTATTTTGATGAGAGAGAAAAAAAATAATAGTGTTTTCAAATACTTTTTATTGTTGCTTCACAGCTCCAACGAATTTGAACAGTGCTTAAATTTTAAATTGGACTATGAATTGAAAGATGATATAAGGTTACTTAATGGTCCAACAATATTATGGAGACATGCGAAAAAACTCTTTTATGTCTCTACCAAAACTTGCACAGTGCTAAGTGCTTCTGTTCAGTTTTCTTCCATTGAATGGGCGGATGAGATTGAGAATGAAGGCATCATAGTATTAGGGACAAGGACTGCTTGTTTGCCAGAAGAAAACGGTGGGCAAACACTTTCGTTATCAGATGGAGCCATCTGGGGTAGTGAGTTTGTTGTATATGCAATTGAAAATCAGAAAATATTAACTGGCACCTGTTTTCTGCCTCATGCCTATAGCAGCGTGATATCTTGTGTGCATGTCTGCAGGACTGCAATATCAAGAAGCCAATTCAGAACATCAGTTGTTGCCGTCACCCGCAAAAAACAGTTGATTTGGTTCCAAGATGGTCTTCTTAAAGGTACCTGCCAACTTCCGTATGAGGAGCCCTGTTCAGTACAAGTAGTGACAACAAGCAGAAATGACGTGCTGTATGTTGTGTCATTTGTTTCTGGAAATGTCTGTGCTGTGCAGAGAGACAGCTTTCAGGTATTGTGGTTTTATATAGCTAGAAACAATGGACGTTTTTAAGGGTTCTGTTTCCTCTCCCCGTCTACATTTGTAAGTCAGGTTCCCACGAGAGAGAGGTTAGTGTTCACCCTCTGTTCCTCCTTACGTTGCTTCCACTAAAATGACCTAAATACAGTAGAGTACATCTTTCCAAGTGTTGCTCTGTGATTTGTGTAAAAAAAACCAGTAAATGATTCAGTTGCTTAATTAAAAAATTGAGACTTGGCCAGTGTCCCTATTTCAAAAGTTGTTTAGAATAAGACTTGCCCATATAGCAAGACTCTGTTATGAATATTTTTACATAATCCATTTTAGAGAACTGTACTGAATTGATATTGACCCCAAATTTAAATTTGCTGCTTGAATTTTACTAACTTGCCCTGACATTTTAGCAACAAAGAAATGCAGCAGGTGAAGCCCATGGACATTTTTTGGCTTTAGTTTTCGTAAATCCATGAGGCAGTGTGAATTATTAGTGCTTTCTTGATATGCTGCCAAAGCTCTGCATAATTTTGCTTTATTTGGAAACTCTTCGTTTGCCTTCAAAGTGCACAAAATACCCTTTTTGTTCAGTTTCCTGCATTTAATGGACCTAATTGACATAAATATTTAATTTGATATTTTTATTTGTAATTTGAGCTTTGAGAGGGAATATGGAGGGCTCTAAATGCCTGAAGTTACCATCTCCTTAACTGTTCTGTGTATAAGCTAGTTTTCCATACATGGTGCAGAATTTAGCTCTACAACTATCTTAATATTGGTGGGAATCACATGACTAAATCACAGGTCTCAATAAATTCTGAAAATTCTTATCGTAAATTATATTTACGAATAAACACTCAAAAGTTGCAGTATTTGAAAGACGTTATCTGGAAAAGAGGACTTTTCTTTTAAAGACATTATATGCACTTTACAGATGGGGAAAATTGAGACACCAAAGATAACTAATTTGACCAGGGTGACAGTTAGTCAATGATAGAGCTAGGAACAGAATTTGAGACTTTAGCTCACAAAACCATGCTCCAGCCCCTAGACCAGACGTTGGCAAACTACCACCTGCGGGCCAGTCCTGCCCAGCCCCTAAGCTCCTGGCCGGGGATCCTAGTCTCTGGCTTCTCCCCCACAGCCACGCTGCCGTGAGGGCAGCACTCTGGCCTGCCACTCCCGCTGGGCAGTGTTGGGAGCGCAGCTGGCTCTGACCAAGTGTTGCGGCTGCGAGCTCCTGCTGCTGGTAAGGGGGTGGAGAGCGGGGGGGTTGGGTAAGGGAGCGGGAGGTCCTGGGGGGCAGTCAGGGAGGAGGGGGCAGTCAGGGGATGAGGAACAGGGAGGGTTGGGAGGGGGAGTCCTGGGGGGCCTGTCAGGGATGTGGATAGGGGTCGGGAGGGCAGTCAGGAGACAGGGAGCAGAGGGCATTGGATAAGGGAGTGGGATCCCGGGGGGGGCAGTTAGGGATGGGGGGGTCCCGGGAGGGAGTAGTCAGGGGACGAGGAGCAGAGGGAGGTTGGATAGGGGATGGGAGACCAGGGTGGGGGGCTGTCAGAGGGTGGGGGTGTGGATAGGGGTCGAGGCAGTCAGGGGACAGGGAGTAGGGAGGTTAGTTAGGGGGCGGGAGTCACGGGAGGGGGCGGTCAGGACAAGGAGAAGTGGGGGTTGGATGGATTGGAGGTTCTGAGGGGAGCGGGAAGTGGGAGGGGATTGGGGCCAGGTTGTTTTGGGAGACACAGCCTTCCCTACCCGGCCCACCATACAGTTGCACAACCCTGATGTGGCCCTCGGGCCACAAAGTTTGCCCACCCCAGCCCTAGACTAAAAGTACCTGCTTGTGCAAATAAAGTAATTGCTCTCTTATGTGCTCTTTTTAAAAAGTGAATAATCGTAGGCAAACTGTAACAAAATTGAATCTCAAATACAGATGTCTTAGAAAAAGGTGTATACATTTTTAATATTGCATTTAACTGCAGGTTGCTTCCAGATGGCAAGAAGTGAAGTCTGTTCTGGTAGATGACTTTATTGGCACTGGGACTGAACAAATTGTATTGCTTTTTAAGAACGAATCCAATACAGATAGTTTAAGTACATTCATTATAACCGATTTGGGAGAGGTCAGCTATGACGTAAGTTCAGTTTACCTTTTCTTACCCATTGAGTACATGCTCATGAAATTTCATTAACAGAACTTCAATATATTAATAGAAATATTTCTGCAAAGTGAAGCTGTACATATGCTATCAAATCTCCTTAAATTTGAATTTGAATACAATGCCTTATGATTTTAATAGTGAAGTTATAACAAACAAGAATCAATTGAAATAACTGTCTGACTTGACGTGACAGTCAATAATAGAAGATCTTTGGGGAAATTAAAATAATGCTGCTGAAAAGGCTTCATGTTGATACTCGTATAGCAACACTTGCTACACTGTTTATTTTCTGGTCAACCAGAGACACTTAATTAAGAGCCTGACACTTGTTAATTAACCTCTCATAAATTGGTCTTTGCAATATTTACCATTAACCTCTAATTTCATTTAGTAGATAAGATTTTTTTTATTATTTCACATTATGGTCCTTGTGGCTTTGTAATTTCTCATTATAGATTCTTCTATAAGTGTATGTCAATAAACTGCACCTTGCTTTCAGCTGGTAGACTAATGTTTTCTTTTCTTTAGAGCAACATCAGTTGTAAAGAGGATTTTCTTCCTACGGAAGAACTACAAGAGAATGGTTTTCTTACCATCCAAGCTCTCGAAGCAAGGTTGCAGGTTTGCATTCTGTAGCACTCTCTGTATTTCCTAATATGTAAATTGCTGAGGAGGCAGTGGCTTTTTTGTTTTGTTTTTGCTTTTGTTGTTTTGTTTGTTTTTTTAAAATTAGACATCAGATTCTATTGAGGAGAATAGAAAGGAGCATAAACTCTGGCATGTCAAGGGTAAAAGTGCAATTAGGCAGGCCAAAAAAAAATTTGGAGAACAATAGCAAAACACACAGACACTAACAACAACAAATTTAAGTGCATCAGAAGCAGCAACCTTCCAAACAATCAATTGGGCTACTAGACAATCGAGGTGTTAATTGAGTACTCAAGGAAGGCAAGACCATTGCGGAGAGGCTAAATGAATTTTTTGCATCAATATTCACTGCAGAGGATGTGAAGGAGATTTCCATACCCAAGCCATTCTTTTTATGTGACAAATCTGAGGAACCATCCTAGAGTAGAGATGGTCAGTAGAGGTGGTTTTGGAACAAATTGATAAATGGTTATAAGTCACCAGTATTCACCTAAGAATTTCAAAGGAACTTAAATATGAAATTCCAGAACTACTAATATGGTATGTAGTCAATTGCTTAAATCAGCCCCAGTCTCAGATGACTGGAGGATAACTAAAGTAATTCAGTTTTTTTAAAAAAAGGCTCCAGAGCTGATCCTGGAAATTATAGACTGGCAAGCCTAACTTCAGTACCAGGTAAATTGGTTGAAACTATAGTAAAGAATAGGAATTATCAGACACATAGATGAACATAATATGTTGGGGAAGAGTCAACATGTCTTTTGTAAACAGAATTCATGCCTCGTCAATCTATTAGAATTCTTTGAAGGTGTCAACAAGCCTGTGGACAAGGATGATCTGGTTGATCTAGTGTACTTAGTCTTTCAGTAAGGTTCCTCACCAAAAGCTCTTAAGCAAAATTGGCAGTCATGGGATAAGAGGGAAGGTCCTCTCATGAATCAGTAACTGGTTAAAAGATAGGAAACAAAGGGTAGGAATAAAATGGTCAATGTTCACAATAGAAAGAGGTAAATAGTGAAGTCCCCCAAGAATCTATACTTGGACCTGTGCTATTTAACACATTTTAAATGATCTGGAAAAAAGGGTGGACAGTGAGGTGGCAAAGTTTTGCAGACGATACAAAATTACTAAAGATAGTTAAGTTGAAAGCTGACTGTGAAGAGTTAAAAAGGGATTGTATAAGACTGGGTGACAAAATTGCCAATGAAATTCAGTATTGATAGGTGAAAACCATACAGAATGATAAGATCTAAATTAGCCTTTACCACTCACAGAAAAGATCTTGGAGTCATTGTGGATAAGTCTCTGAAATCATCTGCTCAATGTTCAGCAGCAGTCAAAAAAGCTAACAGTTTTAGGAACTGCTAGGAAAGGGGTAGATAATGAAACAGTAAATGTCATAATGCCTCTTTGTAGATCCATGATATGCCCCCATCTTGAGTACTGCATGCAGTTCTGCTCATTCCATTTCAAAAAGGATATATTAGAATTGGAAAAAGTACAGAGAAGGGCCACAAAAATTATTAGGGATATGGCACAGTTTCTCTATGAAGAGAGATTAAAAATATTAGGACGGTTCAGTTTAGAAAAGAGATGACTAAGGGGGGATATGAAAGAGGTCTATAAAATCATGAATGCTGTGGAGAAAGTGAATAAGAAAGTGTTGTTTATCCCTTCTCATAACACAAGAACTAGGGGTCACCCAATGAAATTAATAGGCAGCAGGTTTAAAACAAACAAAAGGAAATACTTACTCACACAACACCCAGTCAGCATACCCATTGCCAGGGGATGTTGTAAAGGCTGAAAGTATAACTGAGCTCAAAAAAGAATGAGATAAGTTCATGTAGAATAGGTCCATCAATGGCTATTAGCTAAACTGGTCAAGGATGCAACCCCAAGCTCTTGGTATGCCAAAGTCTCTGATTGCAAGAAGTTGGGACTAGATGACCAAGGATGAATCACTCAATGGTTACTCTGTTCTGTTAATTCCCTCTGTAGCATCTGGCATTAGCCGCTGTCAGAAGACAGGATACTGGGCTAGATGGACTGTTGGTCTGACCCCAGTATGACCACTCTTATGTTGTATCCTGTTGTAGAACATAAGAGAAATTTATGCCAAAAAAAGCAGAAAATAATTTCTTCTGTTAATTGTATCATATAGTATTGTGCAGGGAGAAATAAATATTAAATATTCTGTTTTTGCATCAGTGGTGGTCCATATTTCATTACTCTGTTAGCCAAGTAATCTTCATTGTCTTTCCTCACATACCTTACTACAGGTTGTATGTGTGTACCTGAGAGCAGAACTTGAACCTACTAAATTGCAAATGTTCTTGCATCAGAAACAAAACTAGTGGTGTGGAAATTTATAAAATTTCTGTGCAATGGAAGAAAACCACGTTTTCAGAGAATTTACTTTTTTCCAACTTAAATCCAGAAAATAAAGGGATTTGGGGGTAATGTTGAAACTAGTCTATCAAAATACCTAAGACCATCACAATGGCCATTATGTACACACTGTGTTTAAATACCAACTTAATATTTGAATGATTACTCTTGTTGCTTGTGATTCTTTTCTGGCTGGGCAGACGTAGGCTCTCTAAACAGTGATGGTTTGCCTTGAGAGAAAGGAGGTCACAGTGGTCTCTTAGGTTTTGCACACGCCTAGCAGTCAAGTGATTTGGGTCCTCATTCTGTTTTTCATTCTGACTTGGTCTCTGACCATGGATGGGACACTTAACCTCTTGATGATATTTTCCCATGTGTCAGCAGCTGATTTGTGGGGGTAGGCTTGCGAAACAAGTAAGCAAAAGTAAAATGCCTAAACAGAATTGACTAAGAAAAATAATGCAAGCATTCAGGGTGATTTTCCAAAGTCCAGAACACATCCAGTTTCTTCTGTTCTATTTCCTCAGCTTTCTGTTGGAACCTTATGGCTGCCATCTGATTCCTCTTTCATAAGCTCCAGTAATGTTATGGTGAAGAAAATTTGGTGTGCCTGGAGTCCTCAGACTTCCTTGATTTTTCTCTCCCCTACTCTCCTCCATTCTTTCAGTCTGGCTCTGCGATAGATATGGCTCAGAATCTGTAGAATTATTTGATGATCTCACTCTCAAAGAAAACTTCCTTACTGTTCTTGGTTATTATGTGACCCCATCACTGTGGTATGAGTACTTATATCCATGCTTAATTTATGAGAATTATCACAAGTATTTGTTCTACCTGTTAACTCCTGGAGTGGCTCTGTGATCTTCTGAGATTGTAAGGGGTATTTTTAGGTCATAGTTTGCTCAACTTCCCTCAGAGGATCACTTATGTTGTGTTCTATAGTTTTCTGCTATTATAAGCCCTGCTCACCATATATGAAGCCACTGGTAGAGATAATGAAGCAGTCTGCACTGTGATTTATTTCTTAGGTTGTATGTGTAGTAGTACGTAGATGCCCTAATCAGGTCAGGACCACGTTGTACTCGTAATGTGATACAAGCTGTATGTAGATGCAACATATGCTTCATCAACCTTTGATGATGCAGGGCTTTATTTTCCCCATTTCTAGTCTAGATAGTGGTGTAGGTGAGTGCTGGCCACAGAAAAAAATGCTTATAGAAAAATATATCCATAGGGTAATCTTTGCATAAGCCGCGAAAGTAGCCTGGACCCTTGAAGCTTTATAGGTCAGTACCTTCCTGTCTGGCCACTGAAGTTTTATAGGTGCCTCCTTCCTGTCTCTCCTACTTTCTCGAAGACAATAATCTTTGCTTTGAGCCTCATGGACCCGTTGACTCCTCCCATGTAAGATTCTTTATACTGAAAATTTCCTTTTGAGTGCTTTTTGATCTTCATAGACCTGCAATCTAGATAGAGAACCCTGGGACTGTAAAATTTCCATCCTCCTTCTGATTATTATTTTATATAACGTAATTGGCAACTTTGTCTCTTGCTCAAGCGTAGATTTCATCGACAGTCATGAAATGCATCATTTTTACCAGAAAAGTCCCAGGGCTTCATTTACACTGGAGGGAAATGACCTATGTGAAACACACAAGACTAATTCCTATTCAAAACATTGCTCTCCACTTTGAAATTCTGTGCATCTTAATTTCTTAGATTAGTATTATTGGACAAGTTTTAGAGATCCTACTCTCAACTTAAAGGCATTTCACTGTTTGGATGTAACGTGATAACTTTTGAATGCCACATTGATTAATTCCAAAATCTCAGGGAATTTCTAGGCCCCAGGGGACAGAACCCTATTCATTTGGGCCGGGGGGAGGATGAAGAATCAGAAAATTGGAAGGGGGAAAATGGGGGACATGTGGAGCCCTTGGAATATGTTTAGCAGAGCCATAGCTTCAAGCACCTCTGCAATTGTCTATAGATCAAATTTCAGTAAAAGCTTTATTTGGCATGTTAGGGGAATGGGGCGGAGAGGGGCGTGCCAGTTAGTAAAAATTCCAGTTAGTTATACTTACCGATGGAATACCAGTTTTCAAATGATTAGAATACAATAAAATGAATAAGGTATAAAATAGCGTACAGGTACTTACCAATTCGGTAGTAGTACTGTACTGCAGAGTAGTTGGTTTCTTGAAGCACTTAGATGCATACAGGTCAAGTTTTCTATACAGTAGGGTTATATTATGACACTACATATCACTGTGGGCAGCGCATGGCATATACCCAGATCACTAAAAATACACTTAACACTAAAATGATACTGAACATAATTTAATCTTTGATTAAGAAGGCACTTCAGGATCTTGCAGTGCCTCAGGATCGTCATGATCAACATTCATTATCATTGTAGATGTAGAAGGTGTAGGAGATTGGGCTGAATCTGTAATGATCCTGTGACATACCCTGGAAGCTGCTTTTTTGAATAAATCCCTGATATCAGCTTGCTTACTTGTCTTCTGTCTCTTTTGCATAAAAACAGAGTGCAGAATGTGCAATTGCATAACCTCCTGGGCAGTATACTAGTCCCAGTTACTAGACTAAAGATTTGTATTGGGAGATATTGGAAATGCCAGTTATTGGAGCTTTCTGGCTGATAAAGTGCTGGATAACACAATTTTTACTATAGTTGGTTGATAGCACCAATTAGGGATATGTTTGCTGGAAAGTTACTATCTCATCTCTGCCCATTGTCCCAAAACAGTTTAACATGTTGATATCCTATGTTCAAATAAATGTTAGTCTCTAAGGTGCCACAAGTACTCCTGTTCTTTTTGCTGATACAGACTAACACGGCTGCTACTCTGAAAGATATCCTAAAGGACATATCTCCCAGATAGAAAAAAGAGAAATAATGATGGGTGAAAAGAGGTGCCCACAGGGACCCTGGCAAGAGGGAAAAATAGGGGGTGGATCCTGGTATGGAGTGGAAGGGGGGAAATGGAGAGAGGCTGGGAAATGCAGGTGCACATAGCACCTAGAATAGAGGAGTCACGGAGAGTCTTTGGGGGAATGAGAAATGGACACATGGAACCCTTGGCATGAGGATGGTGAAGGGTTTGCGGTGAGTTCCTGAAATAGAAAGGGATGTGAAGGTTCCAAACAGGGAACTTAGGAGCAAGAGTGGGGCAGGGTGCATGGAGTTTGGTCTGCAGAAACAACTAAATGAATGAACCCCTACTTTTATATCTTCACACCTTACCCTTTTGAAAAGATAGCTGTGTCCTGAATCTTGTCTGAAATTCTCTTGATGCTCTTCTAGAAAGCAGGACAGAGGTGACGACACAGTAAAGAGTTTACTAAACAAATACTTGAATACTGCTGCTTTGTCATGAGGCAGAGCACATTCCAGACTTCTGTGCCAAGATTTCTGGAGAAAAAGCATAAAAGATGCAAATTAGGATTCAATAATTTATCATGCTTAACAGTTTAAATTAGATCATCAGACAGTCACACTCTTTATTGCTTCTTCACGCTGAGCTGCACACACCACACATTCCTCCATTGACTCTCCCGCCTCTGTGTGCTCCATGACCCTTCAGTCTTCCTCCACACCATTCTTACTCATTTCATTCCTGTCCCGGAGATAGGTCATCAAACTCTAATGCGATGATGGGCAGAGCTGAGATTATGCCAGAATGCTGAATAGCTGCCATCAAATGTTTTTTTGACCTATAGACAATTAAAGAGGTGGTTGAAGCGGCTAAGTCTACTAACTAGATGCAAGGGACTTAATGGGTCCTTTGCTTCCCCTTCTCTTTTCTCCACCCTTTCTGATTTTCACCAAAATACTAGATGTCTGCCAATTTCTGCCTGGAAGACTCCAGGCAATTTTGAAATTGATCAGATGAGGCATTCAGAAGTTAGCATTTCTCTGTATTTAACATGATATCAAGTTAAGTGTAAGGTCTTTGTTCAGTCAATAATCCCTACCAAAGCAGGCAAAAAGAACTTTCTATTTAGATAGGAAAAGTGAATCAGGAAGAGATGACTAATTATTTCTGTGGATCTGTGATTTTTTTGAGGATCCATCAGACTATCTTAAAGTCAAGATACTTTAGGCACTTTTTTTTTTTAAATGTTAGGCACTTAAGTTTGTTTTCTCAACAAACATGAATTTCAGTGCCTAACTTCAGGCACCCTATTTTTTTTAAATCTTGACTTAAATGTCTAGAGTGGAATGTAAACCTGAAAGGCCCTAATGCACTTCCACTTATACTTTGCTTACTTAAGTCTAATCACCATCCTTTTTTATACCCCACAGGCTGGTTGCACTTCTGTTCGGGAACTACAGCAGCATTTACGGCTCAAAGAGAAGGTTCTTTTTGAATCTTGCTGCGCATTAATAGATCTTGTCCAAGAGCGAGAGCATATCCTACCAACTGCAGAAGAGGTAAAATAGATTGTGTTGTCATGGTTTCTATATTTTTTCAAAATGAAATATAATCTATTTTAACTGGAGATGGATATATAGTAGAAAACTGACTTTTCAGTTGTGGGTTGAAAAGGTGATGGACTTAAGGAAACTGACTCTTTAGTACATTGGCCCTAGATATGCAGCATATTCAATTAACTTGTACTGGAGCATCTCTATTTTAGGGCATCTCAAGACTCACTTTTCAGTCAATGTCTAGCTAATTAATAGTTTTAGGTACCAAAACCTATTAAGAAATTAAGAGGGCAATAGGGCAAGACAACTTTTGATCACATAAGCCAGTTGGGTTATGTGACAGTCCAGGGTTGTTGAAATATATAATCAATTTCACAATGGAAGGATGAATTTTGAGTTTCTTAATGCATTTGAGGAGTTCATGGCAAAGCACAGTTAGATAAACACATCTTACATTTGTTGTAGAGGATAGAATTAGTTTCTGTAGATTTCCATTGATACTTAAGGTATAACACATTCCAGGTAAATTTCTGTTTCATCCTTATGACCAGCTGAATACTTTTTGGTAATCAGGAAAGTAAAAACACTTAGTTACTGTAGTAAAAGAATTATACTATATACACTTCAGTTATTTAAACAGATATTTTTCTGTAAGGAGGGTCTTGTTTCGCTCTGGGATGATACAGAAAATCTTCATCCTCTTGGTAAAAAGAAGACATTGACATCAGAGGTCCCAGAATATCTCATAGAGAAATTATGGCAACGTGTGGTGGATGACAGTTTGGTAATTGGAGTAAAAATAACAGAATCACCTAACTTGTAAGTAAATACATTCTAATAAATTAGTCTATAAGTTGGATCCTGCAGGTTACAAAGTTAAAAATTGGACTTGTAACTTCCTGTGCTTTAGAAATCTATATTTTTATGTTATAAACCAGGAGTGGCCAAACTTACTTACGCTCTGGGTCACATATGACAATTTTCAGAAGTTCAAGAGCTGGGATGCACATGCTGGGGCTCAAGGCTTCATTCCTGCAGAGTGGGAGGGTCTTGGAACTTCAGCCACACAGGAGGCACCTACCAGGGCTCAAGGCTTAAGCCCTGCAGGGAGGGTGATGTTGGGGCTTCAGCTGTGCGGGAGATGTTTGCCCAGGTTCAGGGCTTCATCCCTGTTCCTTCTGAAGCCACTAGCCCTAGCAGACATGCCCCGTGGGGCTGAAGCCCCAAGACCCTCCTCCCCATTGGAAAGAAGCCAAAGGTGCATGGGGGGGCGACACATAGGGTTCCCCAATTTTTGCCAGATTTTGCTGGTCCCACTCAGTCACATGGTGGCGCCAGGCCCACTCTCTGCATGGCAGTTGCTGGAGCTGGCAAGCTGGCAGCTATATATGTAGGAAGAGGCAGCGACATACAGCTGAGAGCTGCAAGGAGAGCTACTGCTTTTGCTGCTGCCTCTTCCTGCAGAGCTAACATCTGGAAGCTGCGGGAAGGGGTAGCTGAGAATAAGGAGGGAAGCGGGGGGGGGGAGGGGGCGTGAATCAAGCTGTTGTGGGGAGAGGGAACAAACCTTTACATTGTACCCCTCCACTAGAAGGCACCAGTAGTCTCTGGCAGAACCTCTAGTTCCACCACCCTGCCACAGGGCAAATGACCTGATCTCCCGCTGAGCCTGGTGTATGGAGAAGATAGAGGGGACGTGGGGAGCTCCACAAGCTGCACTTTAACTGTAAAAGAGCCATGGATTAGCAACCCCATTATAAATTTAAATAAATTTTAAACTACATAGGAAGCAAGAAAACTGAACGTAATAATCCACTACCTATGTGCAATGTGGCTACATCAATGCTAAAAGTTCCTTAATGTTTGCATTTCTGGATTTATTTTTCACTGTACCCTTACTACTACCTTAGCATAGTTCCTTCAGTAAATCTAAAAATGTTTGTTTCTGTTTCCTTTCTTGGCAAGAGTCCATGTCATTTTAAGAGAAAAGTACAGTAGAAAACATAGCAGACTTTTTGTTGACCATAACATTTTTAACATCTGGCCATATGACTTGCATCCAGATACTCCGTGTTAATCTTCTAAATTGAATTATGTTACAGTTTGGTGTGAAGTCAAATAAAAATTTGGCAATTCCACATGATTTAAATCAAGTGTAAATAAATTTGTAGCACTTCCTGTATGTATGTATAAATAAATTAAATTAAACTAACTTTCTTTAAAACGGCTTGTTTATTCTGTTATGTATCTTCATTTTCATAGTTAGTTTAACATTTTCCATCCCTAGAGGTGTTCACTAATATCACTTATGTCCTAGAAAAATATAATTAGCACGTATTTAATTTGAAAACTTGGTTTAAAGTAAATACTTGAAACTCATGAACTTGACACAGGAACATATATTGCTTGTTAGAAGCAGCGCTCTCACCTTTTGACCTATGTATATTCCCACAAGCAATGTAGAAGAAGTTCGGAAAGTTACACTTTAGGAGGATGCCACTGAAAATGTGTCCAATGACTGAGAGAACTGACCTGCTAAGCCCTTTAGCCGCTGTACCTGAGCGATAGGTGTGGTCTCTCTCAACTGCCAGATTGCTATAGCTTTATAAAAAAAAAAAAAAATTGACTTCATGTTCATCTCTAAGAGCCACTGGGGGAAGAGATTGTCTTCACTTTTAAGTTTTAATTTTTAGCTCTGATGGTAGTAATTTTGTATTTAACATAGTAATTGTTTTTAGTGGAACCACGGAATATTTAATTAGTGATGCCTGTACCTAAAAACATTTCCCCTTCCTTTTGAGCAAAATTGCAATGTTGTATTGTAGCATAAGATGTTACCTCACTGCAAAGAAAACTCTTAAACATGAGTCTTTTAAATCTGACTCATAGCTTGAAGCTTAGTTGACTGACGAAATTAACAAAAACATTGTTTCCAGTCATTTAAGGGCGCTTGTGAGAGAACAGTACATAGTTATATTAAAGTGAATAGAGCATTTCACAAATTTCACAGAGCACTGTATCATATCTATTAAGTTAAATAGTGGAGTAATTTAGAATCTTAATTTGAAATTTACCCGCTATTTGAACAAAACTACATAGATGTTTCTAAAATTAAGTATGGAGTAGCAGAAGGGCCCTATCCTTCAACAGATTTTAAAGAAGGAAAGACTGTTGCTGTTCTGCATGTTAAGTATCCTTGTACTGCATTATAAGTAAATATACTTTTTAAAACAAAATTTAAAAATAAACTTTAATTATTCATCTACACAAACTTGTGACTGGGATTTTCAGTGACATCTAAGAGAATTAAGCACAGAGATCCTATTAACTTCCAATAGGAATTGGACACCTAGCTCCTGTAGGCTCCTCTGAAAATCCCAGCCTATGTTTTCGAAACCTAACTCCATGCATACTGTATTGGGTAAAGTATATGCTAAAATATACCTTCAAAGTTCTTACCAGACACCTTTGCACTATCACATGAATTAGTCTGAAAGTATGTTAAAGATTTTTGATCAATTCATCTGTTCTTTGGTAATTCAGCTGACGGTATAAAAACTTGAACCTCCATGAGGTTAAAGCACTAAATGTCAGTTTGCATCTTTGCAAAGCTTTAATTATATTTGTCTGACTATAAAATGTGAATTTGAAGTACAGTAATGTTGTATGGGTTTTACAGGTCACTGAATGATGTCTGCTTATCCCTGGTAATGGAGCATGACTTCACTTCAGTTTCTCCAATTATTGAATGTCAGAGTAAAATCGTTAAACTGAATAAGACTTTCTCAGCATTGTCTATCTCCTCATGCCAAATGGAACCACAACCAAAAAGGATAAAATTGGACTTCCATAGCAAGAATGATCTGAAAAAAGAGTACCCTCGAAGACGGTCTAAAATTCTGTCAGATGGGGCAAAGACATTTGTCGCTGTTACCCGCCTTTCACCACTGCTGGCATTCCGTGATATATGTTGTATGATACTACTGCATGCTAACAAGAGAAAATATCAAGATGGCAACCTGCAGGAAAGCAGACAACTGACTTTACTATGTGGGAAAATTTCATTATGTCTGGAAGATATTTCAAGTGGAAAATATTCAGTAAACTTGCTAAGAAATAATAGGCATTCTACAGGTAAATATGTAATGCATTGACTTGTTCACATTAGTCATAGTTAATTTAATATCCTCATCTTTGTTTTCAAGCCATATTCTCATTTTTTCATGTTGTGATCATTTTTATCAAAATATGTATAATTTCATTACAAAGTCTGTCATGAATTAGATACTGACTGAGACAGAAAACAGTAGGAAAAATGTGTTCTCAATGTGGAAAAGTGTTAAGTTAGTTGCTCCCAGGTTCTGTGCTAGGTTTAGTGTTTAAATATATTTATTGATCTTAAAAAGGTGGAGAGCAGTGCACAATTTGGAGGTAACATAAAATTTAGATTCTTTATTTAGAAAAGACTGAGGAACTTCAAAGAGACCTAACAAAACTAAGTCAGTTGGTACTGTGATGGCAGATGATGAATGGAAGGTAATGTATCCTGGAAAGAATAATTTGAACTTCATATAACTTGAGCTAGTTGAGGAATTTCTGGTTTGAGAAATTTTGACACTTTGAAATTTGGTTGTATTCCGTATTGGAACACAACAAATTTTTTCAAAACTTCTTGTGACCTGAAAATTGTGAAAAAATGTCATTTCAGAAATGCTGACACATGATATTTCCAAAATAAAATGTGGTCTCCCATCCAACTGCTGTCATGTGAAAAATGAGATTGTCAGTTTCACTCAGCAGCTGCCTGGCTCCCAGGCCTGCTGAGAGTGTACTGTGCTGGGGCAGCCCTGCCACGGAAAGTGCTGTCATAGCTTTCCTACTCAGATCTGAACCTTAGAGTTCAGAAAATAAGATGCTAGCATGAAACCTTCAAGCTTAATTACCTGCTTATTAGCGCTGCCCACCAGCCAGAAATTCCAGTGTCTAGACTCACTCTGTCTCCCCAAAACCTTCCCTGGGGGACCCCAAGACTCAGATGCCCTGAGTCTCACAACAAGGGAAATAACCCACTTCCCTATCCCCCTCTTTACTCCTCCCAGATCTTCCCACCCTGGGTACACTAGGAGATTACCCTGCTGTCAATTCCTTGAATTCACAAACAGAGAGAGATCAGTGTTTCCTCACCCCTCCAGAGTCCCTAGACGAAATTCAAGCTTTGTAACTCTAACACAAAGAGATTTCCCCGTCTTCTTCCTCCACCAATTCCATGGCTGAGCGCAGTCCAATGCCTTGAGCCCTCTACTAAGAAAAAAATCCAACAAGTTTAAAAAGAAAGCTTTATATAAAAAAGAAATAAAAAGATATAAAAATGGTCTCTGTATCAAGATGACAATAACAGGGTCATTGCTTAAAGAAAACCAAAAATGAATAACGCCTTATCAAAAAGAATTACAATTTAAAACATTCCAGCAACTACACACATGTAGAAAATACAAAAACAATATTAAAAAACCTTATATTGTTCTTATACACTTGTACTTAACAACTGGGAAACAGAAGATTAGAAAGTCCTGGAATAGAGAGATCCTCTCTCAGAGCCGAGAGAGGCAACAGAGACACAGACAAAAGACACTCACACCCAAAAATTCCCTCCTGAGCTTCTTTGAAAAATCTGGTTTCCTGATTGGTCCTCTGGTCAGGTGTTTGGTTCCCTTTGTTAACCCTTTACAGGTAAAAGAAACATTAACCCTTAGCTATCTGTTTATGACAAGTGCCCCAAAGTTGGAAACTCTGGGAGCTCATTCCAGGCTCCCAGCTCCATGACAGAAAACATTAGAAGTCCTCAGAGCCCTGGCTTCAGCCAGGATTCTCCAGTCTGGCAGGTTCCCTACCATGGTATCAGGAGCAGAGCCCAATTAATCCCTCCACAGCAGGAAGCCTGGAAATCCTGAGAGTCCCCAGGGCTTTCAGGCTACTGGCAGGAATCCTGGGAACCCTGACATAGTGGGGCTGCTCTGGAGCCACAGACCCTGGAATTCTGGGATTTATGATCTGCATGGCACAGCTTCCCAGAAGCTGACCAGGTGAGCAGGCAGGGAACCAGGCAACTGTCTGTGATTTGGCAAATTCTGATCAAAAGGTTGTTGAACTTGACTCACTTTCACAAGAAATTTTCTTACCAGCTCTGCTTAAACTTTGCCGGGATCAAAATAACCATAATCCACTTTTCTGTTCAATGCACATTGGTGATCAAAAAGCAAACAACGTTTAGGATATCAGTTTTACATATAATGATGTTATCCCATTATAAATCAATGCCTTCTCCCTGAATACTACATTCAATTCTGGTCGTCTTCTCACAAAAAAAGATGTAGCAGAAATAGAAGATGCCCAGAGACAAGTGAAATCTCTAGAGGCATGGAAAGACTTCTACGTGAGTAGAAATTGAAAAGGCTGAGAGTTTTTTAATTTAGAGGCATTAAATAAGGGGATGATGGGATAGGAAAGAGGTATACAAAGGGAGAATGATATACAGAAGATAATTTGGGAGCTCCAGTTTATTCTTGTTTAATAGAGGAACAATGGGCACCAATTTTAAAACTCATTCTTCAAAAGGAGCTGACAAGTTTATATGGCAAATCTTAGAGCTTACTCTGAGGAGGAGAGGGGGAGCAAAATGTATTTAAAGCTACAGACTCTGCTGCTTATCTCTAAATATGAGATATTTAACTTTCATATATACAGTTTATATAACAAAATATTTTTCCTGAGATGATAAAAAATTTTGAGATTACCTCATACAAATGACACTAAAACAATTGAAGAAACTCCTGTTCAGAAATGCAGCCATACATAAAGCCATTTTAGAATCGGACCTCTCTCTCTAGTGATACAGTTATCTCTCATCTCTCTCTGTCAGCTGCAGGTAATCCAAAATTCTCTGTCATCTCTGAAGGCAAAGCCAGGGAAGAGGAGACTGTTTAGGAGCTACTGTATCAATAGCTAAGGTCCACCAATCACACTAATATCACAGTAGGCTATTGATAAGTCTCTTGGCAAACCAATGTTTTTCCCTACAACTCTCTAATATCCAGGAGGCCCACTGTCAGCTGACCTGGATGCTTACTAAGAACCCCAGTAAGAAGGTGGTGGGAAGGGAATTCCCTAGGGAGGGCCGGATGCTTTGGTAGACTTGTGAGGTGAAGTAGAATCCAAGGGTGATCGTTTTGATGTAAGATCAAGCAAGAGGGACATACCATTGCTAGGTAAGCAAGGTAGATATCATTTGTGATCGTGGAAACATTGAAACTTCCCAATTCCAGCTTTCTTGAAATAGCAGTAAAAAAGTGATATTGAAATCTGAAAGAAAAACACATTTTGATCAGTATTTGTTAACTAGTAAAATACACTTCTGCCCCGATATAACGTGACCTGATATAACACAAATTCGGATATAACGTGGTAAAGCTGTGCTCCAGGGGAGGGGCAGGATGGGGCTGTGCACTCCGGCGGATCAAAGCAAGTTCGATATAACACGGTTTCACCTATACAGCAGTAAGACTTTTTGGCTCCCGAGGACAGCATTATATCAGGGTAGAGGTGTATTTAAATTCTTAAATTTAATACCTTTTCATATTTTTTCTCTTACAGGCACCATGGAAGATATATTTTCTATTCTTGCAGTATCTCTCAAATTCTCCTTTCAGATAGTCTCATCTGACTGCACACTGACTCCAGTGAACATGTGGCTACTGTCACAGATGGAGTGTATGCCAATCAAGGAATGCCCTGAAAATATGTTTTGTCATAAATTGGGAAGTCTGCATGGCACTGTCTTTAACTGGAATCTAAAAACTCCATTTGAAGGAACTTTAACATTGTTTTGCAGGTAATAGTAGTTGGAAAGGTTAGGGAATACCAAGACTTATGTAATAGGTTCCCTCTGGGGTGCTACCTGGAGCTGGGGTACCACTGAGCCCCCTGATCCACCATTCTGGGCTCCCTCTCACACTGTACTGTTGTGACAAGCTGCAAAGCCCTCCAGCCTGCACTTTCACCAGCATTCATACAGGTACGGACACACTCAGCTGCAGTTACACACAGGCTCTCTAACCACCAGATTCCCAGCCTGGGACCCCAGAGCAGTACCTTCCTGCCCTGGTCAAATCTGGTCAGTATAAGGGTTTAATACCTGGTCCACCTCTCCCTCAGTGTGACGAGAACAATGCACATTTGTGGTAATCAAGCGAGAGATTTTTTTCCCCAAGCACTCCAGTCAAAGCTCACTGATTTAGATTAAAACAAAACAAGTTAATAAACTACAAAAGATAGATTTTAAGTGATTTATAAGGGATAACAAACAGATCAAAGCAGATTACCAACAACAGAAACAAAAAACATAAACTAAGCTTAATATACTAGATAAATTGGATACGAATTAGCAGATTCTCACCATAAAAGATGTTACAAGCAGGCTGCAGATTTTTAAGGGGCAAGCTGCACTTGCTTCACAGCTTGGAATCCCCAGGTGTTTCATTCACAGGCTAGAAATCCCTTTAGCCTGGGTCCAGCACTTCTCACAGTTCAGTCTTTGTTCCTCAGGTGTTTCCAGGTATAGTCTTGTGTGGGGACTGAAGAAGACCAGATGTCATTCCCTGCCTTATATAGCTTTTGCATATGGTGGGAATCCTTTGTTCCAAAGCTTGGTTCCCAGCCCAGTCTGTGGGAAAATACTGACATTCCAAGATGGAGTTTGGCATCATGGGGCCTGGTCACATGTCCTTGTAGAGTCATAGCAGCCATCACTCATAGGCTGCCTAACATTCTCAGGATAGCTCACCAGGTGGGTGATAAGGCCTGTTGTTATCCCTAATGGCTCATTGCTCTGAATAGGCCCTTCTCAACGAACTATCTAGACTGAAAGCATGTTGTCTAGTGGGCGTTACCCTGGTGTAAGTACATTTGAAATACAGATACATAGTTTTTATAACTTCAGATACAAAAATGATACATCATACATGCAATGATATATATGATTTTAAGATCATATTCAGCAAATCATAACTTTTCTAATGGCACTTCACAGGGCTTATCTTGCATAAAATACATCAGAATTATGCTATGATCATATAGCAATATCACTATGAAGAGTATGGGGTGCAATGTCACATCCTCTATAACTTGAGTTTGAGGCAGAATATCATTTTTTCATTGTAATTATTTTGCCATAGTGTAATATGCATAGCATAGCAGTGACAGCCATTTAGGACTATTTTTAAATTACCATCCTGTGCCTATTAGTAGATCTGATTGGATTACCTTTTGCAATCATTTGGGCTCTGCCCAGACACCTGGGCATAAAATCAAAGTATATACAGGACTAATTCTATTTAGTATGTCAAAATTTACAGTTCCATGAACGTGCAATAATGTATGTTCAGCAACTTTAAGAGTTGTCTTCGCTTACTACCCTTGGAAAATAATACATGTCTCTGAGTCAGATCTCTGGCTAGATTCCCTTGGCACTAGGAGTTGGAATCTTCTGACTGCTAACCATAGATCTTCAGTAAACAGATGAAGTTTAGCAGTTTGCAAGCTTTCCTGTAGGGTTTCTTATATGCAAACTTCATGAGGCAGTTTGGAGAGTGAAAATATCTGCAACTCTCATGAGTTCCCTACTTTTTTCAGTTTATAGCAGTTCAGTTTGAATTGCAAGATTGTCAATTCAGGAAAGTCCTGAATTTCACTGAAAGGTATTAATATAACTTTTATTTAAATAAAACTAAATGTGCCCTTATCTTTAACACTCTGATAAAAAATAAGAAATCTACAAACAATGATCCAATCCTTAACCATTTTTTCACTTAACACCTCAAAGTGACTTAATTCAACATTCTGTATGCATGCAGTGCTGATTAATTCCTGTCCTCAAAATCTAATAAATTATAGTATAGATCTTTGTCTGAATAGTCACGATTACCCCTTCATTATTTTTTTTCAGTGTGGATCAGTTGAACTAGCATGTATCCATGTTTGGATCTTACCTGTTTGAGAAATGGGTAGGCCTCAGAACTTCTTCCATCAGGCCAAATACTACGTTAATAATAGCAGTATTATTTGGCTTGGTAGCCTACGCAGTATGCTAGATACTTCTCAAGCATGAAATATGGTACATTTCCCTGCCCTGAAGGATTCAGTCTAAAAGGAAGAGTAAAGAGAAGGTATTACTGATGTGCCTTTATAACTATAGTGGGCTCAATTTTCACTCAAAGTAGGGATTAGCCTCTTTGTTTCATATGAAGAATACAGTGTATCATACCAAATTTAAAGAACATTATTTGAATAAAGATTGAATCATCTGAAGAACATTGAATAAATCCACTGGTGAAAACTGATTCAATGTCAGTCTCTTAAGAAACTGTGTCTCCCCATTTTTATCATCCATTTTGCTAGCAAACCACTGGCTAGTTATCCTTCAAACTTTCCATGTAATTAATTCATTGAAAATTAGTCCCAAGTGCACATTTGAGGAATTCAGGTTATATCTCTAATCAAAGTTATTAACTTCACTGTATCTCTTTGCCCTTATAATTTAACTCTCATTCTAATAGTTATCATTTCATATAATTTATGAGACTGAAGCCATAGGCCATCTTTGGTGAAGATGACCACTATTTCACTAAAGCCTTGTCATGTGGAAATAAAGCTTTCTCCATCTTCCCTTGTCTTCAAATGGACTGAAATAAGAATGCCTTGAAGAAAAATGGCAGACCCTCTATTCTGTGATTAGAAAAAGGTACAGGAAACTGAAGATAGCCTATGATGTAAACACCAGTTCAGTCAGGGATAGCATGCAATATACTGGTCACTTTCAAGTCTCTGTCTAAGCTCTGTGGCATCAAAGATTCCTCTCTTCTGAGGATCTGGGGCTGGTCCAGCACAGCAGATGTAGCATTTGACAGGCTGTTCTGTCTTCCCTGAGTCTCATATGGCCCATGAGTCTACATCCGCGCGCCATAACGGAAATTGTGGGAGCAGCATCCCTGCCCACTCCTATACCCTCCTACTCTTGTGTTGGAAAAAAAAACAGGAAATTATAAACTAAAACACTTTTTTAAAGGAATTAAGGCTGGTTAAGTGCAACATACTCATTCCCTCTGTAAACTCTTTACTATACTTTAATGTCCACACAAAACACATTGTAACTTCTTTCTGGCTCAGCATGTAAGGAAACACACCAGCTCAACACATTAATCTCCTTCACATTATAGGCACCCCCTTAATTACAGTCCAATACTCCCAGAAACAGATGACACTTTACTCTTAACTGTGGGTACAGGTCGGTCTCATCTTATGCTGGGGTTACGTTACACAGTCAGCACCTAAAGCGAAAATCGCGTATAGTCAAAATTACATTTAGTGTAATGGCAGGCGGAATCGCCCGCACTACAGAAACAGTACTTAAATGATTTTTCTCTTTTTGTTTATTTTTTGCTTTTGCCGACCGCGTAAAGCTGAAATTGTGCATGTTAAATGCGCCTAAGATGCGACAGACCTGTATATATTTCAGCACTGAGTATTTGCTGATTTTGCACAAGTCTGCTTAGTATTAATTCTTTAACTATACAGTAGTTGACATAGGCTCCAAAAGGAAGATCTTGCTTGCCTTTCCATCTGCAGGAAATAAACTTAAAAAATTTACACAATAAGATGTATAGGTAATTTCCTCAGTCAATTTAAAGTTGCTTCATTGTACAATAACGGATTTTGAAAGAATTGTATCCTTCTGTTGATGAATGTTTTATTTTACAGAAATCAGACTGTCTTGTTCCAGTGCCTTCATAGCCTCCTTGGAGTTCTCCCACCAACCTGCAAAGTAAAACCCCTGAGGTTAGAAAGCAAGGACATCCTTACTGACCAGTTTGCACTAGCTTTGGAAAAGGAAATGGACACCCTTCGGAGTTCTTTCTCCTCTGCAGTAAGTGAAGTTGAAAACAACTTTACATTGAGCTGTGAGGCAGGCAAGAAAATGAGCAGGGTTACAGGGTCATCTTTGTCTGACAAAAAGGAAGCAGTGCAGCAGTTCAGAGACGAGCTTCGAAACGAACAGAAGCAAAGTGCATTGGGTATGAACCAAACAGTGAGCGGTGCCCTTTACAGACAAATTACTTTGAAAATTGCTGAGGCTCAGCTGTGTTCTGATACGATTGCATGGAGACTGAACATTTCATAATGACTCCTCTCGAAATTTATTTTGAATACAATTGTATTTAAATGACACTATCAAGCACTATTTATATTTTATTTTTACTTTCTATATGTAATTCCTTTTTAGAAGATGGAGAATAAAACTTTTTTCTACCGGTGTTGTCACTACTGTTTGATACATATATTTTCCTTTTTTGAAAGTACTTAGTATTAATATAGCTTTTCACTTTATAAATCATAAAATGCTATAAATAAATACCTATATTTTGGCTGATGAAGCATAGCCAGTTTGACACTAATGGAACATTAAAGATGGACCTCTAGGACAGCTAGACAGCAAGTACTTTTTACAGTTTTAAATAAAGCCTGTAAGATGTCTGTTGTGGACATTGACGATGCTTAGATTTGTATTGATTTAAAACTGAATCTTAAGGTTGGATTTACGAGAATCTAAAGGAGTTAAGCACCCAGTTCCCATGGAATTTTAATAGGTCTTGGGCACCTCATTCCTTTAGGCTTGTAAAATAAATTGTATATACTTCCTCTTTGGAGAAGTGAATCAAAAGTGGTATCCATAATTTCAGGTGACCACACTCTGCTAAAATAAACCACCTCAATTTGAGTCTCCTTAAATGGATGCAGTATGGTGAGGAATTGGTAGCTTTGTTCCATTTTCTTCAGGTAAGAGATGTACTTCTACATGTATAACATTGACTTCCAGATATTACTGGGATGGGCAATTTAGAAATATATTTGGGATGCAAAAATAAGGAACATCGCAACTAAATCTAGAGCACTTGCTGACTATAAATATAAAATTAGATTGTTATCAAATAAATAATAAAGCTGATACTGGGAAAACTAATCAAACTACAGAACGTGTCAAACAAACTTGTTGAGTTTTGATTATATTAATAGGGAAAGAGAAACAAGAAATCAACTGAGGCAAAATGCAATTAAGATAGTTTTAAGTATTCATTAGATTGTACCTAAATAGTGAATTTAAGTTGTCTGGACTAAAGAGCTTATTCTTTATAAGGACAGACTATGGAAATACTGTAACTGATGCACTGCATGCATGCCCTCACAGTATTTAAATTGTAAGCACCTTCAGGAGGGAATCTTGTCTTGTCTGTCTAAAGCAGAGATCAGCAATCTATGACACACGGCTCACCAGGGTAAGCATCCTGATAGGCTGGGCCGGTTTGTTTACCTGCTGCGTCCACAGGTTCATCTGATCGCTGCTCCCGCTGGCCGCAATTTGCTGTCCCAGGCCAATAGGGGCTGCGGGAAGCGGCGCAGGCCGAGGAATGTGCTGGCCGTTGCTTCCTGCACAGAGTTTTGTGGTCTGTTGCTGTTGAATTTTAAGTTCCCAGCCATTTTGACTTCACAAATTACACGTGTGTGACAGAAGGCATGCATCTATGCCATGCTAAAAGACCTAGATTATAGTACTATCAGAGGTAACTCAGCTAATCACCCAACATTGCTCTTCAGTTAATTTGCATGCAACAGTTTCATTGGTTGTATGAGGAAGATTGTACAGCTGGCCCAACAGGCCATACCTGTGACAGCATGGGTTTTCCGCTACTAATATATAATACATTATTTAACAGTTTAAACCACAGTAAATTTTTTTCTGGAAAGTTTGAACAATTGTACAATATTATTTTTGGCAAGGGTCAAAAAATCAGACCTTTCACATGAGGAGCATTTTGAAAAATTGCAATATATCAAATGTCTTGGCCTAGAAACTCCCAAATTTGCCTTAAGCTGTTTGCCTTCACTGGGATGGGGGAAGAGTGTGATGATTAGTTTAAATATTATTTGATAAATATATGAACCCCACAGCAATCCAAATCTACACAGTCATATGCTTTAGGAAATCCAACTACCAGTGGGGCAAACTTGCTGAAGTACATGAACAAAACCAGGAATTTTTACAGGTATGTTTTATTGAAATGACTTTGATTTATCATACTGTAATTGTAATATTGGGAGAGAACCCAGATAAAACTGAAGTGTCAATTTTAGTTGAGTGTTGGAGAAACTGCTTAGAGTAACTCGTTCAAGGTTGTCTTGTATCAAATATATCATTGGCTTTCTAGATCTCAATTTCTCCCCTTTTCTGAGTTGTTTGGCCCATGCCTTGCTTTCTGCAAATACTGGAGGGAATTCAAATTTATCGATGAGGCTCTAGGATGTAGCTACTTTTCTTCCCTTGCAGCAGATGCTATGGCAGTGCAGAGTGGGTATTAGCCTTTGTATTTCATCAGTTGCAATCCTAGCTTTTAATGCTTATTTATTTATTTGGATCCAGCAACATGCAAAATACTTCTCTCCTCCTTACATTCATTTTTGCCCTGGGGGACTAAAAATTCATGGGCTTTACTCCCTGAATGGGCCATGCACTAAATTCTTTCCATGTGTCTGTTCCTCCTTACCTGTCATAATGGAGCAGACCAAACCAAAGGTCAAGAAATGATCCATCTACAATGCACCCTCTAGGGAGAGGAGAAGAGGAGCTTTGTTGTGAATGCTTCCAGGCCACAGGGTCTTGTTGCATCAGGATGTATGTACACTCTCTTCCACATGCCTGTGGTATCTGCAGAGCAACACTCTATAGATACTGTTGAAAGTCCATAAGCCTTTTCAAGATCTCCTCTATGACATGGATATCATCCATTTCACCTTGGAATCTTTATTTGGGGCACTGCATTACGACATGTGATGGTTTGGATGTTCACTGTGGTTGCACAAAGGGGAGACTTTGATTTTCCATTTGTGCGTCAAGTAGCTGCATCTGCCATGGTTTGTTTGCGTGCAGTTCAGTGTGGTCCAAAGTCTGCATGATGGATCGAAACTGGGAGGGTGGCTTATTGGGTCAGTGATAACGTGCTTGTTTGGATAACGTGCTTTGCCATTCCCTGGCCAGATCCAAAGACATGAAGTGGTCGCATGTCAGGTCCATAGTGGTTTCCACAATTTCATCTGTTATTGGTGTATGTTGTCTATAAACTGCCTAATGGGAACTTCTTGGTAGTCTTTGGCATGTTTAAGTTCTCATGCTGTGGCTATATAACTAAATGGAGGATCAATATTTGTTAATACAGAAAGCCATGGTAAAGGCATTGATTTTAAAGTTCCTGTAATGTTTCACATGCTCAGATTCAGCCTCCCTGTCCACAATTTGGATATGGCAGCTTTTTGTTCACATCGGTGAACTGAGTACACCAGGGCCAAAGCTGATGTTCATAGAACTGGGGCAGTTGATCCCCAGCTCATTCCCACTAACTTCTGGATAATGTTGATGCATGCTATCTTTACTATCTGGTTTCTAAAATGAGTGATTTAGTAACTGGACCAGAAAGGTGCTAAGGTTTCTACTTATGTTTATAATAAGAAAAAGATCAGGAGGAGTGCTGCCACCTTAAATTTCAGGAGGCTGACTGGTCAATGAAGATGAAAGTCAGGATGAAAACTAATTAACTACTCACTACAATCTCTCCTGTGTGGACCTGGCAGGCGCTTATCTGCATATTCCAGTCAAACCCTGTCACTGATCACTTATTTGGAAATTTTAATTATTAATACAATTGTCCTTTGGTGTGTTATCCACTACAGAGTGTTTGTGAAGATCTTGATAGTGATAATAACCAGATGAGGAATATACAGTCTCCTCTAAATGCATTCTAAGATGACCTATTCATCAGGGTACGTGATGCTCTGACCACTAAATCAGGACTGGGAGACAAGAACTCATGAGTTTTGATACCCATGGCTTACTGCATGATTTTGGGCAAATCACCTAACCTATTTCCTATCAGTAAAATGGGTATGAAACCTATCAACTTGATAGCAATGTGAGGATTAATGTTTGTACAGTATTTTGAAGATGCAAAGCCCTGTAAGTGCTAAGTAGAAATTACTTATGCTGAGTTTAAAAAAAAAAAAATTCTCTTAGCAATACAAAAAAAAAATTGTGCATGAATCTTTCCAGAAGCCAAACAGCACAATTTTCTGAATGGATGTCTAATAATGTAAATTATCTAAACAGCTCAGATTAAATAATTTTCCCAAGGGCCAGGTTTTGCCATCCTTACTCTGTTACATAGATCCTTAATGAGTAAGTAATAATATTGCAACTGGGGAATAAAATGTTAATCAATATAAGAGTGGCAGACTGTACCCCAAAATGAGCTATCTGTATCATAATGAGTGATAACTGTTAGTGTCTTCCACCCATCGCTATCCTAATTCTTTATCTAGACTTGCAATTTTTTCCATTAAATTAATTTCCTTTATTACTGAAACACAGTATCTTAGATGATATGTTGGCATTTGTTTCAGCAAAATAAATGTAAGGTTATTTGTATTAAGATAGTGCCTGGGGACCAAGACTGCATTATGCTAGGGTGTGTACAAACACAAAAGGACAGTCTGTGTAGAAAAATGCCTACAAGCATCTAAGGAATAAAAATATATTGCATATTGGCTTATAAATTGCGTACTAATTGCACGTGGCTACTAATACATACCTACATAGATTAAATCCTGTTTTATGCCAATAATGGTTGTTTTCCATTTCTCTCTCACAAAATTTTGGACTTGAAATGTTGTGTAGCTTGCTTTTACAAATAAGAAAATCTTCATGCACTTTTAGTAATGATATAATGATTAATATTTATTTTAAACTCTCAATAGATGTTTTACCCCAAAAATTATAGAAAGACATTATTCTTATTTTCTCCAGCTATTTTGTGGATCATCTAACTCTTGAGTTTTGAGTTTGCTTTATATTTGTCTCTAGCTTATGTGGATACTAGAACCTTGACTCTAATCACAAAAATTCCATAAGAACAATAAGGTTAAAGATTTTTTTCCATAACCCTGTCAGTAAAGAAAAAATACTCTGTTAATTAGCTGTATCAAAATTACTTTAGGAATCATTTACCAGTCTGAACAGACTTATGGCTTCTGCTCACTCTCTGTTGGTCAATATCTGTCATCATGCCTAACTACATATCCATGAAGTTGTTTTAAAAAATGAACTATCTAGACATTGTGAGCCAGTTTTGCAGAAGTTAGTTTTGTTTGATCCTGTTCATTAGGATGGCTAACTCCCTAGTCAGTAAAAATATCTGCCAGAATAAATCTGCTGAACATTTACACCACAAGACTTCAGCACAGTAGGAGATCATTTGATTTCCTTGATGTAATTATTAAATTTTGAATTTGGTCAGAGCACCAGGCTTAACTTTTTTCCCCTAAAGTAAATAGACTCTTAAATGACCACAATTGGACTGGATATTAGTTTGGGATCTCATTTGAAAGAGGATACCTTCAGTAGAGCTGTTTGCCCCTCACATCATTCTTGCTAAGATCAGAAGTTCACTGATAGAGTAGGATGCCATAGAGGAAGGTCCCAAAGAGTTCTGGAGAAATGGATTTTATTCCAGGTATTTCCTGGTTCAAAGAAAGATGGAGCTTTCCAACCAATTCTAGACCTTCAGATGTTCAACTCTGATCAGGAAGTTCAAATTCCACATGCTTATCCTACAGCAGTAATCAAAATACTGCAGGAGAGTTCATGTCTCACAGTGTTCTTCCTCAAACTAATGGATCTTATGGTTTCAGCAACAGACATAACTTTGTATGCACATCTAAATATTAATCCTCTACAGCACTGGCAAGCACACGACATTCCAAATACAGAGAGCACATTTATGAAATTTGACCCTAGCCAGGAATGTGTTCCTATCCATCATGCTGTAAACTCAACAATGTAATGCTGTCTAAGGAGTTGCATTCAACTGCCCACTTCAGTCAGCCAGTCACCTCTGACTTCTCCATCTGATTGGGGAGCTAATTGCAAGAATTTAACAATTCACTGTCCCTGGGGTTTCCAGGAGAAAATACTCCACATCAGCATTCTAAAGTTGAAAGCCCAATTTGTTGCTCTTAAGTCTTTTCCTCATCACCTACATAGGAAAGTCATCCAAGTAGTTCCCGAGAACACTGCAATGATATTTTATGGGAACAAGCAGTGGGGAGCATATTCTAGCATGGTCAAAAAGGCTATCACTCTTCTGGAGCTGTAGGTAGTGCACCAAATTTCTCCTATAGTTCTCTGCTCTTCAGAGGAGTACTGCTTGCCAGACTTCCAAGAGCAGAAATGTGCTGAGACCACTTGAAGGAGAAATAAAGGCTACTCTCCTATAACTGGATTTCTTCAAGATAGACTTCAGACGCTCACACTCCCTGCCTGCCTTCCCTTCTTCCTCAAAGTATTTGTTACAGCTTTGGATCAGAGGAGACGGTGAAAGAAACTGAAGCAGTTGGTGAGCCGTTCACCCTTTTATAATATTGCCCTTTGAATGTCCATAGCTGCAAGCAGCAGAGAATCCTGTGGCACCTTATAGACTAACAGAGGTTTTGGAGCTGCAAGGGGGCTCCAAGAGCCACTGATGTTAGAAGATTCCACCTGTCCAGACTGCACCGTCAGTGCATCCCAAAAGTGTGAAAGTGTGGAGAACATCTCAAAGAGCTCCAGTTACAACTGAGTAACCTACATTTTAATAAAATTTTCTATAAAATATCTCTGGTTTATAGTGCTGCTGTATATAAAATTACACACACTATGCTAAAAGAACATGAAGGCTGCAAAGTCAAGCACTTAAAAGGTAGGCAACTTTAATTATGGCATTTCCTATCTCTAGCTAGTATGAACTGCAATTTTTTTTCAAAGGTTTGGCCAAATTTGGACACATTTTCACCAGGATGGCGAGAGGAACAACCCTCCTCCCCAAAGCATAGGAGTACGAAGTAGAGCTTGGATAGAAACAATTTAGTTAGGTTGTCTGCTTAAAATATTCTCCTACGGTTTTATATAAATTTACGTTAATTTCTGTAAACTTTTGTATAAAGTCGGAACAGTCGTAATCTAGCAATGGAGAGTGTCAGGGACTCAAATTTTAAGTCACTAAGAGGTAGTACAAGAGTATCATGAGATTATCAGAATAGATTGTTTTTTACGTTTGTTTGAATTGTGATTTCTCAAGCTGTCGGACCTTTTAGTATATGTGAAAGCTTATATAAAAAAGCAAATCTAGCCAATGGATAGATACAATTGATCTGTGGGCAGGTCATTTTCTAGCTTGTGTAAAGTGCATGCAAACGCCTCTCACCCTACTGCAAAATGGCCACCTCCCTTACTTCATGTAGAATCCCATATTCAGTCCTGCCGTTGCCATCTCCCATTTCCCTGCCAGTTAATTTGAACTGGGCTTAATTCTTAAATCTACCTCTGAGATATCCATACATGTAATGTCGGCATTTTAAATGTGATCTCTAACAGTTGGTACATGTGTGAAAATAAGTATTTTAAGTTCCATGTAGATGTTTTCTAATTCTTAGAATACAGCTCTACCCCGATATAACGCTGTCCTCGGGAGCCAAAAAATCTTACCCACGTTATAGGTGAAACCGTGTTATATCAAACTTGCCTTGATCTACAAGAGCGTGTAGCCCCGCCCCCCTGGAGCGCTGCTTTATTGCGTTATATCCGAATTTGTGTTATATCGGGTCACGTTATATCAGGGTATATCAGCTTTTTCTTCAGGTATAATAATTTCAGGATGACAATATCAGCTATTCCTCCAGAAACAAATACAGTTCCAGCTCCCTTCTGGGTCTTGGGAAAGCATCATTTCATATTCCCTGGAGTCTTTTCAGGATTTAATATAGTGTTGTTGTTTTTTCAGTTTCCTCATTTGCCTTTACAGCTGCTATGGTTTTAGGGTGAAATCCTGACCTCACTGAGGTCAATATCAAAAGCCCTATTGACTTCAATGGGGCCAGGATTTTACACTTAGTCTCTGTTCTGGAATCCCTGATTCTCAAATTCAAGGATCCCACATTTATTTTTTAATGAAAGTTTAAATTCTTCGGGTGCTTGTTCACGTCGATTCCAGTCAGTTGTGCACACGCTGTGTGCAAGGTTGTCAGAAAGTTTTCCCTTAGCAGCTCCCATTGGATCAGCTGTGGAGCCCTCTAGAGTGGCACCCTCATGGTGCTCAATATAGGATTCTGCCGACCCGACTCCCCTTCAGTTCCTTCTGACCATCTGTGGCCATTGGAACAGAACATTTGCAGGGCTTTTCAGCCAAGAAACCAAAAAGAGGCATGATTTCTGCCTAAAACAACTGGAATCTGCTCTCTGCCCACAGCTAGCTGTGGACCACCAGGATCCGGTACCAGGCGCTTCCGTATGCGACACGATGCCAAGGAAGGTTCTAGCACAAGAGACCCTCAGCACTGGCGCTCTCTGGCACTGCATCCAGGGATAGCAGCCCGGCACCTCTCTACTTCCCCAGTGCTGCACAAGAGACACAAGAAGGCTGAAAGAGGGCACTCATCAGCCCCGACACCCACGAGACTGTCAAGGGATGCACAGGTGCTGCTCTGAAAGGATCTGGCACCAAGTCAGTGCCGTTGACTTGGGTGCCCTAGAGGGAACTGTTGAGTCTGGCACATAACAACTCTCTAGCAGGGCAGGGCCTGGTAGAGATGCTAGAGACACCCTCCACTCCAGACACTTTTTGAAGCCACCAGAGACCTCATCAAGATGATGGCTGCACAGCCCCCGTTCTCAGGGACAAGCCTCCAGTGCCAATAAGACCGATACTGCTGAGAGGCAAGCCCGCTATGATGCAGCTCTCAGTCCCCAGCTTGGCACCATACCCAGAACTGCTCTCGGTCGCCTTCGTCACAGCACCACTCCCCAGCACCGAGCCCCATGACAGCACCTCTGTCACTGGCAATGTGACACTTCCCCTCCCCAGCACCGAGGCCAGACTAGCACCGAGCCCCAGCACCAGCAGAGGATCAGCACTGACTCACGGTGACATCAGAGGACTGACATCAACCCACAGCACCACACCTTTGTCCTTGATTGCCGGCACCAGATATCTGCTACCAGTCACCATCACTGGATCCCGGGCACCGGTCCCCAGCGAGATTCTCCCGGCACCTGTTGCCCACCTCATCATGGCATCAGTCATCAGTGCATGGTGCTTTGGCACCGCCATGGTCCTTGCAATCGAGATCCACCTCCTTGGAGTCTGATGCCAACTCATACTACTCAAGGCACAGTCGACATAGGTCCGAGAGGTGACAAAGGAAGCCACTGCCAGCCTGGCAGCCGCAGTGTCCCTTTTGGACCCCTTGGGCTTATTATCAGGCCCAGGATACCTTTTCAAGGGGGTCGAGATCGATAGCCTCAGAACACCGGCAACTCCACTCTCCCAGGGACAGGCCTACGCCTCACGGATCTGAGGCCACTCTGTCCCAACCGCCCCTTCGACCAACCTCAGTCAGGCTACAGCCCCCCAGAAAGTAACTGCTGCAAGGGCATTCACTGACCAAGAGGAGGTCAGGGAGCCAAAGGGGCAGGGGAACCCAGTACCCCCTCTGACCACTTCATCCTCTTCCCCAATGAAGCTGTGCCAGGGGTGTCAGCTTTAGACCCTCCTCCAATTGACCATAGGGCACATCAGGACCTCCTTAGGCAATCGCTTGCAACCCCATGTTGCAGGCAGAGGAGGTGGTCAAGGCTGAGGACCTCATGGTGGATATTCTCACTCCCAAAAGTCCATCATGGGTAGCTCTGCCTTTGTTCAAGACTGTTCAAAATAACATGAAGACCCTATGGCAGACCCCGGCCTCAATTCTTCCGACCACCAGGGGTGTGGAGCGCAAATACTTTGTCCCTTCCAAGGGCTATGAATACTTATTCTCACACCTGCAGCCACGCTCTCTGGTTGTATCAGCGGTCAACAAGAAATCTAAGGAGGCAAAGAGGGTGGACCTATTTGGTAGAAAGCTCTATGCTACCGGGGGCTAACCAGCAAGCTATCCTCAGTAGGTATAAATTCAATTCATGGACCTCCATGTTGAAGTTCAAAGAGCTGATCCCCATGCACTCTAGGGCCGAATTCTCCGCCATCATAGAGGAAGGGAAGGTGGCTGCGCATACCCTTTCTTCAGGCATAGCCATGAGAAGAATATCATGCTTCAAGCATCCAGGCTAACCCCGGAAATGCAGCAAACTCTGCAGAACCTTCCCTTCTAGGGCGTGGGGCTCTTCTCGAGCAGAGAGTCTCCAAGCTGCATCACTTGAAAGACTCCAGGGGACCATGAAGTCACTGGGAATGCACACACCGGCAACCCAGGGCAACCACTTTAAGCCCCAATCACAACAATATATCCTCCTCAGCCGAGGCAGGATTTTTGTAGATGAAGGGGCAGGAACGGCAGGTGAAAACCTTCCAACCCTCCTTTGGGGCAAGGTCATAGCCAGTCCAAACCTTCATCAGGCTCTAAACAGGCCTTTTGAAGATGCACCCGAGGCTGGTGCACCTGTCACACCACCGGATCCTTACCCATGTTTTCTGAATCATCTATCCCACTTTTACCATCCTTGGTCCCACCAGATCGCTGGGTTCTTCACATGGTAGAAGTAGGATATTATTCTTCTCCAATTCTGCTTCTCCCCCACCTCCCACCCCCCTTCCCCATCCCTCTTCAGGGACCTCTCTCACAAGCAGCTCCTTATCCAGGAGGTGAAATCACTCCCCACCATAGGGGCAGGAGGTTCCTCTGAAGCTAAAGGGCAAGGGTTTCTACTCCCATTATTTCCTAATCTCCAAGGCAAAGAGGGGGTGGGTCTAAGACTCATTTTAGACCTGTGACAACTCAACCAGTTCATGTTGAAGTTGAAGTTCCACCTGGTCTCCCTGAGCACTATTATCTCTGTTAGCCCTCGACATGAAAGATGCATACTTTCACATAGCCATTCGACCTGAGCACAGACATTTTCTCCAGTTTGTGCTCAACCACAAACACTATCAAGTTCATGGACTTCCCGTTCGGTCTGTCTGCAGCACCCCCAAGTATTCACCAAGTGCATGTCAGTTGTAGCAGTCTTCCTCCAGAGGATCCAAGTTCAGGTATACCCATACCTAGACTACTGGCTGCTTAGGGGCCATACCAGGGAGCAGGTAGAGTCTCATGTATGATTGGTTAGGTCCATTTTGGAGAGATTGGGACTCCTCCTCAACATGAACCAGTCAACCTTATCACCAACCCAAAGAATAGAATTAATTGGAACTGGACTCAGTGGACTCAGTAGAAGCAAGGGCATTCCTTTCAGAGACCCATTTCCAGGCCATGACACACATTATTCAAAGCCTCAGGCAGTATTCGATCACTACTGCAAGGGGATCCCTGAGTCACCTTGGACACATGGTGGCCTGCATGTATGTAGTCAGACATGCCAGACTGAGGCTCAGACCCCTTCAAGCATGGCTTGCCCAGGTACACCACCCGGGGCACGACAGTCTGGGCTCGGTAATAACAGTACTAGGACACATGCTCGAATCCCTACACTGGGGGCTCAACCCTCAGATGGTATGCGAAGGTGTCCCCTTCAACTGTCCACCGCCCTCCTTGTCCCTAGTAATGAACACATCAAATCTGGGTTGGGGGGGGCACATCTGAGAGATCTCCAAACACAGGGCCTGTGGTCGCAGGATGAGCTCTCCCTTCATATCAATATCAGGAGCTCAGAGCAGTGCAACTGGCATGCCAAACTTTCCAGTCATGGCTGCAAGGCCAAAGCATGGCAGTGATGATGGACAAAACCACTATCATATTTTACATCAACAAACAGGAAGGAGCCCGTTCCTCCCCGCTATGTTGAGAAGCACTCCAACTATGGAAGTTCTGCATAGATCACTCCATTCACCTGGAGGCGTCCTATTTCCCAGAAGCGCAGAAAGAGCTAGTGGATCACCTCAGCAGATCGTTCTGCAACCACAAATGGTCCATCCATCCAGATGTTCTTCATCTCATCTTCCAAAGGTGGGGATTTCCCCAGGTCAATCTGGAGCAACAGGAAGTGCCCGATGTTCTGCTCCTTCCAGAAAAACAGCCAGGGTTCAATTGAGGACATGTTTCTGCTATCCTGGGGAGACCACCTCACGTATGCCTTCCCACCAGTCCCACTTGTACACAAGGTGCTGCTTAAAATTCTGCTGGCCGCAGCATGGCGCCATCAACACTGGTACACCACACTTCTGGAGCTGTTAGTGGACACCACTCTGCCCTGATCTGATCACTCAGGACCATGGTCGCCTCTATCATCTAGACTTCCAGTCCCTCCACCTCACAGCCTGGAGTTAACATGGGGTTTAACCCCGTAGAGTTAAACCACATGGGTTAACCTGGGTTAAACCCCATGGCGCTCCTATGTTTGGAGCCAGTAAGGGAGGTTCTACTTGGCAGCAGGAAACCATCCACCAGGTTTCTTCTCTAGGACTACTTCTCTAGCCAAGTGGAAGAGATTCACTTGCTGGTGTGCCCAGCAACACACACCTCCACTCCAGGTGTCTATACCACTCATCATGGAATAAATTCTGCATCTCAAACAGCAGGAAGTAGCAGCAGCATCTGTCGAGGTGCACCTCGCTGCTCTCTGTCTTCCACCTGGGAATGTCTGGACATTTCATATTTGCCAACCCCTGGTAGGATGTTTCCTCAAGGGCTCGGAATGCCTATATTCACAGATTAGGCAACCAGTTCCCACATGGGACCTTAAGCTGCTCCTCTCCAGGCTCATGGGGTCACCTTCTGAACCACTGGCAATTTGCTCCCTGCTTTATTTGTTGGGGAAGGTGGCCTTCTGGGTATCCATCACATCAGCCAGCTGAGTGTCCGAATTAAAGGCTTTGACCTCCAGTCACCCTACACAGTCTTTCACAAGGACAAGGTGCAGCTCAGGCTTCATCCAGCCTTCCTTCCCAAAATCACAATTCCACGCTGGTCATGACATTTTTCTACTTGTCTTCTATCCTAAGCCTCACACCAGTAACCAAGAGCAGAGGCTGCATTCACTGGACGTTTGGAGAGCGCTAGCATTCTATGTTGAGCGCACAAAGCTGTTCAGGAAGTCGAACTAACTGTTCATGGCAGTAGCAGACCAGATGAAAGGACTCCTGATCTCATCTCAAAGAATATCTTCCTGGATCACATCCAACATCCACACGTTATGAGTTAGCCAAGGTCCTAGTCCCAACCTTTATGGCACATTCCACAAGGGCACAAGCCTCATCAGCTGGGTTTCTGGCCCAAGTCACGATACAAGAGATCTACAGGGCAGCAACTTGAGCAACGGTGCATGCGTTTACCTCTCACTATTCTATTGCCTGACGTGCCAGAGATGATGAAGCATTCAGCAGGGCGGTGCTCCAATCAGTGATTCCTTAACTCCGACACCGCCTCCGGGGTACAACTTGGGAGTCATCTGAATGGAATTAATGTGAACAAGCACTCGAAGAAGAAAAAAACATTATTCACCTTCTTGTAACTGTTCTTTGAGATGTGGTGTTCATGTCCATTCCAATACTCACCTTCCTTCCCCTTTGTCAAAGTAGCCAGAAAGAAGGAACTGTAGGGGAGTCAGCAGGGTCATATATTGAGCGTCATGAGGTCACCACTCCAATGGACTCCACAGCTGACCCAAGAGGAGCTGCTAAGGGAAAACTTTCTGATGACCATGCATGTGGTGCGCAAACACCTGATTGATTGGAATGGATGTGAACAACACATCTCAAAGACCAACTGTTAGGAGAAGGTGAGTAAATGTTTTTAATTCAGAATTGGATGAGCAAGCCTCTACTCATTAGGAAAGGTTCTCTCATGGTACTGGTGAAGGGGTGTATGAGTTTATCAAGATCAGATTAACAATTTGGGTTTACAAATTTGGGATACTTTGCCTATCAGGAATCGAATCAATCTATCTATCAGCTTACCTTCCCAGGAACTCCATGTGTTGGCAGATACTTTCAGAAGGTATTTCACCATTGACCATGAATGGGAGATGCATGATATTGTAGTGAACTATCTTTGCTCAATGCAGAACCCCTATTTGGGATCTCTTTGCCTCCAAAATAAACAGGAAATGCAACATCTACTGTTCCAGGGAAGTTCTAAATCTATGCTCAGGGCAATGCTCTCCTCCCTGGTCAGGACATCTGAACTACGCCTTTCCTCCCTTACCACTTCTACTTTGAGTACTACAGAATGTTTGACAGAACAGGGCATGAGTCATCTTCATTGCACCCAGTTTACCTAGACAGTCTTGGGTCTCATATCTCCTTCTAACGTAATCTCGTCGTCCAATTAGCATCCATTCCTTTCCCAGTCTCTCGACCCAGGAAAAGAGCAGGATCAAGCTTCCCAGCCCTAAAGCACTTCTGCTTAAACTCGTGGGTTGATTTTTAGAATGTTCCTTCTGTGGAGCCATAAAACTATCCTTAGTAACAGCAGAAAAAATTCTTTTAGGAAATGCTATTCAACCAAGTGGAAGTGTTTTTTTCCATTTGCGCACAGCTGAAACACGTATCTCCTGTGTCAGCAGATATTCTCCTTATTTTGGACTATCATCTTTCTCTCCCACACTTCTTAGTCCACCTGACAGCAATCAGTGCGTATCATCCACGATTAGATGGTTCCTTAATTTTCATTCACCTGTTGACTGACAAATTCTTGAAAGGTCTAATCAGAACCTTCCCACCAATAAGGAAGCCAACCCCACACTGGAACTTAACCTTATACTTTGGCACTCACTAAGCTTCTCTTCGAACCACTGTCCCACCTTCCATGTGTCACCTATCAGTGGTTGCATTCCTTGTGATCAATACCGCATCCAGAAAGATAAGTGAGCTTGGAGCCCTAGAGGCAGATCCACCATACACTATATTCCATAAGGACAAAATCTCATTACAACTACACCCAAAGTTCACCCACAAGGTACTTTCAGAGTGCCACCTCAATCAGTCCATCTCCTTACCTGTGGTTTTTATGAAACCTTATGCATCTCAGGAGAAGAGGTGACTTCATTGCCTGACATGTGAGTCTTGACTTTTTACCAAAAAGGACAAAAACAATCAAAAAATCACTTAGCTTGTTTCTCACCAGTCAAGCGATATGTTCCCAGAGGGTCTCTAAATAGACCTTGGGCTGCATCCTACTCTGCTAATGGCTGTCACATCATCTTCCCTCTTATGGGGTAAGGGTTCATTCTACAAAAGCACAAGCAACATCAGTTTCAAAGCTTCAGGAAGTACCCTACTTGACATTTGCAACTCTGCTACATGGAGATTCATCCACACGTTTGTGAGATGTTCTAGTACAGGACTGCTCTACTGATGCTTCCTTTGGGACAGCGGTCCTTCAAGCTATTCTGCTGCCTGAATTCTTGCATCCTCCTCTTACCTGACTACTCTCTGTCTGGCACTGGAATATGTATAAGGACCAGCACTAGAAGAAAAAGTTACTTACCTTATAGTAACTGGAGGTTCTTTGAGAAGTGTGGCTGCTATCTGTATTCCACTACCTGCCTGTGAGGGATCGTAGGCCTGGAACCCAGGCTCCCAGGTCATGCTCAGACCATGGCTGCCACCAAGGAGCTTTCCCAAACCAGTGGAGAAGGGGGTTAGAAAAGCTCTAGCTCATGGGACACTGCCCATTAAGCTCCTGATTGGAAGAGATGTCCAGCCCCACTGATTGTTTAGGACGCAGGATTTAAACCAGAAAGAAACTCGGGAATTTTGTTCATGCAACTAGGTGAATCTCTGGCTGGCTGTTACTACAGGACCTTGTCTATTTGCCTGACTCCTGAGCCCTGCCTTTCCTGTTCTTGGTTCCTGCCCTCCTTTTCCCAGATTCCACCTCTGTTCCAGTTTCTGCTTTCCTGCCTCACTGTAGGTCCCTGCTCATATGCCCTACCCCTGACGCTTGGATCCTGAGTTGGCCTGACTATGGCTCCCACTCCGGTTGTTCCAAGCTCCTGACTCTAACCATTAGACATGACAATCCATTCCTTGGTCCCTATGCCACCCTCCTTCCCCTCTGCTTCAGATCATTTCTGGATTCCTGGTAGAAAAAGTAACTGAAAAGGTAATCAGTCCACTCTTCCCTTTATATATTTCATTTGTGGCACAAGGGGACCAAGGGTGCATGTGTGGACCAATGGACACCGCTTGCAAGAATTCTCCTACTTTGAGTACATGGAGCATATGAACACTGACAGTGGAATACAGATAGAGGGGCCACTCATCTCAAAGTACTATAAGGTAATAAACTTTGTCATGTCACTTAATGAAATAGATAAAAAGGATCAGTATATCTTCATCACCATGTCTTTTACATTTAAACAGTTTTTGTTTTTCCTCTTCAGATAGTAGTCTTCTCTTCATTGCAGAAAGTATGCACTGATTTACAGGTATCTCACTGCTAGAATCCCCATATCAATCTAACAGAAATTGGAGTAAATCCCATCTCTATAAACTATGCTGGTCTTGTCCATTTGTAATTTACTGGAATAGCAAAGTCAATTTCAAATGACTATTTCACTTGGGAAGAAAAAACTAGTCAAGAATTCACTCTCCTGCATTCTTGAAGAAGAGCATACTCTCTAAAAGAAGTTGTATATTTCACATGGTGTCTGGTCTCATTAAAATAAAAGCAAAGCTTTTATCAGAAAACAAACCAACCAAAAGAAATATCTAATCTGACTTCAATAAATTAACTGAGTTCTAGGATGGCCCCCAAAAAAGCCCCTTATGGAATTATCATAAAAATTGTCTTGAAACCTCACTGTGTATTTTATGTGAGTTCAGATTGCAACAACTGTACTGTTTGATGCATCTATTAAAGCTCCAGTCACTAAAATTGCACTTGTCTGAAATGGACCTCTAACAGTGCTTAAACTAGAAATCAGGATAATTACAGATGTTATAAGCAGTGCTGTGTGTATGAGTGTGAACACTGGATAGTGTAGTACTCTTGCACAGCATTATTGCCTTGAGACTGTGGGAGAAATATCTTTGATTGTGATATGGATATTGGAATGGTCAAGTAAAACTCATGGCTTCCTCTTTCAGGAAAACAGTCCTATACAGACAAAACTCCAGTAAACACACTTACATTTTAACTGTAGTTATTTGTGTGTATACTTTGTCATCTAGAGGATTTAGTAAGCGTGTAGGGCCAGCCTGCAGTTTGTTTTAACCAAGGTGTAAGATAATGCCCAAAGCAGCTTGTCTGATCAGTCCTGAATGTTTCTACTCCTGTTCCCTGTGGGTCTGCTTCCCTGCCTTGGGCTTCTGTGAATCTTTTAATTTCATCATGCCTGTGTCCTTGCATGCAGCTTTTCTTCCTGCCATAGGCCTTTGGGATATCTCTGCCTCAATCCCTGTAGCTTATGGGAGGTGAACAGTGTAACCGTTCAAACATCTCCAGTGAATATTAATGTGAGATGTCCCTTGAGGATCGTTTTCATTCTCTTTCATCAGATCAGGGCACACACTCTGCAGAAAACTCACTCTCTCGTTGACACTTCTTGCCTTTCCAATCTCTCACCCCAGTCCCCGATGAATGTGTCCTCAAAAGGTTTTTTCAGTGATACAGGGCATGCAGTATCTCCACATCCTTCAAAGTTATTCCCAAGTCAAGTACAGAGTTGGCTTTTCCAAAAATAAACTTTCCTATTCTGCAGCACCACTATTAATTTACAAATATCCTCTGCTCTGTTTCTCAAAGGGGATCATGCAGTGCATGTGTGGTGATTTATTACTTTCTTTGATATAAACACTGCTGAACACATTCCCTTCCAAGGGGCTATATTCGTTTCTCTCACCCTCCTTGTCCCCCACCTTCTCCAAGTACCTACGAAGGTATATGAAGGGTTTTTCATTTGTTAGTGTTCCCTGGTGCTTATCAATTGATTTTCTTAAATTTTACCCATTAGTACACATTATTAGCATTATCTGAATCCAAAACTAAACAATAAAAATATTTCTGGGCTGAATATTAGGGAGGAATAAATAGGCTATTGTTCCTGCAGCCATAGTGCACATTTCTGTGATCCTGCCACTTTTCATAATCAAGCAGTGTTGCCTATTTGGCTAGATTTCACTGGAACACTGGGATGATTTGACAGGTGGCATTCTTCCCTCTGAGTTCATATTGAAGTACTGCTCCATCATAATGTTGAGGAATCGTATGTTGCTGGAGATGACCTGTTTCTGATAAGATATAAAGCCAAGAACCACAAAGACTTTTGGTCATTTAAGATCCTATAGTACCTTTCACAAAAGTGTTGGGTCTGGTATTCTGGCCAAATTTAAATTTCAGTAATTACATTCTGCCTAACTAGGATGGTTGATGTAGTTATAAATGCAATCCCTCTCCTAAACTGTTGAGAATTACTGCTGCATGCAGTTAAACAGCTGCTATCTCTCATTCCACTAGTGGTTGTATTTCAGTTGAAAATGAAATAATCCCTGTGTGGAGCCTATATATTCATTAAGTTTCAGATCCTGAAACTGACTCCTCTGTCATCCAGGGGATCATCTGCTCAGAGTCACTTACAGGATTGGGGCCTACTAAGTCTGTAAATCTCTTGGGAGTCCTTTGAATGAATTCCCCAGCTTATAAAGGCATTGTGTCTGGGGATAGTAATAGATGAAGTCAAGGACTGAAATCCTGGTCCCAATGAAGGCCAGGATTTCATTGAAGGGTTTTTTGGTTTTGTTTTGGTTTTTGTTTACTATAAACCCCCATTTTCAGCTGCCTATAGCTTTTCCAAATTTTTTATCTTTCAGGCTGAAATTTTCCATTCTTGGTCTTTGCATGAACATGAATAACTTTGTGAAAGTTTGAGCCAAAATACAGTGGCCAAGTTTGATTGAGGAAATTGGGTTTTTCTCCTCCACCCTTCTCCCCCAGCCTTTTATTCATTCTGGATGTCAACGCGTGTGTATGTAAACATTTGGCAGGGTCTTTGCAGAGAAATATCTGTCCTGGCGAAAACTGGATCTGATTTAACAAAATTATTTCCATTTGAAAACAACTTTGCACACAATGAGGTTGGTAGGATGATTGTTTAGCATTTTTTAGCTATGCTCAAAGCAAAGGTAGTCTATGCATCTTATAAATGTGCATTAGGGAATGCACCCTCTTTATAAAGAGTATAATGGTGTAATGCACGAAAGCCTGCGTGACACAATGCAACTTTATGTGCCTTGAAAGAGGTTGAGCTCCGTGGGAGCATTTTTGAAATGGGTTGTGATAGAGTGAGTAGTCTAAGGCTGACTCATCATTCTGTGTGCTTTGTAAGCATCCCCACATGGGCCAATTTGATGAGATAATTGATTAAGCACAAGGTGATTAACCCATTAACGAGGTGATTCAACTTGTCAGCTGAGGACACTTCAGACAGACAGGAAGGGCCAAGGAAGTCCAGGATCTCTGGGAGGTTAGCTCTCTCCTCCCCTTTTTCCTTAAGTGTAGGGAGAGGGTAACAGCCTTACCTTGTAGAGGGACAAGGACTCGTATAGCATATTGTGAAAAAAGCACACGGTGGTGAACCTACATAAGTGTGTGTGAGGACTGTTTACAGCAAGGAATCTGGGGTGAGGGAATCTTGCCCTGTGACATGGATATAGTGTCTTTAAAATGAAATTTCTGTCTGGTGCACATTCTGTCTGGTGCCTTATTCACTGCATATCTTGTAATGGATTCAGACAATAAAGCAAGACTATATAGAAGTCCATACCTCATTCATTGTGTATTGTGTAAGGTTAGCAATGTAACCTTGCTCAGTCTGGGTGAAATCCACCCCTCTCCAGAGGTCTGCCCTGTCCAAAGGCCTATGCCTAGGGCCCTACCAATTTCAGTGCCGTGAAAAACATGTCCCGGACTGTGAAATCTGATCTCTTCTGCTGCTGAGAACCTGGGGCTTCCAGCAGCTAGTCCGGCTGCGCTGGGGACGGGGAAAATTGTCCTTCCCCTGCACAGCCACTCTTGGTAGCAAGATCAGACCCACCTTCAGAGGCAGCGCAGAAATGAGGGAGGTACACTCTCAGTTCTGCACTGCAGCAACCCAGGAGCTGGGATTCAGGCTTCCTTTTCCCCGCCGCGGCTCCTGCCACAACTCTAGGTCCAGGCCTCATGGCTATCTCCCACAGTGGCTTCTGCTGGGCTGGAGGATTTCGCTCCTGGTGGCTGCAGCTGGGACAGCCTGGGCTCTGGGCTTCTGCGCCCTTCACAGCTCCTGCTGCAGCTCCGGTGCCAAGCTTGGGGCTTCTGCCCCCTGCCACTCCAGGTAGGGCTCAGGGCAGCCCAGGCTCTGGGTTTCTGTCTCCCTGCTCTCCCCCCGCCCCCGCCCCGGCTTCTCCCACAGCTCCAGGCACTGAGCTTGGGGCTTCTTCCCCCTGCTGCTCCAGCAGGGTTTGGGTTGAACCAGTAGGGGCTTCTTCCAGGGCTGGGGCACCCATTTTTCCTGGTGGGGGGTGGAATTCACTTGGGGGCCCTGCCTTAATCTGTCCCTGCCATGGGCTAGCATCCAGGAGTCACCGGCGGGGGCGCGTCCAGCAGCATGGGAGAGATCCCGCCTACCTCTAGGAACCTCCTCTAACTGCAGGAAGCTGGGAGGGTGCTGCTTTCAGAGCCCAGCACTGCAGTGAGGTTGGCAATCTTAGGACCCCCTTACAACAACTTTGTAACCCCCACCCTCCCAATCCCATTTTGGGTCAGGACCCTCACAGTTACAACATGAAATCATGAAATTGACCAATTTTAAAACCTTTTGGCCATGAAATTCACCAGAATGGAGTATGAATTTGGTAGGTCCCTACCTATGCCCCACTTAAGTCTCATTTCATTAGGCTGATCTTATAGTCTAACAGAAATGCTGCTTCTGAAGTGTATACTCCCAGGCAGGGCTTAAATTCTCACAGATTATTTCCCGGAGCCCCTCAGGCCCTCCACAACATGCTATAAAAACTCTAGGGCCCAGCTGGGGGGTGGTGGGAAAGGAAAGAATGCGGGGGTTGGATCTTAGGGCTTCTGCCCTACAGGGCACCAGGGCTCAGGCCTTTAGCCCCGCAGGGGCTGGGGAGACGCACCAGGACTCCTCGCGAGTTTGAAAATATTTACTGGCGCTCCGCTCCAGACAGCTCCAGCTGAATTTAAGCCTTGCTGTCATGGATATTTTGGCTCAAGGATGCTGCACTGTCTCTGAGATCACAAATCCCACTTTCTGAGGGCATATATACTGTTATTGCTGTGTACTGCAGTGGTCTGTTATCCCTTTTGACCCAAACAGCTAGTCAAAGTTTAGAATCATCCAGGTTGCCTCCATTAGGAGGAGAAACTGAGGATGGAATCGTATCTCTGAAGCAATTCTATTTGTTTACTAAGGGTGTACAAAGTCCTGTTCCCCTGAACATAGGAGGGATCAAACAAAAGAGAGTTTCTTTGTTCACAGCACCCAGCCAAAGAGCTTTCTCTCTATGTAGTGTATAGAACTACAGACACAATGATTATTCAGGTTGTGTCTGGTGCTTCCTTGCAGCCTTCTCTCTCTCACTTCTCTGCTGTTTCTCTTCTGTCACTCACACATATATACACACACACACCCCTGCCCTGGTCCTAAAAACAATAATCAACCAAGCGCCTCTCCCACACCATTCGAATTCCTGAGCAGTCCATAGGTACCTCTGTGTGAGGCAGTGACGTGTGCCTGTGTTTGGGATAGAGGCCACAACTATTTCATAAAGGAGCCATCTTAAATGAAGGGCAGCAATTGCATCCACCAGCTTCAATGCCATTTCACCCAAACCACAATAGGACCAGAAATGAGTGAACTTGAATCCTCCCACACCCTAAAGCCACAAAGCAATAGTCCACCTCTCGGAAGGGATAGAGGTAAAAGGATTGGCCAATGGATCTTTGTAGCTGCAACTCCACTGTCCACAATTGTCCCTTACTACTCTTCCTCTTCCCCAGTAGCTTAGAAGGGAGCCTTGGTGGAACTGTGCTCAGTGATATACAGGACATTCAGATGTACACAGATTGCCTGCGCCTCATATCATGCAGCAGGACTGCACTGGTTCAACTGGGATGTGGGTCTTTCCTACCCACAGTCCCCATGGACATCATTTACCACTTGATCAAGGGTCTTTGTCATACTCAGATATACTGCTTTGAAACAAACAGTGGTATTCATAGACCTCCCACTCATATAAATTGCTCTTCATACTGTTAAATGTCAGCTTATTTAGATCTCTGAAAGTTTGGTGGGCTTAGTAGCAGTGTGTCAGATGTGTTTTGTGAATTAGTTTGATTTTTCTCTCCCCCTCAAATTAATTCAATCTTTTTTTAAAGATCTTGATCTCTTGTTAACAGTGAACGTGGGCCTAACTCATTTGTAAAGTTTCTAGAGATACTTCCAAAATGTGAGTTTGACAAATTAAGGCAATGTCCTTTAATATCCTGGAGAAACCACGTTGAATTAAACCATTGAATTAAGTTGAACATCTCTGGAGTTTAGTGTATTAAAAATGATGGGATTGTATGGAACTTTTTTTTTTAAACAGGAAGGCAGCATTAATGCAGTCTCTGGGAGATATGTACTTCAAAGTACTCTTCCGGACAATACATGTGAAGTGGATTTTCAAGGAAATATTTGTAGGTGAGGGAATGCAAATGACCCATTTTGAACTATCCTTTAGAAGCTATGCCTTGGGGAAAGAAATCAATTGTCTACCTACTTCTGAAAACTCCAGTTCAGAGACTGTCACGGCATATAAAGGAGGGACTAAGTTTTCACGAGGGTACCAGTTCTGAGCTGAAGGTGTTATGAGCTTGTAACCAGAGGAAAACTCCTGATTGGAGGTTTTGAAGAACTTCTGCCAGAGCCCTTGTTGGAGGGTGTGAACCCTGGTAAGCTTACTAGCATGCATATAGGTTCTTTTATTGTTTTTAATGTTTTCTCTGTAGTGCTTTTACCTTAAGAATAAAATATGCATGCTTCAGAGAGCTGTGTGATAACTTGTAACTGTGGGCAATGACACTGTGTGCCATCTCTGAGAGGAGAAGCAAACAGGCCTGTTTAGGTAGACTATCTTTTGCTGCAAATAACACAGTGAAGGCAGGAAACTGTTCAGCCTGGAAATACCCCAATCAGCAAGATAGAGAAACAGGGTCTGCACCCAAGGAAGGCAATGGCTGGGGAACTGGAAGCCTGCAAATTGCTGTCCTTGGTGGACTACTGAGGGGAGTTATATGGGAAGTGGTCCTGAACTGTGACAGTGAGTACTTTGCATGGTACCCGCAGGCAAAGTCAGAGCCACCCACTTGCTCACAGGGGTCCTACAGCCACAATCTGGGATGCCCTAATGTGGTCTTTCTCCTTCATTTTGCAGCCACAATAGGGCTAGTAAAAAGACCTGTTGACTATCTTGGCTAGATTGTTTGAGTGATTTTAGACTTGAAGACCAAACAGTACTTATAAAATCAATGATTAGACACTACCTTTGAGTGGAGTGGTACAAAACAGACATCTATATTTCCAGTCTTAAAACACCCTGGGGCTATGGTCCAGATTCAGTGTCTGGCACTTGACTGCCTGTTCCATTTCCAAGAGGATCCATCTAGTAATCGGTGGATACAAAATGTTGTCATTTAAAGCATATGATAATTTTTTTATCATTCTGAATTGAGATTGACAGTGTGCGGTAATTGGGATTGAGATGAGGAGAAATTTGCTGTGAGCAGCTGAATGTATTATGTAGTTGTCTCACCTTTATATGAACTTTATGCTTCACTTCTCTCTCTCTCTCCCTGAGATTTCTGAAAAGCTAGAATTCAACCTACAGGTGCAATAGTGGAAAGTAGCAAATTACTGTAATTCAGTGACTACATTATTTCAGTAATTAGTTTTTACTAGTCCCAATTGAATATTTATGGGCCTTCCTTAAGAGAGGGTAGAATGTAATAGGGAGCAAGCAATGCAAATGGAGTCCATGTGGTCTATTTCTGAGAAATTGCCTCTTTATCTAAAATAAAATGTTTCTTTACTGCATTTTTATTGTGAAGATAATCTTTCTGATGTAAATCACTATAACACCACTCTCCTAAGGCATACTAGCAAACTCCATAATGTATGCAGGTGAATAGATATGGTGTGACTTACTTTGCCCACACTCCATGGCCATATAATTTGCTTCAGGTTTTTTGCAAGGCCATAACATTTTACAATAAATCCAACACACAAGAATAACAATCTACCTTTGTGGTAAACTCTGTCCCAAATCTGGACCTTAGCGTACAAAATCTGGGTGCTTACTGTGAACCTCCCCAAGCTTATACCCAGCTTGGATCTTATTTCGCTGCCAGCAGATAGTATTGAGGCTACTATCAGCCTGGGTTCCCCAAATTCCTTGGGGGGACCCCCTCTCTGGCCTCCCCAACTTCCCTGGGAGGACCCCCTAAGACCCAGACCCCTGGGTCTCCCTATCTCAACGGGAAACAAGTTCCTCCCCTTTCTCCTCATTATCTGCTCCCCCTTCCCTCCCTGGTGAGCCTGGCGATGCAGTACTTAACTCCTTGAAGGCAAAACAAAGAGGTATCACCCTCCCCCTGAGCGATGCTTCAACTAGTAAAAGCTAACATAAGAGATTTTCCATCCCCTTCCTGTAGCCTCACCAAGAAAAACCAAAAACCTCAACCAGGTTTTAAAAAGAACTTTATATAAAGAGAAAGAAATACAGAAAATATCATCACTGCATTAAGATGTCAATTCAGGCTCTTGGCTTATAAGAAAATAGGAATAAACATCTGATTTAAAGATAGCCCATTAAAACCATCCAGCAAATCAACACCCATGTAAATACAAAGCAAAGCACATCACAGCCGATTACTTTGGTCCTTTGTACTCACACTTGAAGTAGAATATTTGAAGAAGATAGAGTTAGAGAAAAGCTTGTTACTCACAGCCGAGGAAAACAAAAAGACACGGAACAAAAGCAAAAACCTCCAGAGGTTCCACCTTACTTTTGAAAATCCGGTTCCTGATTGGTCCTCTGGTCAGGTGTTTGGTTCCCTTTGTAACCTTATACAGTAAAAGAAAATTAACCTTACCTTACCTATCTATTATGACAACCTTATATTCTGAATTATAACCTGGGATCTCAGAGAGTCTCTCAATTTATTGCACAGATACAGTTGTTTAAAACTGGCTTCTATTAAAATGGCATCCTACACTCCAGTTGAAGCTGAGCCTGCTTTACTCATTAAATAAACACTGAAGTGCAAATCTTCTCGCCTTACTCAAGAGCAAGCGTCATTGGCCAGATTTTTCAAAAGATATGGGTGGGGCTCAGCTTTGGATCCCCAACTTGACACCTTAAAAAGACCTAACTTTCAGAAAGTGCTGAGCAATCAACTTTGTCAGACACCTTTAGTATTTCAAGCTGGGCACCCTAACATTGAGGCCCTTCAGGTCACTAGTCACCCTCACAATATTGTTCATAAATGTTGATTTAGAGGGACTGCTCATTTAAATAAGAGAACAAAAATGACCCAGATTCAGACACTAAGGAGAAGAACAATTTTTTTTGAATATGGAGAAACAGCTTTCCTGGGAATGATTTCTGAGAATACTTGATCTTGAACTGAGTTATGGTTCAAACAAGTCTGAATCTTTATCTCCTAAATTCCACCAAAAGAACACGTCTGCTCTCTGTGTAGCATCTGCTAACTAACTAGAATATCCATGAAGTGCTATTGTGAGCTAAGGAAAGAGAGTTAAGCATATCCATAAGGTTATACATTATGTGAAAAATTCTTGCTCTTAAGAACCTGTCTATGGGAGTCTGGCTTTAAATGGGAGTTTGCCAGACTATCATTCTTGTACAAAGTTGTATTAATTGAAGAGTTAAGAGATTATAGGCCTTGGTCTACACTAGTGTTTAATCGATTTTAAAATAGCATTAAATCGATTTAACGCTGTAACCCGTCCAACACTACAGACGCTCTTTATATCGATATAAAGAGCACTTTATACATTCTCTGTATTCCGCCAGACGAGAGAGGATAGCGTAAAATCGATATAAACATTATTGGTATAGGGTTAGTGTGGATCGGAAGTCGACGTTGAGGCCTCGGCGTATTCCCATAGAGCAAGTGCACCACTGACCGCTCTGGACAGCAATTGAACTCGGATGCAATCTCTCTCTTAAACAGGAAAAGCCCCGCGAACTTTGAATTTACATTTCCTGTTGTGGCTCCAGCATGGAGCTCATGAATTCAGCACGGTGGCATGATGCAGTCCCCAAATCTAAAAAAGAGCTCATCAGCATGGACCTGAGCGTCGTAACGGGAGATACTGGATCTAGCATCGCTTTCTCTGGGAGAGACAAATGGTGTGGTATTCAGAGTGTTACAGTACAGAAGACGATCGAATGTACCCAGAGAAGGCATTTGAAAAAAAAAATATCCAGGCTATCAACAGTGTTGCATGACCAAGTGATAACGGCAGAAAGCCAAAGAATCAAATGAATGCTCATGAGAGGAGAGGAGGGGGTACTGAGGAACTTTTTCCAGTATTCCCCAGTCCACAGCAGTTCTCTGAAAGTATTTAGCATTTCATTGGTGAGCTTCCCAATGCCGTAGGTCCACATGTGTCTGGTGTGAGTTTCAGAGGTAATATGGTCTCAGTTTCTCCCCCCCCCGCACACACGTGAAAGAAAAGGAACGAATTCATTTCTTGCACGTTTTTCAATATGTCATCCCGCATGTGTAAAACTGGAATGTGCTGGTGAATCCTCCCGCGACTGCTGAGCGTAGCATGAAGAGCAGTAATCCGCTCCTCTCATCCCTCCCCTGGTGTTAGCGACGGGACAATATGACTGATAATCCATGTCGACCGATTCCAGCCCATGGTGCTCCTGGTGGCCTGGATGGTGAGGCTCGGCCGGGGGGCGCCTGGGTAAAAATGGGGAAATGACTCCCAGTTATTCTTTCCAGATAGATGGTACATGAACGGCTGGTAACTCGCTCTTCAGCTTCATAGCAACTGGGGGCTGAGCTTTCAATCAAGCCCCCTCCGCTTCTGCTTGTAAGAAAGTTCCTGGTACTGCCTGGGACTGTCCGTATAGCAGCAGATATGCTGGCTCCTCGTCCCCGCATCCTGGACCAGTATTGTCCTGTCTGGACTCGTCATACTCACGGAGGCTGCTCCTCCTCATTTTATCTCAACTAACAGAGTCTCTGTTTCTTATTTCCTGCATTTCTTTATAATCTTCCATGACCAAATTGTGGGGGGCGACATTGCCCATGTTAGCCCAGGAAGGTGGGGGAGAGAGGAAGAACGGGTGGTGGTATGCTAGCGTGCACCCCCCTGTGAATAATCTGACATGGAGCAGCTGTGCTCTGATACACCTGGTCCTCTAGTACACTTGCCCCTTATTCTAAGGCATGATCTGACTCTTATTTTAGAAACCTATAAAGGGGGAGTTAGACTCGGGAGTCATCTCCCAAAGTTTTGCTTTTTGACGCCCTGGCAACGATCGATACTCAAGCAGGGGCTACTACATGGATAGCAACGTGGAACAGTAGAGAGGGGAAGAGCATAACCGTCATCATCATTGCCAGTTTGTACTGTCCGGGCATGCAAGAGGGTACAGAACGCTGGATAACCATCTCTGACTTGCTATCATTGCAAAAGCATAAATGAATGCTGCTGTGTGTAGCGCTGGAAGTATCGCCTCTTCCTCCGCAGGCATCCAGTACCCATACGTCCCCGGAAAAAGAAAGAGAAAGCTGAACAGGCTCCATGGGTTGCCGGTGCTTATGGTCGTCTGCCAGGGCAATCCAAGGGAAAAAGGAGCGCGAAAGGATTGTCAGCTGTTGATTTTCCGGAGGAGGAATGACTTGACGACAATTTACCCAGAACCACCACGACAATGATTTCAACTGCCAGATTCAATAGGGGTGAGGGAGACTGCGGGAACTATGGGATAGCTTACAAAGTAGTAGCACAATGCAACGCTTTCAAGAATATCGCAGAAATCGACGCTAGCCTCGGACCATGGACGCACAACGCCGAATTACTGTGCCTAGTGTGGCCGCGTGAAATCGAATTTATAATATCAGTTTTATGAAACTGATTTTAGCTAATTCGATATTATCCCGTAGTGTAGACGTGGCCATAAATTAGACCTGGGAAATATTCAGTGGTAAAGTTCTAAACTAAAGGAACCATTCGATAGCCGTGTGTTCACAGGAGGAGGGAGGAGAGAGAAGCTAGTGTGGAGCTTGAGCTCAGGACTTCATTTTTATTAATCTTTCCATTTAGCAGATAATCATAAGGCTTTAACGTACTCCTATGTAACTACTGGAGGATGGACTTGAGAACTCAGTCTTTATTTTTGTGCACAAGCTACATGTTTCCCAATGCAACAGAGAAGGCAGTATGAAGCTTTTGGGGATCACCATGTCTGTCTGTCTAATTATATTTCTTTGACATTATGGAACACTTTTTATTTAATATATTTACTAAATAAAAATTGAATTCATGGTGGTCATCTGTTTTTGGGTTTTTTTGGTGTGGTGAAGAACTTATGCTCACTATACAATGTTGCATATTTAAAAGAAATAACCTCCCACAACCCCAGAGCAGAGAGCTTAATCTTGGCACAATGATTTTGGTGGAACTACTGCTGGTCAAATGGAGCCCCTGGCTGTGATTAGGGCTACTGAAATCTGAACTGCAAGTGAAAAGGGAAGTGTTTTTATTTGTGCCTATTCTGGTAATTTAGGAAGTATGGAGAGAACTTGTTTTTCCTTTCCGTTTTTTCCCTGCTTAAAATAAAATATATTGTTCTCTTTTTCTAGATATTGTGTGGAAGATCTGGAAGGGAACAGTGTGGAGGGAGCTTGAAATCTGAGATGTCTCACATTAAGAAAAAGGCTATGCTCTGCCCCTTTCTTTCCTGCTGGTCTCCCTGGGGCCTGACACAATGGGAATTATGCTCAGGCCATGCAAGGACACCACAGGACAGGAGTCATGTCACTGATGGCAAGGGGCAAGGAGGAGATGAGGCTATGGGCATTCCGCCCTCCTACTGGCCTGCTCTGACGGGGTGTACATGCTGCTTGCCTTTTACTGTCATGGCAGTGCAGCAGCTGTACTCACGATCAGTTCCAGAATGCATTTCAGTGTTCCCACTCAAGGAACCCAGCTCTTCAGCCCCATGACTTTAATGCCACAATTCCACCCTAAGGATTACTATTTCCCCATCCCCTCAATGGTGAGATGAGTTGCTCTTTCGACCTTGTCTTGACTAGGATTTAAAGGGGCAATGTTAGCGTGTGTACAATAGCCTGTCCACTAGGCTTAGCAGGTGTTAAAGACAGCATGTTTTATCTATATTGGACTTCTAAAAGGTGTGTGTTAGTACCCTGTTAGCTGCCACCTCTGTGGTGTCAAACTCCATTTCTATAAAGAGTGCCAGAGTCCTTCAAGGAATAATTGTTGGGGGGTGGGGAAGTCAGAGAGGGGGCAAGCTTTTAATATCTACAATCTATCCTTCAGGTCAACTTTTACATGTCATCAAATCTGGAATGAATTGAAGGACTATTTTCCCCATGCGCACCTCCAGTCTTCTTGTTATCAAAGACATTTCTATGTACTGTATATAATACCAAAATTATGAAATATGTTAATATTTAACTGTATCGGTTGTAAATGCTTCAGGGTGCTTCTTTGTGCCTAACACAGTGTGGGTGCTATCAGAACCAAATAATAGATTATAATGTCCTTGACAGTTCTCTAACTTTAATTATTTTCTAAAATCTTCTGCATATTTGTTTCTAGCTGGATCCATATTAATCAAACAGCATCCTTGAGTAGTAGGGTTGCTACCTGTCCAGTTTTCACCAGGACAGTCTGGGTTTCAGCTTGTGTGTCTGGGTGCCATTTGACAAGCCATAATGTCCTTCTTTTTTTTTTAATCTAGGGGTGAAGAGGCGCAGTGGGGTTGGTCTTGGAGGGAGGAGACTGGGCAGGGTCTTGGAGGAAAGAGGCAGAGCCAGGGGGAAGGGCCTCAGGAGTGTAATTACCAGCCATTAGAAAGATGGCAACCCTATTGTATAGCCACACCTCCTGGGGCTAAATCCCACTCATTCTATTCACACAAATGACACCCTTGAAGTCTAAAATTTAGTTCTCTTCTCACTTTACACCATTTTCACCCTGGTGTAATTTCATTGACTTCAGCTGAGTTATTCCTGATTTACACTTGTGTGAAAGGGGAATCAGGTGCTAAAGTCTGTCTCTAGTCTGCAAAGCACCTAAGCACATGCTTAATTACAGGCGTACGCTTAAGCCCCACAATTTGATTTAAGCACATCTAAAGTTAAGCAAGCATGTACTTAACAGATTTGCTGAATAGGGATGGATGTCAGCATGAGCATAAATGCTTTTTTGAATTGCGCTTTAATGTTTAATTCCTTGAATATTGGTACTTGAATTTTTATGTGGCTGGTGTAGTTTAGTATGGAAATCTCTATGTTAAATGCATGTATTTGAATTCCTGGCTTGAGGTGAGTGAGAGCCAACTGATGGACCAACAAAATGTATATCAATGGCATTAAAAGAATTCTTACATTTTTTTGCAATACTGTTGTTTTCCCACTGTAGGGTACTTAACTTTTACAATACACAGCCTCATGCCACCTACTGACCAGTTTTAGAATTGCAATTTATTAAGAATTGGTTGTGTAGCCAATTGCTACACCTAATCTTGCTCCCATCCTTTTTATGGCAGCTAATTAAACATTGTGATTTGACTAATCTGTTATGAAAAACTTATTAGTCTATTTAATTGTTTGTAAAGTACTTTGAAATCCTCCAATTAAAAACACTGCAGTTACAAAATATATTTTTATTTTAGTCATAGTAATCTAGTCATGATTTATGATAAATCATAAATAAATCACAGTAGTTTTACAAAGTTTTTCATACAGTGCACAGTCAACCTGTGGAACTCCTTGCCAGAGGATTTTGTGAAGGACAACACTATAACCGGGCTCAAAAAAGAACTAGATAAATTCAATGATTATTAGCCAGGATGGGCAGGGATGGTGTCGCTAGCCTCTGTTTGCCAGAAGCTGGGAATGGGTGACAGGCAATGGATCACTTGATTACCTGTTCTGCTCAGTCTCTCTGGGGCACCTGGCTATTGACCACTGTTGGAAGACAGGATACTGGGCTAGATGGACCTTTGGTCTGACCCAGTATGACCATTCTTAGTAGTCTCATCTCTACTTTGCTAAAATTTTGTGAATTTAGGTTCATATAAATATTGTGTGAGGTACCTCTGGTATGTGTAATAGACAGGATAAAGGATTGGATGTCAGATATGTCTGTTCCTATGTCCTTAAGTTAAGTGATATTTAGCCGTACCTGCCTCTGAGTACAGCATCATTTTCCCTCCAAAATGATTGTTTACCTTGCCAAACTCACAAGTAGAAATGATGTAATCATTTTTGAAGTAAAAATAGTGTCAGGGAAGGGGAGAGAGTTGGTTCTTAAGAATTGTAAGTTTCCTGTTTGCGGAATATGCCTTTTTAATTAAAAGTTCATTTCAAAACAGACAACTGCTTTATTTTTCTGGAAACCTCTGGAAAGCATTGTTTTGTTTTGCTGGTGAGAAATATTTTTCACAAATCTTTTGGTACCATTGTGTGCTGGCCATTTCACTCAAATGTCCTGCTTTTGGCTAGCCACACCTCTCCAGACATCCATTGTATGGTTCTTTTCCTGGTTGCCTCCTGCTAAGCTAGTGTAAGTATTGCTGTGGGGGAGTGGGATGGTAGGCCTGCTCCATCATCTCTGTTCTCCAATCTGTGCATCGAAATTTCAAGAAAGACAATACACCTGGCTCCATGTGCGATTCCTAATATAGCTGAGGAAGGAGCAATCTGAGTCAGAGCAATGATATGCACACATGTGACTGGGGATAAATTCCTTGGATAGACATTTACACTGTTCTCCTTCTACAAAGATGCATTTCAGTGGTTACAAGTGTAATTTTAGAGTCTAAAAATTACAGTTTCTTTACTCGATGGCCTACTTTTCTTGTCTGTTTTTGAGCAGGAGATGTCAATATGTTGGTGACAATTCAGGAGAAGAGCTGGTAGTATTGTACTCTGAGAAAATCTCTAACTCCTGCTTTACTTGGAGCTTAATCCTGGAGCTGTACCATATATGAAGTAGACAGAGATTGAGCAGGGGTCTTCTCCTACAGGTATGTGAGAAAGGGTTTAACATATGAGGCTGATGCATAATCATCCAAATCTCATTCATAGAGGGTTTGTCTTGGTTAGAATTTGGGTCCTGTTTACATTTGATTTTAATTGATTATCAGTTAACATGAATTAACTCCCCTGCTTGTAAATGCTAGTCTAGGCACTTCATAAGACTTTATTCCAGGATGCAAATATTTGTGGTTAACCAAGGCTGAGCTGTGTCCTGTAGCAAAACTTTGTACAGTGTCTAGCTAGCATTTACAGTTGTGTTACCTAACTTGAATGAATTGGCAATCAACAAACTCTGTTTAGAACAGGACCAAACACTACACTCGTGACAATCTCAGTGTTTTATAAAACTTAGGCCAGATGTTCAGGTAGCTCCAATGGAGCTATGCAACTTTATACCAGCTACCTGAGCATTTTTGACCTCTAGCTCTTGTTATCCAGTTAAAGAGAGGTGGAAGTTATCTAGTCACACAGGGAAAAGTGTTCAGAGAGAACCAGGGAGACTGAATACGCTGGTGATATAAATGGTGGTGGAAGTTGTTATGGATCTATCAGTTGTAACTGTGATTTGAGTGGAGACTTAAGGAGAAACTGCACAAAGTGAGCATGTCAAGGTGAAAAATAAGCAGGCTAAAAACCGTCTGAATACATGGGCCACAGGATATGTGATATTGTGTCAGAAGCAAACTCATGGTTAAAGAGAACCGGTGATTTTTGTCTTCCATTGTTGTTCTCTGATGACTATAGCCAGGACTATTATGCTTAGGGATGATTAAAGCTGGTTAAGTATCAGAAAAAATATATTAGCTCAAAAATCATTCAGTGAAAAATGGCAACGTTTCCAAATGTTATATTTGACCAAAAATAATATATACGTTCTAGAGAAGATATAGAGAGCCATCTCCCAAACAAGTTTCTATCGTGATGGGTTTATCAACTGTACAATGTATATTTTTAGCATTTTTCTAACTTTATACTTTATGGGTGACATTTTTGAGCTTGTGTTGTGTGAAGAACTGATGTTGTCCAGATAGGCCTCTTCTGGAGAATAAAACAATGTTGAATATTACTGAAAAGCTTTTGTTTACCTTGTATTTCAATATTTCCATATTATGTATAGACAGACTTCTGAGAGTCAGGATCAGCATAGAGTCAATGTTGTCCCCTGCTTTAGTGGGGTTCTGAGTGCCAATCTAGTATAGGAGCTGTTCTGATGAAATTACGTCACCACAACCCTTCCTTTGGAACTGGTACATGTTTCACTATTCTGCTGCCTTCAGTAGGTGAATAAGTTTGTGTTTCCTAAATGGGGTGACCATACATCTCAGTTTGGCTGGGACACTCCCCTTTTCAAACTCTGTCCCATACATCAGGCCTTCTTTTGCAAAACTGTGCATTTGTCCTGTTTGCTCTTGTCCTAACGGGGCGTAGAGGAACATTCAGGCAAGATCAAACGGGACAAATGCTCAATTCTGCCAAAAAAAGGCTTGATGTCTGCTCAGGCCGGCCCAGCAGGGCCCCAGGGGGGTAGCAAGGCGTGGTGGGGCCCAGGGTCCCATTTTCAGTTTAGGGAAATATAGTCATCCTAGGCCTAAACCTTTCTGCCATCAGTGGGAGAGTGAATGCTTTGCCATGGAAAAAGGATATTACATTGGATGTTTCAGCCTATGCTCACTTCAAGGGTAACTTTTATGAGCAGTAAACAAAGGGAGCATACTTCCTCTGCTCTGTGAGGAATTCTGTAGATGGTATCTGGCTTTATCATCACAGGATAACTGAATGTCATTCATCTTGCACTGCTTAGAGGACAGTCTTGTGATAGGTATAAGTTATGCATTGCTTTTTCATCATGCTTGCTTCCACTGGTACAGTAGATAATGATATGAATAATGTAATTTTGCTCTTTTACTATGACACCACTTTATGTAACGCTTCCACTGGTCGCTATCTGTATCCTGTCCAATCCTGCTGTGGGTTACAAAGTTCTGTGCATGTTCAGTGAGACTACTGTGTAGCTGTCCATTATAGTACACACTCTTCAAGCCAACCGCCCACTCCACACCTTTACATATGACTTTTTGCTATGAACTGCACCTGATGTAACATGAAGCCTCAACTCATCTCTATAGTTCAACCCAGTGTGTAGTATAATTTTTCCTCTGGCATAATTTCTGCCACTCTATCAGATTTTTTTACTATGGCCCATAGAAAGAGATTCAATGTGTATACACTCTCTCTTTGCCCAGGCCCTGTCTTCTTTCTTGCTGCTTTCCTATTTGCAGTCAGTGACTTTTATAGCCTTCTTCCAAAACTCATGATTGTATGCCTTGCTGTCATGCAAATTGGTCTCTCTAAGGTCTGCTGATATCTGAGTTTTTGGCATCCCACTTGGTCATCTTCCATTCACAATCATTGCAAGGGCCATCCTACCAATATAACTCTCAGGTCCCTGTTGGTCACATTCATACCAATGCAGCCTAGCCTCTCTCAACTTGTCTTCAGCTGGGACAATTGGCATTAGGACCTCACAACCTCTTTTTTTTTTTTCCTGTCACCGAGTGTCCAACCATTTGACCATCTCAACATCTTCATTTCCATGGTAGGAAATTTTCATGTTCTCTTTCTTGTGGCTGGTGAAATCTTTATATGCATTAGGATGGGCTGAATTACAGTTTTATACACTCTACCTTTTAACTTTATTGACATCTTTTTATCACAGAGAACTGGGATCAGCTGCCACCATTTGCACCAAGTAGCTTTGGTATAATGCCAGGCATCACTCAAGAGGGCACCATTGTTAGCAACCATTGATCCTAGGTATTTAAATTCTTTCATTCTTCTAAGCTCTCTGCCTGTGATATCCTGGTGAATCCTCGTCCCTCAGTTATCAAAGCCTCAGTCTTACCAATGTTCACTCTAAGTCCTGCCTGCTCAAAACTGTGTTGGCACTGTTCAAAGTTGTGTTTTGCAGGGTCTCATGATCTTCCACACATAACTAAGTCATCAGTGAACCACATATTCCAGTGTGGCTCCCTTTGTATATTCTCACTTGTCACATCCGACATGATCACTAATAAAAAAAAAGATTCAATACTAACCCCTAGTGCTGGCCAACGTTTACTGGAAATTCTCTGGTGTAACCTCATTAGATTTTGACTATGATGGTTACTCCATATGCTTCTGGCATACCTCTTCCTTGCAAACTCCACTCAACTAATTGTCTTGCTACATGATTGTCTGCCGCCTTTATGTCCAAAAGACCGTGATCAGTTGCCATGTCTTTTCTGTGTGAGGATTCATAGAGAACATATGTGATCAATTGTACTCCTGAGCATAAATCCATACTGACCTTTCTAAATTTCAACTGTTCCACACGGACACTTTTCAATAATCTTTTCCCATATTTTCACAGCATGTGACATCCACTTAATTGGGCAGTAGTTAGCAAACAGTGCAATATTTCCTTTATGTTTAAAAATGGGCACCACAAGGTTTTTTATACCATTATCCAGTATATTCTCTTTCTTAAGAATATCATTGAATAGACTTGACTCCTTCCCTTCCCAATGAATTCAGCGTTTGCACTAGGACATCATCTGGCCCAGTTCCTTCTATTTTTTTCATTTTCCTAACTGTCACTATAGACTGCATATAGGAGGAATAGGCTACCATGCCCTGGTTCAGCTTACATGTTCTTGGTTCCTCCCTTGGATGGTTCTTATTCATCACTCTTTCAAAATAATCACTTTGATTGTCATCATTCATTTGCAATTTGCCATGTTGGTTTCTAATATAAATAAATTTGTTCATATCCCATTTCATTTCCTCTCTTATCTTAGTGAGTTTGAAAATGGTCTTTCCTCCCTCAGAGCTTCCTAGTCAGCTATATATCTCATCACAACCCAAATTTTTAGCCATCTCAACATTTACTTTGGCCTTATTTTTTCACCTCCACATACACCGTCTTATCACTGTTCAAGTCACCGGCCTGCCATTTTTTTAAAGGTTACGTTTTTCTTCTCAATGAATTCTTTAACTTGAGGATTCCACAACCAGTCTCCTTTATTATCCTTCTCGGCACTGGCTTCATCAGTCCTAGGACTTCATGTGCTGTTTCCAACAATGATAACTTTAGTTTGTACCAACTATCCTCCATCCATCCCTGTGTGTAGTCTGGAAGCTTGCACATTACTTCTTTAAATATTTTTTATTCCGATATTTAAGTTTCCACCTCTTGGATCTCTCTGAGGCTAGGGGTTCAGATGTTTCCAAGGTCTCTGCTTTCTGAAGTCTATACGAAGAAGTCTGTGCTGGTTCACAATTTACTTGCTGGGTATTACCTTACAGCTGATTATTCGTGATCTATCACTTCTTCTTGTTTAAAAGAAATCAATTGGGACTTGTGTCCTCCACTGACATAATTGAGGTGGCTTTCCCTCTTCTGAAAGTGTGAGTTTACAATTATCATGTCCAGTGCCGGAAAAGTCTATAGGACCACTTATCCCTCAGAGTTTCAGGTTCCAATGCCATGCCCTCCAGGGATTGTTTGTTTCCAACCTTCAGAGTCCCAGTGTGCATTTAAATCTTTTCCAGTCATTATCTTCTCATTGGGTGGTATGTTTCCAGTAAGGCACAACAACTCCTCAATGGAAAAACTCCTCTTTTACCTTCTGACCCTCTCCTAACTGTGTTGCATACCCACTTACTATATGGATAGTTACTACTTCCCAACACAGTTTAACACTCATCAGTCAGTTCAATCATCTGGTAACTTCTAATATTATTTCAGAGACAGTAAAGGGAGAGAGATAATGGAGCACCATATGCGGAAGCATGTTTTGCCGAGGCCTCAGACACTCTCTCGGACTGGACTCCAGAGTCAGTGCCCCTGCGAAAAGGGGCTAACAAGCAGCAAGGGCAGCTTCAGGCCCTGCTGTTGCAGGCGCTCCAGACCCAACAGAGACAGTGGGAGACACAGGAGTCCTTGTGGGACTATATGGCCCAGCTATCTAAGCAGTAACTCAATATACTTAAAGTGCTGTGGGAGGGGGCCAATAGAGGCTGCAGCAAGCAAAAGAGGAAGCAACACATCAAAGCCAGGAGGCCAGTGGTGGGGTCAAGTGAATGTTATACCTGTAGGCAGCAAGGAAACAGGAAGGGAGACTGCCCCTACTGTGATGAGGGACAGAAGCCTCTCCCAGAGAGTGGGAAGAAGCAAGAGCCCAAGAGAGTCCCACCTGTGAAGAGAACAGGAAAGGGGTGAGTGTGTTTGGACCTGTGGGCAACAAGGGCACCTATAGAGGAAGTGCCTGGACCATAGGTGCAGGGTCAAAACTATCCCAGGGAAGGGGCTGAGCAAGGGAAAGACAATGGCAGGCCAATGGCCAAGAGGAGGCTAAGAGGTTGCTTTCAGTGCCATAAGGAGGGCCATATGAATAGGCATTTCCTCCTTAGGTGAAGGCGGGGTAGAAAAGGGGTGCCCAGAGGGCAAGCTGGATCAGAGACTGCCAAGATGGATGTGGCAGTGATGACTATGACCTGGTGGGGGGCCAGCTCCCACACCCAGCAGGGGGTAGTAGAGAGGTGATGAATAACATGACTGGGACAGAGAGGACTCAGACGGACAAGGGAACCCACACAGGAGCAGGACAGCCTGTGATAGGGACTCAGACCCTGGAGAAAGGAGGCAGATTGCTGGTCCTAGTGAAGAACCTGAAGCAGAAAACAGACATTCTGTGGGCACAGCTGCGTGGGAAGTAGGGAAGGTTATATCACCATCCCCAAGGCATTTGGTCTTGAGGGGGAGGGTGTGTGATAGGGTGTCTGCCCCACACTGGCTGGGTTATTAGAGCCCTAGGAAGGCTGCACAGGAGATAGCCAATTAGAGATGGGCTGTGAGGAGCAGCCATTCAGGGCCAAGCAGGCCCATATAATTAGGGCTGCAGGACAGAGCAGCTTCAGTTGCTCCCTGGAGCTCAAGGATGGAGGACTGGCTGCCTTTCAGGAGGAAGAAAGCTAGCATCTTAGAGCAGTGCTGGGCAGAATCAGGGGAGTGAAAGCAAGCTCCTGGCTGACTGCTAAGACTAGTATGTTGAGTCCTGGAGGTAAGGGTGGAGAAGGTGCTGGGTCTGCAGGGAAGTGGCACAGGGAAATAGAGAGAGGTTGGAGGGGATGCAGCACATGGCTCCTATCTACAGGGTTCCTGGTCCAGGACCCGGAGAAGCATGTGCATTCTTCAGCTGAATAAAAATCTTTTTGCTGATTCAGATTACAGAGAAAAGGATAGAAAAAACCCCACATAGACAGCACCAGAGCTGAATTAGAATGTTTGGGCCAAATTTTTTCCTCTTGCAATTTCAGTGATGTTAGTGGAGTTACACTAAGGAAGAATGTAGTCCTTTACGTGACTACTCTGTGTGCACCAGAGCAGAAACCCTGTCAGGATGTGTTGAAAGTGACCCTCATAGTGCCCATTTACAGAATTTTATTCCCTACACTTATGAGTACATCTATCATACAAGATGAAAGCCCCATTATGGTTAAATTAAAGTATCTGAATTGCTGGTTTACTCTTCAATGATGCATTAAAAAGTCTCACTAGGAATTTCATTCTACAGGAACTGAGCAGCTCCCTTTTAAACAACTCTGTCTTCCAAAAGATTAGAAAGTTGATATGATAATTAAGCAAAGACAGTAAAAGTTCATAATTTGGTAACTAAGTGCTCAAAATCTATTTCCTGAATAAAATCTGTCAAAGAGTATCTCTGTTCGGCGCATCATCTATATGTATATATATTTGCGATACTTATTAAAGATGGCACCGGATGCTTCAAAGTGTAATGAAGTTTGACATTTGATTAAGCCCAGAGATACTGATGACAGAGAAGAGTGATGTCTGTTCTAAATAAGGTCTTCTGTTTCCTGAAGCACTGAAGGAATGACAGATAGGAGCTGTATATTCCCTACTGTGAATTCCAGGAGAGGAAAGGAAACAGGGTTTCATTTCTGCTTTTACAAGCAAGCCACCACATAAAACACCAGAATTACATATGCATTATTAAACACCATTACTGTAGCAGTGGAGGAAATGGTGGAAAAGAGCTACTCAAAGAGGATGAAATGGGGTCACAGCTTCTGTGATATCCATCTTCCCTATGGCCCAAAGACTGGCATACATACTGCTAGACGTTATTTGTTGCAATTTATATGTTTCAAGGCCGTTCTTCCACCCCTAGTTGAAAGGTCTACACAGTACTCTTTTCTCAAAGGAAGATTATAAGTGATAGCTTCAGCAGCATTCTGCTCCATTCACCCAATCATGGACAGCTTTATTGTACAACAAAAACAGTCGGTTCTCAGAAGGCTGTGTTACAGCATGCTAGGCGTCCAGATGGGGAGGCATTTCAGAAGCAATAGGCTGCTATGCATCTAAAATCAAAGTGGTGGAAATAAAAGTCAGGAAAAAAGAGAACTCTTTCAAATACAGAAAGGGTGAGATTCTGCTACCCTCTACTACGCTGAGCAGTATCTTATCCAGCAGCCCCATTGCAATCTGGCCCAAAGTGATTGGAAGGCAAATAAAAGCAATGCAAGATTAAAACACCCCTCCTCCACACACTGCTCCCCCCTCAAAAACGGGGGCGGGGGGGGGAAGGGGAGGATCTTTCAGTCTTCAAATGGCCCCTTGCACGCTGGGTGTGACTTTTGACCATCATGACACTATAGAGTAAAATATTCTGTGAAGACAGTTCAAGAGCTCTGTGGCAATCCCCACGGCAAACACAAAGAGCAGCCTGTTCCGAATGAAGCACTTGCCAGTGCCCTCAAGTTCCTTGTCGATATGAGGAGCTTGGTGAGGTTTGCTCCTGGGATGTGGTAGCCTGTCTCAGTGGGGCTTACTTGGCCTTGCTCTGCCTGTGTAAGACTGATTCCTTCCTCTGCACCCCCCAAAAACATACCTCAAAGGAGACAGGGGCTGGCATTCTAGGGCTGGGTGACAAGGGGCTCCTGCCCTACCTTTAATCCTTTGTATTGCTCCTTGACAGCTCCATGGGGTAAGCACCTTTGATCTTCCTCTTCTGCTTCCCTCCTTCTCCCAGGCAGCCAGACTCTGGAAGGAAGAGTGCATTCTCCAGCAGAGCTGGTTAGAAACTGAAATTCCCATACTATGGTAAATTCCAAAACTAATTTTTTTTTCCAAAATGAAATTTTGAAATTTTCCTTAAAATGGGAATTTCAGTATTTTGTTTTGAAAAAGTCAGAACATTTTGTTTCCTTTTTTTAACTGCTTCTGTGGCTTGCAGAGTTGCCTGGAGCTCCTGCAGCCCACCAGCTGGGGAGTTTGGTAAGGCTAGGAGCCTGGGGCACCTTGTGCTGCTGAGGAGCTGTGTTATACTCACAGCATACATATGCACACACAAGTTTAGATTAAATCATGAAATACTTTTTCTGTAAGGTTGCAACATAACACTGCTTTATGTTTTAAAATCCACAACTTTAACACACAAGAACCAAAAACTGAGAAAGAGAAAGCAGGTGCCTCTCTAAGCCAAGGAGGCACAACTGACTCCACCCTGCTCTAGCCTGGCTTTTTCCAGTCCAGTCTGATTCTAACTGCAAGCTTTCCTACAATGCCCTCTAGCCTGCAAACAGGACCAGGAAACACCTTACAAATTAAAGTGACAGCCTACAATTCCAATACTGTTTTCAAACACACCACACTCTGGAAACCAAAAAGTTATGGGACCCCTGGCTTCTGGACAGTCTGCCTAGCAAGCTGCCTTGGGGAAGGTGACCTTGGAAGCCCTGGCTTCCAGACAGTCCACACGGCAGGCTGCCTCAGTGATGGGGCAATCTGTCTGGTGGAAGCCAGGACTCACCCGCCAGGTGGGCAAGCTTGCAGGAAACTAGGCAGGATTCAGATGGAAACCTGCCTGGCAGGCAAGGACTCATTGGAAACCTGTGTGGCTTCCACTGGAATTTCATCTAAATTGACACATGCACATGGAATGTTTCAGTTTTGACGAATCATCACTTTCTGGTGTAAACTCCAATTTCTGAACATATTTCTGCCTTGGCTACATTATACAAGAAACTTTGTATTCCCTGGTGCACCATGCACCAATAGGGTTGCCAACCCTCCAGGATTGTCCTGGGGTCTCCAGAAGTTAAAGATTAATCTTTAATTAAAGATCATGTCATGTGATGAAATCTCCAGGAATATGCCTAACGAAAATTGGCAACCCTATGCACCAAACACCTTAAAAGCTCAGCTTTTGTTAACAGCACAGGGGTGACAAATCCCTTCCCGTGCAACCCTCTACTATATGTGATAGATCAGGTACAACTCTGATCAGTCCCTCCCCATGGCACATCCCTTTCCTTCTGACATGGTAAGGTCCTGAACCCAGAAGTGACTTGGCTGTGTTTGGAAGCAGCAGCCACATGGAAAGCAGGGAGCTGCAAAGAAGCCAGATGCAGAGAGGAATCCCAGGTGTTGAATGAAGAGCCACACATGGAACAGGCTGTGAGTGCCAGATGTTACAGCTGAGTGCAGGGCAGGGCTGGTGCAAGGATGTTTTGCGCCCTAGGCAAAACTTCCACCTTGTGCCAGCCCCCTGCCCTGAGGTGCTCCCCACCCTCTGCCCTGAGGCACCCCCCGCCCCGCGGCAGCTCCCCACCCTCTACCCTGAGGCACGCCCCCCGCCCCAGCTCACCCCTGCTCCGCCTCCTCAGCTTAGGCACCGCAAGCCTGGGAGGCAGGAGAAATGAAGCAGCCACGGTGTGCTTGGGGAAGAGGTGGGGCAGAGGTGAGCTGGGGCGGGGAGTTCCCCTGTGTGCCGCTCCCCCCTCCTTACTTGCTGCAGGCTGCCCTCCCTGCGCTCCCTTACCCCAGCTCCCTCGGCCTAAATGCCGGCGGTGACCAGGGCAGCTGAAGATCCGGCTGCCGTGGTCACTGCTGAAGAAAATGCTGCCCCCCAAATCCTAGCACCCTAGGCGACTGCCTAGGTCATCTAAATAGTTGCACCGGCCCTGGTGCAGGGCTATGTGGGACTTATGGGGCAGAAGCAGCAGCTGGGCAGGGAAGCTAGTGCAGAGTGGTGCCAATGGGAGAGAGGCTAACAGAGCCTGACTGGGAAACCCGCAAGCGCCTATTTGTTTGACTACAGATTGAACTGCCGAGGGTCCTCTAGGCACTAGGCCTGAGGAGCCCTGACTCTCTACTGGACAGGTGCTCAAACAAGATCTGCTATTGCTCAATTTGCACTGGAATCAGGGGCATGTGCAGGAATTTAAATTTGATCGCTGTTGGACAGCCGTGTTAAACACACACATACTGTACGCATTAAACCCTACCAACACATGCACATACATCATATGCATAGAAATAAACAGCAGTACATGCACCATTTCAACATGCTGTGGAGCCATCCACAAGTACTTAGCATCGGCAGGGTCACAGAGCTTCTCTGGCACCAGGCTGTGGGTTGGAAGAGCTCTGTGACCCCCGCCGCAGTCCTGGGGCCAGGAGAGTGCTGTGCTCTTACCTATTATGGTGAGTGCCCTGGCTTGCTCCCCATTGTACGCGCCCCTGACTAGAACTCTTTAAGCCTCGGTACCTGAGGTATCTGCTACCTTTCCTTTTCTTGCCAGCCGTAATAAAACACCTTTTCATTGAGTCATATATCTGAGTGGTTGGTGGAATCCACCAGGACTACCACCTCTAAAGGTAGCTACTGAAGCACCTACAGTGTTTGCCTCCGAGTTGCTGTACACCTGGCATGCTACTGGCTCCTGGAGTGGGGGGGGGAGGGGGCGTTAGATGTACTCCAGTCCTGAGCAATCCAAATAATTGCACAAGAAAATGTTAACAGCTTTGTGAAATTCTCTTAAGACTCCCTTAGCGCACAAACATAGTAGCACCATTTGGAGGAGGGGGGAGAGATAAAAACAATGTATCAAAATCAGTTTAATTTAATCAGTGTAATCTAAGGCATAATTATAAGCACCATATTGTTAGAGTCCAACAATTCAATCTATAAGAATTGATTAACCATTTATTAAAGCATTTAGTAACCCTTTATAAGTTATTTAGAAATATAACCTTAAAATAAAGTAGGACCAAAAACAATGAGATGGATTTTTTTGATAGTCTAGTGTTTGTTTAGTTCAAGAGAATTGTGGCCAATGCCACATTAAGTGTAAAAGATTCCCTTCTCATGCCTACAGTTCCAGCAAATATCTGAGGCATGTATGATTGCTCTTTTATTGATACTGGTAGTGTGCTGGCTTGAGCTAAGTTTAATGTGTGATGTCTTGTTAATATTAAATTCTGGAGGTGTCAGTAGCAACTCCATAGCTAAAGTTGTGTTGAGTTTTGCATAAAAAGCAAGGATTTATCCTCTTCTGATGTATGAAAAATACTGTATAGCCTTTCCAAATTAGAGCATTACTCTGAGTCAAAATGAATTAGCTGAGAATTTACAGGTCCGTTTGTTAATTTAGGAATTAAAATTAATATAAATGAGGACTTTAAGAAATTTTCACCTAATGTAACATTTTTATGAGTCATTAATAATCTCAGCAGTAAAATGACTGTGTTGTCTTTTGCTCCTTACATAATAATAATAGGAAGAAACCTGCCAGGCACAGTTGCATTCATAATAACTGTATTTACTAACTATACACTAACATGAAAGGCCTAGCCACAAATACACAGCTACTCTGGCTTCTAAAATATAGAAAAAAGTGAACTCTATTTAAAGAACTATTTAAAGAGATAGTACCCTATGCCTCTGCACTGCACCCAGATTCTTCATACAGTACTTCTTACATAGTTAAAGCTCACGGAAATCGTGTGTGTATACTACTTTAGATTTTTTTTAAATCAATGGTAATTTCCCCCATTATTCTTTATAACTAAAGGTTTATTCTTCAGCAGACACTAAAGGATACTATGGTTTATGTTTGTGATACAAAAATTCCATGAAGAACTGCCCTCTTTCAAAATGGCACCTATCTTCCATTGTTCTTAATAAGATTGATGCCTCAGGTGCCCTTAGTTGGTGGCCATTTTGAGAAGGCCTTTGTTTTCAGTGAAACTGTTGCCTTTCCACCTCCTCACAGCAGAGGAGGGCCAGAGGATTGCTGTGGCTTCAGTCTCATTGAGAATAGTGGGAGATGGTTCTTCATAAAAGATAAACTTCCAGATGAATACAATGGCAAAAAATAACTGTTAATCATAGAAGTGTAAGACTGGAAGGGACCTCAAGGGATCATCTAGCTCAGTCCCCTGCACTCATGGCAGGACTAAGTATTATCTAGATCAGAGGTGGGCAAACTATGGCCCATGGGCCACATCTGGCCCACAAGACTGTCCTAGCCAGCCCTTGAGCTTCCACCCGGGGAAGCTAGCCCCCAGCCCCTTCCCCGCAGCCACAAAGCAGTTGTAAACACAGTTTGTCTGTGATCCAAGATTAGATTACACTGATTTTCTTTAAAGATACAGTTTGTTTTAAATATTGTTTTCCCCTCGAGGTGTAATTACAGGGCAGAGTTAAGGTTGTTTGGGTGCTCTAATTGTATATTTCCATACCATAACATGTTTGGATTTTTTTTAAGTGTAAACTTAACTATGAAGTTTCTGGGTTTATAATGCTTGTTTTTTGAAATAATTACACATTGCTGTAGCATAGTTTCCCCTAAATTATTGATATGGCCTTTCAACTTTACCTTCACTTTCACATCATTTTTTGAATGGGAATACATTATTATATGTCTCTAATATAATGAGTGGTCAAGGCAACAGTTTTACTTCTCATCTAAAGGACAGCATGTTTTCCAGCATCACAATGACCTTTAATGTCACTTTGGGACATTGTGTTTCAATACTGACTCAGTGGTGAGATTGCTACACACTCTATTGCATCACTGACTTAACTGTGTCTGGTGCACTTCAGTTTTCTTTGGTAGTCTCCCATTCAAGTAGTGAACTGTAGTGAGTCCTGTATCTTAGATGTGACGTAATCACAGCTCTAAGCAGTATGGGTAAGTCTTATTTGTATAAATCAGTTCACACATGACTAAACAAAACAGATCAAATTGCCGTTCATTACTTATCCTAAAGTTGGAACACTCATTTTCAGCAGTTCACCATGGAAAAAAAATACATCAGGAAACAGTCAGAATAAGAAATGTGGTTTAGTTAAGTCTCATGCTACAAAAGCTCCAGGATCTTGCAAAGTGTCTCCTCAGCTTGCTTTGGACTTGAAAGGCTTGTTTTCATGTTGCAGCGATAGGTGAGAGGATACAGCTGACTCTTTAAGACCTCCTGTAGAAGCACTTGTACGCTGTGTAGATGACAGAAAAGAGGAGAAGTGAATACAGCCCTCTCAATTGATATTCATATATTGCTCAATGACCATCTAACGGCAATGTGTTATCCTGCATGTAATGAGTGAATGCTCCTAGTTCAGTTCCCAATGGACAGCTGTCCATATCACAGAAAACATAGCAGCAGCTGTAACTAATTTTCACCTCTGCTGGCAGTTTCAGTAGAGATGCAAGTGTGATTTGGACATGGCATGGAGACTGAACTACCATGTTAGTCTGAGTCGCTATGTCCATGAAGATACCCTGACAGCGGGTGGGAAAGCTTGTACTGGTAATACCCATGCTGATCCTGTTCTGAGCACTTTTGTCTCTGTTCAGTCGGGGCGCCTTTGCTATCCAATCTGCTTATCCAACTATTTGGCACACCTTTTCCAAATCATATTAAAGAGCTACAGTAATAATCCAAATATCACTGTAAAGTAGGTTTGGTTTTTTACCGCTCCTCTTCTTCCCGAGACTTTTCTTCTTGTGCCTTTTATCCCTCCTCCTCTTGCGCAGTTTTCGTCTCTTCTTCCTATTCCTGCTGCGATAGCTTCTTAATTTTGTCATAATCTGTTTTGAAGATCTCACACCAGTTTTTCTGATTGAGTAGATCTGTTTACTTGGGGTAGTGAGTTAAAGCACACTTGTCTGAAATATAAAGAGGCCTTCAATTATGACATGTGAAGTTCAGCCTCCCTACATGACTGCAGTTGTGATGGCTGTTTTAAGTCAGTTTATGCAAACTATTACACACACAAATTACATTAAAAGAACATTCAATGTAACAAATCAAGCACTCAAAAGTTAGGAAATACCAGAATTAAAGATCAGAGTTAGTCTGGATCTGCATCCAACGAAGTGGGTATTCACCTATGAAAGCTCATGCTCCAATATGTCTGTTAATCTATAAGGTGCCACAGAACTCTTTGCTGCTTTTACAGAATTAAAGATGCCTCCCACGCAATGCCTTCCCACCCCCACACCAATGCTCCAAGAGTGCCAGAGACTGGGATGTGGGCAGTCATTCCTAGTGGTTAGAGAACATAAGAGCATAAGAACTGCCAATCTGGGTCAGATTAAAGGTCCGTTTAACTCAGGATCCTGTCTTCCAACAGTGGCCGATGCTAGGTGTCTCAGAGGGAATGAACAGGACGGGTAATCATCAAATGATCCATCCTCTGTTGCCCATTCCCAGCTTTTGGCAAACAGAGGCTAGGGACGCCATCCCTGCCCATCCTGGCTAATAGCCATTGATGGACCTATCCTCCATAAATTTATTTAGTTCTTTTTTGAACCCTGTTGCAGTCTTGATCTTCATAACATCCTCTGGCAAAGAGTTCCACAGGTTGACTGTGCGTTGTGTGAAGAAATACTTTCTTATGTTTGTTTTAAACCTGCTACCTATTAATTTCATTTGGTGACCCCCAGCTCTTGTATTATGAGGAGTAAATAACACTTCCTTGTTTACTTTCCCCACACCAGTTATGATTTTATAGACCTCTATCATATCCCTTCTTAGTCGTCTCTTTTCCAAGCTGAAAAGTTCCAGTCTTTTTAATCTCTCCTTATATTGAAGCTGTTCCATGCCCATAATCATTTTGTTGCCCTTTTCTGAACCTTTTCCAATTCCAGTATAGCTTTTTTGAGATGTGTTGACACACCTGCATGCAATATTCAAGATGTGGGCACACCATGGATTTATTTAGAGGCAATATGATATTTTCTGTCCTATTATCTATCCCTTTCTTAATGATTCCCAACATTCTGTTTGCTTTTTTGACTGCAGCTGCACATTGAGTGGGTGTTTTCAGAAAACTGTCCACAATGACTTCTAGAACTCTTTCTTGAGTGGTAACAGCTAATGGAGACCTCTGGGGGACACCACTATTTACCCCTTTCCATTCTGAAAACTGACCATTAATTCCTACCCTTTGTTTCCTATTTTTAACCAGTTACCGATCCGTGAGAGCACCTTCCCTCTTATCTCATGACAGCTAACTTTGCTTAAGAGCCTTTGGTGAGGGACCTTGTAAAAGGCTTTCTGAAAATCTAAGTATACTATATCCACTGGATCCCCCTTGTCCACATGCTTGTCGACCCCCTATAATTCCAACTAGTTTACCTGGTACTGAAGTCAGGCTTACTGGCCTGTAATTGCCAGATCACCTCCGATGCTCTTTTTAAAAATTGGTGTCACATTAGCTGTCCTCCAGTCATTTGGTACAGAAGCTGATTTAAATGATAGATTACAAACCACAGTTAGTAGTTCTGCAATTTCACATTTGAGTTCCTTCAGAACTCTTGGGCGAATACCATCTGGTCCTGATGACTTATTACTGTTTAATTTATCAATTTGTTCCAAAACCTCCTTTAATGACACCTCAATTTGGGACAGTTCCTCAGATTTGTCACCTAAAAATAATGGCTCAAGTTTTCATTTAGTTTCTCTGCAATGGCCTTATCATCCTTGAGCGCTCCTTTAGCATCTTGATTGTGCACACATGATTATGGAGGTCCTGACTTTTGAAAAAAATGAGGGTCTTGTCCACGTAAATGACGACAAATTGGTCCAGCCTGTCCCTAAGGATGCCATTTATGAAATGCTGGAAGCAGTGCTTAATTTATAATAAAAGGGGTGTGGGGCTCAAGCAATTTTTTTATTTTCATAACTGATACAGCAAGCCCAGAAGTGTGGGGGCTACGAACAGCAAAGCCTAGAGATGTGGCGGGGCTCAGTCTTGGCAAGCCCTGGCACAAATTAAGTACTGGCTGCAAGGTTGTCAGGATATTCCGCAACCCAAACAGCATGACTAAATACTCAAAATGGCCATACTTGGTACAGAGGGTGATCTTCCATTTGGCCCCTTTCCAGGTCCTCACCAGGTTGTAAGCTCTGCGGAGATTTAAGTTTGTGAAGACCTTGGCAGAGCAGAGTCTTTTGAACAGCTCGTTTAATAAATGGTAAGAGGTACTGGTTTTGAACTGTAGTCTTGTTCAGAGCTCAGTAGTCCACACAAGGATGGAAGGAGCTGTCTTTCTTCTCCACAAAGAAGATTGGCACACCACTTGGGACATGGAAGGTGAATAAACCCCCTCTGCACATTTTCCTCAAGATAACCCCAGAGAGCCTATAGTTTGGGTTCGGAGAGGGAGTAAATGCATCCAAAAGTAACTCTTCTCCCAGCTCAAGGTCAATGGGGGAAGTCATAGCTGCAATGGGACAGTAGAGTGTCAGCTTTCTTTTTGTCGAACACATGAGCATAGTTGATATTTAACAAGAATCCTAGGAGCTGTTAGGGGTTCCCTTTGGACTGTTCCTTCATATCGCTGAATTCTTTGGTGTGCTGAGTCTGCCAAAAGGGGTTGCTGGTCCTGGGTCAGCTCTTGGGAAACGGGATTGTCAGCAAGATGAGGAGTTAAAGCATACCATGCCCAACTGCCAGTAGACGCATGGACCGGGGCACTGTGCCAGGGGATGCCAAGGACAACTGATGAATGCAGTGCACAAATTAGTCCAAACAGGAGAATTTCTCAGTGACCTCAAAGGGCAATTATCTCTAGGGGAGCTGTCTGGTGGGTAACCAGTCCTGACAAAGGAGTGACCTGTCTTTGGACTCCACTAACTTGGGGAAGTCTTTGCACTTAGTGGGGATATTGTGTGTTTCAGTGAACTCCAAGTCCATGAAATTGCCGAGGGACACAAGTACACCCAGCACCTGTAGATTGATGTTGGGAATTGTGGGATGCTGGAGAGGGAGTTGGAGATATGTTGGATGCTCATTGGCATTCACCAGAGTACCAGCAGACAAGAGCTGGTGTGGGCTCTACTGGGGAAAGGAGAAGTCTGTCACCCCAGCCTAACCCCCCCTATTGGGGCTGGGGCTTGGTGTTTCCCAACCAGGGGGCACTATGGACCGAGGCAGGCCAGCTTGTTGCAAAGCATCCTTGCTCCCCTCAGTATAGCCATAGGCCCGATGCCAAGTGTAGATTCTTCTCAATGTTGGAAATGCTGGACCTGACCAACTTGCAAGCTTTCAGGTGACAGAGTAGGGGTTGGTGATGGCAGGGCCAGAATTGGTGGGAGTTGGGAGGATCATCTTTTATGCTGATGTTGTTTGGTCAGGCAGTCATTGATCTTGATATACAGGTTGGCTAAGCATCCAGGCCAGACAGGGATTCGATTCTTTAATACCATCATTTAGGCTGAGCCAGAAATGATACTGCAGAGTGGCTTCATTCCACTTCCTATCTACTCCCAGGCGTTGGAATTGCTGCATATTTAGCAATTGGCTGGCATCACAGCAGCAACACTTGATACTTGCCTTCAGCCATATGTTCCTGACGCGGGACATTGAAGATCACTGCAATAGCTCGAACGAAGTCCTCAAATTGTCTCAGAAGCGGGGTTGATTTTTCTAGGATTGGAGAAGACAAAGCCTCCCCCAGTAAGCAGGCTGATAATCAATTGCTTGGTCAGTGTGGTAGGATGGTAGGAGCAGCAAAAATAAGGAGCCAACACTGCCCCAGGAACATGTGATGTTTGTCACAATTGAAACTGAACCTGTGAGGTGGGGGGATCTTGGGTTCATGGGGAGCGGGGCTTGGAGATGAAGGCAGTGTGGCTTGAGCTTGTAGGACCACATTCTGCACCTACACAGTGGCAAGCTGGACCAGCCAGGTCTGTAGGTCTACTACTATCTTCATCAGAGAGAGAGGCCTTTGTAGAATCCTTGCTCGCCATATCAGCTCTAGTTCTCTTATAGTTTGTGTTGGGGCTACTCAAACTGTCCTAGACCTGGGCAGTCTCACCTCATGGTTAGAGCCAGGAGTCAGCACCCAGGCACCAGAGCCAAGGCTCCAAGCCAAAGTCAGAAATAGGACCCAATGGTCAGAACTGGAGTCAGAGGCCAGGGATCAGAGCCGAAGTCAGGAATCGTAGCTGAGAGTTAGGACTGGGTTACCTTGGTTGGGGCCAATGCAAGAGCAGAGCTGAGGACAAGCAGGCACAGGAGCTATCACAGCCATGGGAAAATGCTTTCGAGCAGCCTCTGAACTGCTGCTACTGCTAGGCTTAAGAGCCAGTCTGCTGACTCTTCTCACCCATCAGGCATTGTAGCCAACTAGGCAGCCTACTACAGGCCAGCTGTGCTCGTTAGGTTACCTGCAGGCACTGCTTTCTGAGAAGAAGTGTTCCTCTTTCCCAGTAGGCGCTTTTCTCCTGTGCATCTTATCTGTTATGATAGCACAGAGATCCCCTGGGACTCACAGGAACTTTGATGGAAAGAGAAGCTGCCTTGGGAGTGAAGCTGGTAGCTCCATTGTTGAAGCACCTTCGTCATTAAGTCTGCCGTCTCCAGCACATAGCAGCCAGACACCAGCTAAGATGAGAGAGCCATAAAACATGTCACATCCAACTTCTGACCACAGAAAGGGCAGCTATGGACCTGCTGTAACTTCTGCTCTGCCCAGAGCCTGGGGATGGGACCACAGAGCCTCATGGAGCCCTGACAATGGGACCAGTCCTGTGTCCCTTCTGTTTGTGTTTAAATGATTAAGCAATCTACCACTAGAAAGTCTTGGCATTTGTGTACAGGCCGAACATGTATGCAACAGAACCAACAGAAATGCAGCATGCAAATTATTTGGAGCAGGAAAGTGAGGATTGGTCATTGCCTCTCATATCAGATTCACAGATTAAGAGGCAAGAAGGGACCACTGTGACCATCTAGTCTGACCGCCTGTATAAACATCCTATCTTAATTTAAACATTGCCAGTGATGGAGAATCTGCCACAACCTTTGGTAAATTGTTCTAATAGTTAATTGCCCTCACTGTTAAAATCCTCTACCTTATTTCTAGTTGGAGGGCTTGTCTACATGATGAATTAATGTGTGGCTGGTCAGGGTGTGAATCAACAGCCCACTAGCTTGCTGCACGCTAACTGGCCCTAGGGACCCTGTTACCACACACTAAAAGTTCTCTAGTGCGCTTTGGTGTACTCCTGCTTGAACTGGGAATACCAGAATTGGACATAGCATTTCAGCAGCAGTCACATCAGTGACAAATAGAGGGAATAGAAGCTCCCTACTCCTACTTGACATTCCCCTGTTTATTCATTCAAGGACTGCATTAGATGTCAAATTAGTTTGACAGTTTCTATTTTGTATAAAGCCCTGTTCATTAGCACTAATTATATTAGCTTCTTTTAATTTTTTTATGGAGTTCTGTGTCAGCTGTTCCATTATTTTCCCAGGGATCAATATCAGACTTACAGGCCTATAATTAACTAGGTTGTTCCATTCGCTCTTTTCTAATATTTGGCACATTAGGTTTCCTTCAGTCTTCTGGAACTATCCCAGTGTTCCAAGAGTTATTGAAAATAAGCATTAACAGTCCAGAGAGCTCCTTAACCAGCTCTTTAAAAACCATTTGAAGCAAATTATCAGGATCTGCTGATTTGGAAATGTATAACTTTAGTAACTGCTGTCTAACGTTCTCCTGAGTTCCTATTGGAATGAAAAGTGTTTTGTTTCATCATCGTCATCATGACAACATTATCTGTTTTTCACCCAAATAGACGACAGAACTAGTTATGCAACACTTTTGCCTTTTCTGAATTATTATTGACAATTTTACCTAATCCCATCCAGTAATGGACCCACAGGCTGTGGAGCCTCATTTAAAGCGGGGGGGGGGAGGAGGGGGGCAAATAGCCTCCTTGCCTGAACCTCTATTTCCCTATGAGGTGTTCTCCACTCCACCAGCAGTCTTACTCCCCCTCCCCAAGCCCATTAGCGCCTACATTGGTGAGCGGTATGGCAAGCTGGAGCATGGGGTGGTAGTGCCACTCAGGTTTGGACCAGCTTTGCATGAGGTTGCAATGTCACTCACTCAAATTTTGGCCCAGTCACCCTCCGACTCTGGTCATGATGGAGGGGCAGCTGAGGCCAGGTCTCAATGCCATTCTCTGATTTGACCCGGCTGCACTTCCTCATAATGAAGGGACAGCCAGGCTAAGTCTGAGTGAGTGGTGGCTAGCCCAAATTTGAGTGAGTGGTGTAGTGACCCCTTGCATGTGGGTTATCAATACAACTCAGGTTTGACCCAGCCAAAAGGTCATCAGGCCATGGCTGGGGTAGCTGCCCTAGCTCCACGGCCCATGAATGAGCCAACACCATTATTATGATTCTCTTTGGTCCAATATACATACCAAACTTCTTCTTAGCCTTAAATCTAGATTGCTCCTTGTGTCCTTTTGCTTCCCTTATCAATTTTCTTAGTTCTGAGCTTCTGGTTTGCATTCATTACTATAAATGTTCCTTTTTTCCATATATTTTATTTATATATATTTTATTGCTGCCTTCACTTCCCCTCTAAATTTGGTTGGGTTTTTTTGGTTTTTTGTTTTTTTTTTTGAACAATGCAGACTTCTTTCTTGATTGCAGGATATTGGCTTTTTGGGAGTATAATAAAATGTTCTTAAACAATTACCAATTATTATTCATGCTTTTCTATTCTCCCAACTGTTATAGCTCATAAATGTTTTCAGATTTGTGAAACTGGCTCTTTTAAGGAATCATGATATATATTAATGGTTTGAACTTTATTCGATTTGCACAAAATATAAAAGTAATCAAGTTATGATCACTTGCACCTAAACCACCATTAATTCTTAGTTCTGTGAATTCATCTTTTTCTGTCAAGATGAGGTCCAATATAGAAATTTCCCTTTGTGGATGCAACACTTTTTGAGTTAGGAAATTGTCATCTGTAATGGTTAGAAGTTCCAAGAACGTTTTAGTACTGGCAGCATGAGACCCCCAGCACATGTCACTGACATTGAAGTCCCCTGTGATCATGCAGCATTTGTTTCTACACATTACAGATAGGTACAGAAAGATTAGGTCATTCTATTCCCTAGTGTAATTTGGTGGCCTGAAGCAGACACCACAAATACCCCATTTTGTGCCTATTGGGATGATGATCCACATGCATTCAAGATCATTTTCTTCTGAGTTGTCAGTGACTCGAAAACAGCTCATGTCATTTTGTTCATACAGAGCTCCTTCCTAAATAGGTTATAACCATTGACTTTTAACATTCAAATCATGCGAATCATCCCGCCAGGTTTCAGTAATACCAACCGGATCAAATTCATGCTTGTAAATGAATAATTCCAATTCCCCTTGTTTGTTACCCAGAATCCTAGCATTAACATATAGGCATTTAAAGAATAAGAATGACATGAGCTTTTGACCTAGTTCTGACTATAATTCTGACAATTAGATTAGCTACAACAATCATTAATAATTTAGATCACTTACAACCTAAATTATTCAAATTTAGCCTATGCTTCAGATTTCTGTGCAATTTAATTATGAAGAAAATTTGAAGAGTCTATTTTATTACTTTGTTAGGCTCATTCAAACAAAAAAAAAAGAGACAACTCATGATGAATTTTTTAAAAACGGTTTTCAGATGTTCTGGAAACATGAGAAATTATTTCATCCAAGAAAATTCAATTTGCCTCTGAAGAGCAATCATGTTAAATTGAAAATCAAATTCCCTCAAAAATCCCAGTGCTAAATACTATGCTGATGATGCCTTGAGAATAGCCTAATAGAGGGAAATAGATAATTTTCTTCCTAGTTGGATTATTTCATTTAAACTTCAGAATCTGATTGGAAATGGACAAAGCAGCAAAGTTAATCTTCATGTTTCAAGCAAAATAAAAGATGAGGATGTGCAGGGATTTATTTATCTCATTCTACAAAATGTGGTGAGCCCACTCAATTACAAAGAACTGTTTCAATTCTTCAACCATCGTTAAGTTGCAAATACTGAGATTCAGAGAACACTACCAGTCATTTTGTAGTCTGGGATATATAATTGCTCTGTCCAATTGTATTTGCTTTGTTTACTGTTGCACGTCAATTCATGACATATTGATTCAACTTATGGAAGTAATTTTTTTTCAGTTCATTTAAGTGATAATTTAGAATGAACATATTTGAAGGAGATGGCTGTAAAATATAATCTGAGTTTTAAACAAGTCTAATTAAAAAATACAGTCTCCATAAAAAGAGGTAATTAATTTGTTTAAACCAGGGGTAGGCAACCTATGGCACGCGTGCTGAAGGCAGCACACAAGCTGATTTTCAATGGCACTCACACTGCCCGGGTCCTGGCCACCGGTCTAGGAGCTCTGTATTTTAATTTAATTTTAAATTAAGTTTCTTAAACATTTTAAAAACCTTATTTACTTTACATACAACAACAGTTTAGTTATATATTATAGACTTCTAGAAAGAGACCTTCTAAAACATTAAAGTGTATTACTGGCATGGTGAACCCTTCAATTAAAGAGTGAATAAATGAAGAAAGACTTGGCACACCACTGCTGAAAGGTTGCCGACCCCTGGTTTAAACCATTGATTTGAATCTACCCTGACTAGTGTGGAAAATCTGAGGCAGGCAAAACACAATTATCCGAGCTGAATTTGGCCAGATCTCCAGGATCATATAGAGAAGAGTGATAATATATTGCATCATTGTCTCCTAGAACCAAGATGGAGACATTCTATTCAGTGCTGACTCTGAGGAAAGTGATTCAACACATCTATCTACCTAATATATTTATCTAATCTATCCCCATAGTATAGTATCCAAGTGTCTGCAGCTTCCTGAGCTTTTCCAAGAAGGTTTCCCATCAAAATATTGACCAACCTGTGCTGCTTAGTGTATGCTGAAGTGTTGATTAGACCACAGCCTGAGATGGTATGGCTGCAAATGTACATGTGTATCTAGACGTAATACCCACTGTCCTTAGGCTGTATTACCTTTTCCGTGGCCCTTTGTGTGTGCAAACACACTTTATTTAGGTTCTTAGAGGCAGTCACTGTTAGTACGCCTCCTGAAGAACTCTAGAACAACCCTGCCAGAAGGGTTTAGTTCCAGAGCTAAAGTAGAGGCACAAGTTGTCTGTCTAAATGCATAGATTCCAAGGCCAGAAGGGACCATTGTGATCATCTAATCTGACCTCCTTTATAACTCAGTCTAGAAAACTCACCCAGTGAGTCCAACAGTTTGTGGTTGAGCTACTTCATCTCTTTTGAGAGACATCCAATCTTGATTCAAACACTTGAAGTGATGAGAGCCCACCACCTCTGTGGTGAGTTGCCCTTTGCCCTTTGCCCTTGGCCTTTGGCTCTTGTCTCCAGTAGATGGTATTTTTCATGAGCTATCAGAGCTAAACCAATAGTTCTAGATGTACTCTGGGTAAGCAATCTTATACTACCATAATGCTAATAGTTTTCTTTAATGAATGCTGTATTACTTTTGAAGGTTACATTTACTATTCCTAAAAGGTTTCAGCAGTGGTTTAATGACAACTTTTTCTGGTATACTTCTGAAGGATAACAACATTTGTAGAAGGATTTGAAAGATAATGTACACGATTCTAAAACAATTTCAGGATAACTTTGAACTCATGCTTTTGAATTGCTACAGACTTAATGCCAAAATCCTTGTGCAAACACTCTGGGATTCCTTTCTTCAATTACAAATCTTCGGCTTTTGTTCTATGAGGAAAACGAGAGGCTACATCCCTTCTCTCCTCCTTATCGAATATTTTACATTTGCTCATACTTCTCTGTTAAAAACTCTCTTTCTTCTGTTTCTACTACTGAATAATTCATCTAGTTACAAGTAAATTAGGGCAGACTAAGCACCCCAGGTGCTCTTCCACGGCTCTTTGGCTAAGATCTGAGTGGAACAACTTCAGCAATCTTCCTGGCAAAGCAGCTGAAGAATCAAAAAGCATTAGATGGGGATTTGGAGGAGGCCGAGAGAGGGAGAGTTAGTTAGTTAGTTAGTTTATTTATTTATTACCAAGTGGTGGGCACTGTGATCATTCTGTTAAAGGAAGGCTTGTATTTATTTATGTAGGGTCAATTCAAACAAATCTGGAGTTCCCTGTGAAGTCGGGAAATTGCAATCTCTTTCTGCAAGGCCCAAGGTTGCGTATGACCTTCTCACATCACCTGTCACAGACTCTTGTGTCATGCAAATTCCAGGAGATTGAGTCTTGCGGGGAACTGAAAGGAGAAGTAATGATGTGTCCAGAACTGGTGTGTGTGTCTGTGAGGGGAGATAAGGGAGCGGTAGATGGAGCTTTCCTGATAAACAGGAGAAAGAACCCATAATGTTCCCCAGCCATGGCAGTAACAGAAGATGTCCTGATTCCCTAGGAAGCTCAAATTATTATCCTCTCAGAGCCCTCAGCCAGCATGAAACAGCTTGCACTCCATGTGGCACTGGAGTGTGAGCAGTAAACATCACATGAACATTTACAGGGACCCACTGACCTGTCACTGCAGGTTTTGCAGCGTTGTCTGAACTCTCCCTCCATCTGTGATCCACACTGATGAGAGGGGTAGGAGTGCTTAGGGACAGATTGTGCACCCTTGCAAGGACAGATAGAGTGGGAGGCCTTCCCCCCACTTGTGTGGCCTGTGCAAGGGGAGACACAATAATAGTCCCCGTGAGACCACTCTAGCTCCCTCCAAGAAACAAGTACCAAGAAAAGGGCTGGAACAGAAAGGGAAAAGGTAGGGCTGTAGTCCTGAATTCTCATCTCTCTGCATGGAGTGTGGGGCATGGAGTGTGGGGCATCTCTCTGCATGGAGTGTAGTCCTGAATTCTCATCTCTCTGCATGGAGCACTGGGGGGAACAATCCGTAGGGATGGCACAATAACCACACAAAGCAGGTCTGTGAGAAACTGAATCTCTTAGGCACAATCCCTCCAGTGCCCTCCTAGGGGCAGGGACTTTCAAACTGTTCTGCACGTACAGATGAATGTTCTTGGCTCAGTATTAATGCTTGCTATTCTTTCCTTAAAATGTAAATTACTGTACAAGTTCTTTGATAAATGGATTGGAAAATTGTCTATTCCGCTGTCACTACATTAGGTACTCTCCCTGCAGAAATGCTGTTTGGTCAGTTCTTCTGGCATTATTCTGAAGTAAATTTCTATTCCCCTCCCCCAGCTCCCTTGCAGTAGGTCATTCGGGAGGCTGTTCCCCTCTCTCCAGGGCTGGAAGCACAACAGTTCCAGAAACCCCCACTCCACCCTGATATCTATGAAAACTGCAGAGTTTTTTGTTTTTAAATGTAGTGACAGGGATGGAGAACATTAAGAATCATTGGTACAGCAACATATGGCTATTGACAGAATGCTTGAACTCAGAAAGGATCAGATCAAATGCAAAAGCATCTGGCTATGCTGTGTTCCTGCCAGAAAGGATAAGCTTAACCCAGTTATATGAAGAAATTCTTCTTTTGATATTGATATTCCTAAGAACTACTGTAATGCTCCTTTGGAAGCCTGGAGTGAAAAGTGCCCCCGGAGTGGGGGGAAAAGGTATGTTGCTTTAGGAAGATCTGTGGACAGGAGAGTATTTTTATAATCTCTTTGCTGTGAGGCTGTTGCTGCTTATTGCTAGCATATGGCGGGGTCTCCTGCTGGATTCTCTTCCTGCTAAGATGTGTGTTCTTAAAGAAAGGCCAAGATTGCCTTGGCACCTCTTCACGTTTGTTCTTGTAAATTCAAATGAGTAAACTGAAATACAAGACAGAGATAACTGAGATTTGAAAAGCGGAAGGGCCCTGTGAAAGCGTAACCATACTTCTTGGTTTATGAGGCTGGATAAAGTCTCGTCTGTAATTCTACAAAAGGGAGGCCTGGAAATTTGAAGGATTTAAAATCTCAACTGGTGTAAATTGGCATAACTCCACTGCCAATTTATACTCGTTTAGGATCTGGGCTTCAGTTTTTGTGGACTTGGGTCCTGCGACATAGCAGAAGAATAAAAACCAAGTAGGCTGTGACAAATGTCCAGATTCCTTCCAGATTTCGATTCGTGTTTAAGTGGAAGACCTATTTTGTAATCAGTCTTCAGCTAACTTTTGTTGTTCTGAATGAAAACAGAGGAGTCTAAAGCTGTGCCATGATCTGTTCAAAATTGGCTCAGAGGCCCTGAGCTTAGAAAAAATGAATTCACATGAATATGGATTTCCCATAATTGAAACTCATTACAAACCCATAGACCAGCTTTGGGATCATGCCTGTTCATTCTGGTTCACTGGAATCAGTAGTCGAACTAATAATGGTTAGATACAGGGACAAATGAAGCTGGTGTATGTGTGTGAATGTATCAGGTGGTTTTAAAAAAAGTGGGTAGACTAAGCTAAACTGGGGGGGGCGGGCCGCAGAGGAACTGAAGTAGACAGGCTCTCACAAGCCCTGGTGTAGAGGGTGTGGTAGCAAGTGGAAGGTGGGAGGAGATACATAGTGTTGCTGTCTGTAGGCAGGCAGGGCCAGGCTGCTAAAACTTAACCGTCCCACACGGGTCTTCATTACAGTGACTGTGTCTTCCTATGTATCTGTAAAGTGCATAGTACGTTTTGAATGCCACTGTAATATAAATATCAGCCTCCATCTTGTTTCTCATTTCCTCTTTCCTCCCCAACACTCTGCTGTGCCAGTGACACCCACTTGTTCCGTCAATTTGCTAGTTTCTCTCATGAACTTCTCTATGCCTTATTGAATAGTGCCCAGTATTCATGAGGGAATCCCCCATGCAAGGAGCATTCTCAGAGGGCTGGATCCAACAGCTTTCCAGTTGTTTTGTACTGCTGCAGATGTCAGAATTTTGTCCACAAACTATTGTGAAAGAAATATCAGAAAGATGTTACAAAATAATGCTCTAAGATGGAATTTCCTTACAGTGCATAGTGTAACAGAACTTTTTGCTAAAATATATTATTTAATTGTAAAACTTAAGGCAAACATTTTCAATGGTGGCTAATGATTTTCGGTGCTCAACTTGAAACATTTTAAAGGGGACTAATTTTCAGAGAATGAGCCCTTAGCCCTTTCTGAAATATAGGTCCGTTTAGGGGCATTCCAAAAAAAAAGGAATATCTAAAATCAGCTAATGATTTTTGAAAATCTGACCTAGTATTTTCAGAATGAACAAACTGCACAATCTTTTAAAAAGAGAGTAATGCTATGTCTAGACACCTTCTGAGAGCCAGCCATCAAGGATTTGAAAGAGTTTTCCTTGAAAGATTTTTGTCTGGAAGACAGATTAAACAATATTATCTCTGATATCTTATCCTGTACTTTAGTTGTATCAAGAAGGACAGAGTTTTTATTTGATATTAATGGAGCAGGTGAAATATGAAATGATATTTCCTTAATCTTTAATGAAATAGCTGTTTTCAGTGTTTAGCTTCTCTGTTCAGTGACATGAAAGAGCTAATAATATCACTATTTTTGAAGGATTTATTCACTCCAGGCAGCTTGATTTTCTGAATCTGTATAAGACACAGTTTAAAGTGCTCTAAAGATGCCTTGAAAAAAAATCTTGCATCCTAGAACTTTGGCAGCAGGATTTGAAAGGTATAGTTTAACAAAAAAATCTCCCAGACAAGCAATATTCCTGGAACAGTGACAGAATCGTTTGGCTCACACCTGTTTTAAAGGAGCTGGAGTAATTAACTATGGCAATGTATGCTTGGAAAGTCTTTAACTATTGGATCTGCACTATAACTCTGTATTAGCTACATGATTCTTCTTTAAAAATAAAAAGTTGAGTAATTGCTATACTTGAGCAGAAAAGCAATTGCAATGAAATTCAGCTGTTTAAATTGAGATTTAGTGGGTTTTAATACCCAAAGATATAAGTTCATATTAAAGGCTAATAATGACTTGCAATATTTCCTTATGAAAATTGAAGTTAAAGGTGCGTAAACTGAAAAAATAGCCTGTATGGGAAAGTTATCCTCTCTGAATGCCATTGTTGGTTGATCTTTTAACCACAATACAGGTCTCAGCTGCTGAGTAGTGTGTATGCAGAACTCTTTCATGTCCATGAAAGTCTTGTATGGAGAGGGTAGAATCAAGGCCTGTGCAAAGAGCTGGCACAAGGGCTAGAAATACACTACGTAACTCCCATAGAAGTCCTATTTTTAGGCCTTGACTACATAGACCTTGTATGGCCCTCTCTCTGCACAGGGATGAATTTCATCCAGAATAAATGCAGACTATAAAATTATATTGCTTAAATCTTACATAGCACTTTTTCATCTTCAAAGCCCCAGCGCAGACAGAAGCTCCACCAGGTGGTGCTATATATTTATCTTTGTGTTGTCTTGTTTTGATGTTATGAGGTTGTCTTGGCTGGGGGAGAAGGGGTGCTAGGAGGAAGTTAGTTCTGGCTAGGTGGGCTGGAGTTGTTGCTCTGAGTCTCCCAATAAATCCTTTGCTTTCTATAAGTGGGTATTACAGTAGGTAAAACTGTTACTCCTGGGCGGAAATTTTGTATGCCATGTTTCAGCATGTATTGGATTTCTGCAGCCAACAGATATATGCCTTAAAATAAGCATTTATAATAGAAATATTCAATAGCCTTTATTCCAGTGGTGCTAGCATATAATTGCACCAACATGGTTATTTAATGGGAATTGAAGCCAGAGTCTTCAATTCCAAAAACACTGTCTTCTTGAGCTGAAAGAATAGTATCATTAGCTAGTAGTAGCAGGCTTCTTATTCCCTTAAAGTTCTGGCTCATCTCTGTGAGGGAATGATTCTTTTGAACCAGAAATATGAACATCAGTAAATAAATAGTATTTTAATATAATAAAAATAGTATTGAATATAATACATGTAATTATTGACTACCTTATTTTCTATCTTTTAATACATTTGTATTTCTAAACAACAAAGCTTTTATTCAATAGAGAAGAGGTCTATTTCAGCTATCTTACTCCAGAAAAAAGATGAATTGCTTCTTCTGTCTAGGCCAGGGGTTCTCAAGCTTAATTACACCACAACCCCCTTCTGACAACAAAAATTGCTCCATGACCCCTGGAGCGCGGACTGAAGCCTGAGCCCAGCTGCCCTAGAAGTGTAGGGGGGGAGCTAAAGCCTGATCTCCACTGCTCTGGGAAGAGGGGCCAAAGCCCAAGGGCTGCAGCCCCAGGCATAGGCCTGTGACCTGTGCCCCGCCAGCAAAGGATGAAGTTGTCAGGTTTCGGATTTGGACAGTGGGACTCAGACTTCAGCTTTGGCCCTGGGCAATGGGGCTCAGTCTTTGGCCCAAGACCATGGGGCTTGGTCTTGGGCCCCTGGCCCCAGCAAGTCTAACACCAGCCCTAGCAATCCCATTAAAATGGGGTCATGACCCACTTTAGGGTCCCGACCCACTTTGGGGTCCCAACCGACAGTTTGAGAACTACTGGTGTAGGCCATGTCTATCCATACAGCGCTGAAGCAGTGCAGCTGTATCAATACAGTTGTGCCGCTGCAGTGCGTCTGGTGACAACGCTCTATGCCGATGGGAGAGAGCTCTCCTGTCGGCATAATAAAACCACAAGAGGCAGAAACCAGGTTGGCTGGAGAAGCTCTGCTGCTGACCAGCACTGTGCACGTGAGCGTTTATGTCGGTGTAACTTGTATGGCTCAAGGATATGTTTTTTTTTCATACCTCTGAGCAACATAAATTATATTGACATAGGCTGTAGTATAGACATAGCCTTAGTTTGAACGCAGGTGGCTAGCACACTTGTTACTTTAACAAGGTCTGCGATTGCCCACAGATCAAAATCAGGCTTGATGGTAGCCATTAACACCTTCCAGCGTAACAATATTTAATACTAACATTTAATTGCAATTAAAGAGAACAGTTCACATAGGTAGAATTTCAGAGGTGAAATACTGTGCTGCATTTCTAGGAGGTGGCTGTGATGGCTTTCAGCCACTCATGTGCCCTTTTGATCCTAAGTTGCTTCAGTGACTGGCATGACCCCTGGCTGAATTTAGACAGCCCCGAGGGCCCATCTTGGTTACAGCAGCCTTCCCAGGCTACCTTGCAGGCAGCAGCACTGCTCAGAATCTTTGTGGCATGATGCCCTGTGTGCTGCAGACCTGCCACTCATTCCTCTCACACACTCTGTCACGCCCCCTATGTATGCTAGGGCTTACAATGGGATCCTTGGAAGGACTTCTCAGTTCCTGCACCTTGGGACTCCTCCTCTAGCTGAACCCATGGTTTGTAGACTCCCTTTTCCACTCTCACACTTTTACCCACCATAAAGGGGCTGGGGTGGTGGTAAGGATCTCCCTCTGGATTTTATTGAATACACGTTTCTTTTTTGGTTCAGTAATGTTAGTGGTATTTAATTTGCTGAAAGGATGTGTCATACTAGTAACTGAAATAATGTTTTATTTTAGACTCTTGTCTCTTAAAGCATGACCCAGAAATTTTATCCAAGAGCACTGGACAAAATGTCTGCCTAGCAAAACACACTATAGTTATCTGTATCCTGTAGTTTGCTGGATGTCCAAGCTGTACCTCAGCTATTTCAGCTGATCTATGTATTTTAATCTATTGCAGTATATTAGCAGATCAGACTTAATCAGTCTTAAGGGAGCTTTTGGACCTTTTCCATAAACAGGTCAGAGCTAAGTAAGGCAGATTGTTCTGTGCTACAATATCTACAGCAAGTGAAATTTTCAGGGACATCAGCCAGCAGGATAGACTAAAGAGATTAAAGGAAGCAAAGTGAAGGTGGCGTGACTGGGATATTGACATTTTCAGACAGTCTCACTTACTTAGCATTTACATTTTCTCTGTTGTTACACTGGTAAATATGCAAATTTGCTTTGATAATATATCCCCCTCCATTGACTTAGGGCAGCGATTCTCAAACTTCATTGCATCACGACCCCCTTCTGACAACAAAAATTACTACATGACCCCAGGAGGGGCGAATGAAGCCTGAGCCCACCAGAGCCCCACCACTCCAGATGGGGATGGGGCAAAGCCCAAGGGCTTCAGCCCTGGGATGGGGGCCTGGAACCTGAGCCCTGCCACTCAGGGCTGAAGCCCTCAGTCTTCGGCTTCAGCCCTGGGCCCCAAAAAGTCAAAGCTAGGCCTGGCTACCCCATTCAAACAGGGTTGCAACCCACTTTGGGGTCCCAACTCACAGTTTGAGAACTGCTGACTTAGGGCATGTCTACGCTACAATCTTATTTTGACGTTACTGTGGTGGCTGGTGTTCACAGTACCCTGCTTCTGTCGGTGGTGCATGTCTTGAACAGAAGGGCTTCCACTGTCTTAAGAGGGTCAGTGTGTGTGTGTGTGGGGAGGGGCTGAGAGCCAAGGATCTCAGCCCCATGCAGCTCCCCACTAGGAGGCCAGCTGCCTCCTGGGGCTTCTCACCTTCCCACTCCCAGCTGGAAGTGTGGGGAAGCTTCTCGGGGCTCTCGCCTCTGGGAGGTGAGGGGGAGATCCACACCCAGAGTCCAGTCAGCTGCCATGCTCACAGCAGGAAGCAGATAGTAGGGACCCTGGAGGCATCATGGCTTCCAGCAGCAGGGAGTGGAGAGTCCAGGTGGCAGCCCGACTTGGAGCGGAGACTTGACAGCACCTCAGCTGGGGAGCCGGGAGCTGGGTTTCTTGTTAATTTCAGTGACATCTGATGTAAGGAACATCTGATGTAAGGAACACAGTATCTGCACAGACACTGTGTTGCTCTAACTATATGGATATAAGCCCAACATCGCCTGTGGAGGTGGAGTCATTATGTTGGTGCAGTAGGGCACTTACATCGGTGGGAGCAAGGCTGTAGTGTGTACACTAATATAGTTAGGTCGACATAAGCCGCCTAATGTTGACCTAACTTTGTAGCTTAGACCAAGCCTTAGTGCCATAAGATCAGAACAAAACACTGATATTGAACAGAGAAAGCTACACTAGAAATGTTGAGTGCCAGAAACTAAGGAAAACTTTTGTATACTGAAATGAACCTCCATTAAGATTCATCAATGAGTGCATTCAGTGAAGAAACAGCTGGAAACAGTTTCTCTTAGAAAACAAACAAACGAACAAAAAAACCCACCACCACAGTACTGAAATATATTGTTAAAGCAATAGTAAAATTTCAGCTTCTGATCAGAGAAGAATTAGGTTAAACATAGTAAATGTTCTCAGCAAATTCTTTGTTTTAGTTAGTTTGTTTTTTGTTAGTTTTTCAGAAAGCAGTGGACCTTAATTCTTAGAGCTGATTTTCGAGATCATTGGACACCAAAGTGGAAAGACAATGTGAAAAGTTAGTAGAGATGAGGAGGGAAAACCCGGCCCTGTTGAAGTGAATGGGAGTTCTGCCATTGACTTCAGTGGGGGGCCAGGATTTCATCCCTGGTAAGTGCATGAGCCCTCCTTTGTTTTTGATTTGAGCTTGTAAGAGTGAAGGGTCTCAAGAACTGAGGTTCAAGATTTACTCCTTTCATGTGTAAGTAGAGCACTGTGATATTCTTCAGTGTAAGGGACAGATTTTTTCCCCTCTTCCCCCCAAAAGTGACATCACATTTACCTGTAGCATGTAATTCTTTCAGCTCTCTTTCTTCCTGTTCTAATTGCTGAACAATGAACCTTTTCCTCTTTATTCCTCTGAAAGTAGGTATGGCAACCTCTGTTTACAGCAGCCTTGAAGATCTTCCATTTCTCCCGCAAAGTGCATTTGTTAGCTTATCGTGGGAGGGATATACTAATTCCCAGTCAGGTAAGGGTTATTTGATCATCACAGGCATTTGAAGGTGCAAGTACAGTCTGGTCTTGTTAGTCTCTTAAAAAAAATTACTATTCTCTCTTTTGCACAGCTGCTGTCTAATGGGAGTTCTTAACCGCACAGTGGCAGACTTCTCCATTTCCAGATTCCTATGCTCGTTAACATCCTCTGCCTAACACAAAAAGAAGACATGGTGTTTCTTATGTGAAATAAATGACTTGTGCTTTCATTCATCAACGAAAATCCCTGCTAAAAACTCTCTCCTCCTATTTGCGGCGTTATATTCTTCTCTTGCTTGTGGCACCTTATGTCTCATTAGGCTTTTTGTAATAAGGTTTTCCAGTTATATTACATTAGCTGAAAGTTGTTCCTAGAAGATATCCTGAAAGAAATGGTAATGCTATTTAGCTTAACATTGTAAATATGTATTTTAGAGTACTGCAAATGAGTTTTCCCTATTACCAAAACATTTCAGAAGATATGCCAGTTGTGTTAAAAAATTTCAGGTCTGGATTGGGAGTCAGGAGACCTGGGTTCTATTGCAGGCATTGTCATTGACCCACTGAGTGATCTTGGGTAAGTCACTTCACATCCTTGTGGTTCTCTTTTTCCCTCCTACCCTTCGTCTGTCTTGTCTATTTAAATTATAGAATTTGGGGCGGGGACTGCCTCTCTGTGTGTGTTTGTACAACACCTAGCACAACGGGGCCCTGATCTCAGTTGTGGCCTCATGGAACTGCTATAATGTAAATAATAAATAACAGTAATAACTTGATTTTTTTCCCTTTTGTCATTATATCCTTCATATATAAATACATGTAACAAAAAAAAAAATATTTTCAGAGCCTTAGATCACAACATTCAGTACTATAGCATACTTTATGAAGGACCATTCAGATTGTTCTATCATGGTTTCAAAGAGAGTACTGATCAAAAGAAAAGGCAACCAATGCTGGAACCGATGGTGATGAAAATAGAGATCTTGTAGAAAAAAACAGGCATGGGATTTTCAAAAGTGATTAGCATTGGCCTAATTTTGCTGCCATTGACGTTTGTAGTAAAACACCCATTAATTTCAGTGTTAACAGAGTTAAGCCAAAGCACAGAGAAAGATTGTGAAAATCCTACTCTATATTTATAAGTATATTCCACAAAATACTAAGGAATGTAATCCTTCCTTGTGATCCCATGTGTTGTATTCTACCATACAGTTCTTTCTACCATATAGTTTATAGAAGATGCTTCCAGCTACCCTCTTCTCAGTTTGATTGGTATTTGCCAATACCTTTGCAACAGAAATCCACTTTATGATGCTGAAAGGCAGATTCAGATCTCCTAGAAGGCCTAATAAGACTGTTTTGGTGGGATTGTTGTGATGATTTGGGAATCTGTCTGTACAATTTATGAATTCTGTGTGAGATTGAGCTCTCTGCATGTGTCTTTACCAAGCTGTGAACTCCATTTTGAATGGGCAACCCTTGCCTTCTCTGTTGTTTACCTCCAGACTGGATTGAAATTCCAACAGGATAGAGGTACAAGGCTGACAGTAGAAGGTCATTAATTCTTGAGTGCTCTGCCATTGCAATGGAATAGCTCTAAATACTAGACTGGCTCCCTAACCAGAGAGGTCACCTGGCAATAAAATCACCTGGTAGATGTCTCTGATCACCTGAGGAGATGAATCCAGAAGCCATCTGACAGAGGGCCTGAAAGCTATAAAAAGACAGATGCAGCTCTATTGGGTATCATCTCCAGCCATTGTTCCTCAGCTCAAAATGAACAACTGCATGAAGGAGCATGAAAAGAGAGGAGGAATCCTGACAACCTGAACACTCATGGTGCCCCAATAACTTTCCAGGGAATGATGAATTAGTGAGGGGCTCTGCATTTAGGATGTTCATTGTTTTCTGAATGAGCTGTACTCACTTGTGCTTTATCTGTTAGTAAAAGTAGTATTAGGCTTCTTCACAAAGTGTCCGTGTGTGCTGTGTACTTCAAAACTATCATATGCCTCCTGTGACAGTAAAACTGTAACTCAGAAGGCTCAGATCTTTGGTAGAAGTCTGGGAGAGCGTATGTTTAAGATACTGGGTTGATTTGAGGATCGGCACTGGACTTGGGGACTATGGCAGCTGGGTTGAGGGGCTCCATTTCCATGAAGGGGCAGCAGATTGAGAGCTAATTCCCAGGAAATGTGTCAGAGAGGGCAAGGAAAGAAACAACGCTGCAGCCTGCTGTAACCCAGGTGAGATTAAAACACCAGGGGGCTGAGAAACTTGGATTCACCTCATAGCAATCAGGTAGGCGGCTGGCTGGAAGTACCTCACCAGATCTGTGACAGTTGTGCATTAGTTCCTGAGGTAATAGGGCCTCTTATATAACTTGTCCCAGTAAGTTTCTGGCATGAAATAAATGAGGCTGTAAGATAAATGGACATATTGTTGTCAGCACTACCAGCACTGGCTGTGTTATGTTAACTTACCCTTCAAGAACTTCTCGGGGGGAGAGGGGGACTAATAATATTGAGTCAGTATTTTGTTTTGGTAGAATCTTAAGGTCAAGGAACTAGAAGTATTCTTGACATATTGTAGAATGTTTTTTCCAATTACTGTCTGAGATATGTTGAGTTCTTGTTCCCGTTTCTCCGGAGTGTTCAGTCCAGTAGATATTGAAGAGAATTGAGCCATCTACTCCTTTCCCCTGCTAAATGAATCATACTGTCAAATGTTTTAAAGCAATCGTTTATTAGGGTTGATCTAAAGCCTATTCAAGTCAAAAGACTGCCATTGATTTCAGTGAGCTTTGGATCAGGCCGTCAGAGAATTTTGTTTCTTTTAGAGTAGTTCTGAATGACTTCCACAAGAATCAGGGACCCACTGTGCTAGGCACGATACATATAGAGTAAGAGACAGTCCCTGTCCCGAATTGCTTACTCTCTAAACAGACAAGACAATTAGAGTGAGTAGGGGAAAAAAGACACAGAGAAATGAAGTGACAACAGACCTGAGAACAGAATTCAGCTTTCTTGATTCCTAGTCCACATCTACTGCACCATGCCATCTCCAGTTAGCCCGTTGCCTTTGCATATATGTTTTAATCAACTTGTATAACTGTTGATACAAAGAGCTAAGTGATCAGGAGGTAGCTGTGTTAGTCTGTATCCACAAAAACAACAAGGATGCATCTGAAGAAGTGAGGATTTTTACCCACGAAAGCTTATGCCAAATAAATCTGTTAGTCTTTAAGATGCGACTGGACTCTTTATTGTTTTTAAAAGACAATGAGATTTATTCTGCGTATATAGGATGATTAAGGCTAAGATTTTGTCATGATTATTTTTAGTAAAGGTCACGAAGAGGTCAAGGGTTATAAACAAAAATTCACACAAGCCATAATCTATCTGTGATTCTTGCTGCTGTATTTCCCTGATTTCCCCCACCATGGTGGTGGCTGGGAGCTGTGGGGTTCCCCCTCTTCTCCTGGCAGCTGCAGGGTGACCATATTTCCCAAACAGAAAATGGGACACCCCCAACCACTTGCCTGAGGCGTCCCCATGCCTCCATTGCTGGAACCTGAGGAGAGCCCCCTCAGGAGTCTGTCACCTGTTGCTGGAACTTTGCAGGGGGGCTCCCTGTTGCCCATTGCTGGAACCCTGCTAGGACCCCACTGGCTGTCAGCTCTGGTCCTGCAGCCCCTGGGGCTGAAGCAGAGAATGTCACAGAAGTCTCTGGAAGTCAGGGACTCCCTGACCTCCATAACATAAACGTAGCCTTAAGGATGATTATTCAGTTTTGTTAACATATCTTGTCTTTCCAATATTTTTTAAAAATGGTCTGAAATTGAATTGGAAAGTGTAAGTATTTTCATGTAGCTGTTAGAAGCAAACTAACTAGTTTGGAATTGGTGATGTTCTTGGTGCACTGGAGTTCAGCTCAGAATGCGGTGAAAATTGGATTCATAGGCAGTGAAGCTGGTAGTCTGGTTGAGTAGGGATATGGTGACCAGATAGTGAGTGTGAAAAATCGGGATGGGGGTGGGGGGTAATAGTAGCCTATATAAGAAAAAGATCCAAAAATCGGGACTGTCCCTATAAAATCGGGACATCTGGTCACCCTAACTAGGGCAGTCCATATGGTGCTCCAGATAGTGTAATGAACTTATTATCTAGTTGCAGCCAAACTGGGATAGATTACTAGTTTTAAAAAAGCCCTCTTTGAGAGGGCAAGTATGGAAAGAAGTATGAGTCTGGTAAAACTGACTCTTTCTCCAGACAGCCTTATTTGGCCCGAACCCCTCCACCCCCTCAAAAAAAATCTTAGAGGAGAGGATTTTAATTTTCCCATTAAAAGGATTAAATTAATTTTAGTTGGTTGAAAATTTTAGAAGAAATTTTCATTTTGCAATAATCTCAGGTTGCAAATAATTTTTAAGACATATGTTCAGTTCAGCTGTTTCCCTCCTACTCAGTAATACAAGGGTAGCTGCAACATCTTTCTGTAGCTTTGTTTGTTTCTATTATGTTGTGATCTAAATTCAAGTGGATGAGTCAAAAGCTGTGTGCACACCTTTATGCCCATATGTCTACTTCCAAATACAGAAGGGTAGAAGTTAATACTGTATTGGGTCTGGTCTTCTGAATATAACCATTAACTGTGGTTTCCTTTTGATATGGAATCTTGACATAGAGCCAAAGTTTTTAATTAAATCCATTAGGTGTGGAAGTGAGGTAGCTGAATTGGGTAAAATGTCTTCTGCATGCCTTTTAATTTTGTGTGTTGTTTTACTAGCATTGCAACCTTGCTGCTTTTCACTCTGTAGCTGGAAGACCTCTGACATAACACCAGTCATTAAGACTGATGTAAGCATGGAGCTTTACAGGATCTCTAGTCATCTTTAAAAGGATGGACTAAATTCAAATTTGCTTAGCACTGCCATCAAATACAGTCGGTCAGTCCTCTCAGTGGCCTTGCCAGCATGAAGAAGATAAGGCTACAGATGGATTTCTTGACAGTTTGTGCCTGGAACATTAAGTGAAATATTTTTGTGAGTGTTATCTGCCTCAAGCCTCCCTTTTACAAACCCTGCTTGGTGCTCTTGTATTAAGATAGGAATAATTTCTTTAAGTCACATTGCTAATTTCCTGGACATTCTTACATGCCATTTGCAGGAAGGAGATGGATCAGTAATTGCCATAGCTAGGCTCATCCTTATCTTTTTGCTTTAAATGAGTGAAATCAAAATGCTTTTCTCATGCCACATAACAGGATTCTTTTCTGAGAAATTTCCATGAATCCATTGTCTGATTCGTACCAGCTGTGCCCAGAATGTTTAAAAAAATGTCAGCTAGAAAGTCAGCTGCACTAGGTGTTATTCCTGTGTTTGGGTCCTGTGTGGCTTTTTCAATCTCCCCGAGTATTATAAACCTATCTATTTGATGCACCTGATTCTCAGAGAGTGCACTGAAATCAAATGTATTCATGAGGTGTTCAAACCAACACTGCTTAGAATATCTGTTAGTAGCAAAAAGAAATTTGTGGAGCTACTAGAACTGGGTTGATGATGTTGCTGGTTCCAGCATTACCTATCTAGCCTTATATGTGTTAAGTGTAATGTTATTACTAACCCTGAAGAATCAAACTCATTCTGTGGGGAGGGTCAAATTCCATTTTTAACGATGGTCCATAAGACAACATATAAATGTAGCCTGGCATACCAGCCTTAATCCACACTGCATTTCCCATTGATGCCAACAGCAGTTTTGCACAAAGATCAAGGGAAGATAAATTTATTATTTATATTACTGTAGCACCTGACACGTACCAGGACCCCATTGTGTTAGTACTGTACAAAACCAGAACATGTCCTGTATGTAAGTAAGTGAACATTGTATTATTGTCATACGTTGTATTAATTCTTGCTGAATTAAGCATCTGTCATTGAGGAGAGGGTGGGATAGGCAGGGAATAGGATGAGCTGCACTGCAGAGACTTACTTCCTGCCTCTGAGGCAGAGGAGGAATAATGACTCTCTGAGGCATAGTTCCTTTTTGGAGCTTCTCCTAGAAGAAACACAGCTATGCCCCTAACTCATGACTGAGACTCCAGAATCCGTCTGACCCACTATTTGCACAATATAACTCAATCTCCTCAGACGTCTTACAGAATGAACAAAATGGAAGAAAGAGAAAGAAAAGGGAGTAGGAGAGGGAAGAAAATGTTAATTTATTACTATCTCTGCATTTTTCCACTTTCTTCCAGTTAATGCAGTCTTTTAAAAGACCCCCTTCTTTTTCTATAAGCTTGAAATAGCTGAATAGCTTTATGAGGAGAAAAAATGTCTTTTTTTTTTTTACAAATCAGTTAACAAGATTTAAATTGAATAGCCATATTCTTGTTCTTGGCAGCACCTGGTCTCTGTTAGTGAAGCACTTGCTAAAACCTCTTCTGGACGCCTAAAGCACTTAGTAGAGTTACTCAAGTACAGTGTGAAATAGCAAAATACCTAAAAGCTTACGTGTAAGGCTACATTTTAGTCACGGGTATTTTTAGTAAATATCATGGGCAGTAAACAAAATTTCATGGCCCCTGACCTGTCCATGGCTTGTACTATATTCCCCTGACTAAATCTTGGGTGCTCTGGGGTGGCCCTGGGGCACTGCGGGTGCTCGGGGCAAGGGGCAGCCCGGGGGCACTGTGGGTGCTCTGGGGCAGGGGGCAGCCTGGGACCCCACTGCTGCTCGTGGTGGGGTGCATCAGCTGGAATCCCCTCTTGCTCCTGATGGGGTCCGGGGGAGCATGGCAGCCGGAGCCCCCCCCACTTCTGGGGTTGGTAGGGGGCACACGGTGGCCCGAGACTGCCCCAGCAGCAGGTGGTGCAGCTGGCCCAGAGGCTGCCTGAGCTGCTCAAGTGGCCCCCAGATCAGTCATTCCAGCTGCTGCAGAAGTCACAGACATCCCAGAAAGTCACAGAATCTGTGACTTCTGTGACAGACTTGCAGCCTTACTTACGTGATGTCAGTTCCTTTGAGGCTTTTCTTCAGACAGTAGCATGCTACTACTTTTTTGTTAAGCTCTGTTGGGAAGTCTGCAATCATTATCATCATTTTTTCATTAAATGTGAGTAGCTTAAATATCATGGGGCCTGATTTTTCTTGACTTCTTTATCTGAACTTGATATTCTCTATTTCAACTGGAGGAAAGTGCCCCTGCAACTTTAACAAGGTAGGTAGCAGTTTTTGTAGCAAGGATATTGGCTCTTTCCCCCTCCCCTCCCTTCTGCCAGTTCTAATATGTGAAACTTATTCCTTTAAGACCTATTCTCAAAATCCTTGTTTCTCTTCCATTTTCACCATACGTGCCTTTAAAAGAAGCTGCTTCAGCATTTAATCCATCTGCCCTATGGCGGTTTAATTTTTTTAGTTTCATTCCCCCAGATAAACCCATAGGAGCATTCATGTGGGAAACAGCCTTTGAGAGGGTTTTAATGTCCCCAGAATTCAGGGCTAACTGTGTGGACATCATTTTTCTGAGCACCACAATTTCCTGTGAGGGAGTTCCTGATGCTGAGTCACCATTGTTTCTTTGTTAGGTAAGTCCTCTGACACACTTTTGTTGATCCGTATGGTCCCTTTTTTGTGGTTCATCTTTTATCTTGCTGCTGGCAATTCTATGTTACCAGGAACTTTTCAAGTAAAAGCATAGGTTTTATTTTCATTGGTGTGGGAGAGGTAAGGAGTACACAAAACAGGCTATTGTCTTTCCCTCCCCACTTCTAGCATAACTGACATGTTTTGTGCTGCTCCCTGTGACAGGTATGTAAATTACTTAATGAACTAATTCATGTGTCTGCAATTAATTTCCTTATAGCCATAAACTTTATCTTTAAAAAAATTGTATAGATTTAGAGCTTGTATCTCTGTAATGAATGCCCTTGGTTTACCTACAGGGGAACAGCAAAGCAAGCTTCCCACTCACAGTTCTCCCGTTCTTGGGAACATCTAAATAAGAAGTTGTTCAGCCACTGTTAACAGCCATTGAGACCCACCAAACTCATCTCATATATGGACCACCAAATATCCACTCGATAGGAGTAATTTTTAATCTGTACTAAACTGGATTGAATTTATACTGGTCACCAACAGGCTCTGAAGCTCATTTGCAATGTTTTGAGACATCCATGCCTCTCAAACACTGTCACACCTTGGAGATTGAAGTGCATTTTCTGGTAGGCAGGATCTTCCACTCTGCACATACAAGAGACATATTTCACCCACGGCTGTCAGGGTGAAATCCTGACCCCATTGAAGTAAATAGCAAAACTCCCATTCAGTGGGGCCAGGAGTTTCACTTTCTTAAGCCATCCCTGTAATTTGTGCTCCACCTAGTTCTTAAAAGGACATTAACTCCCATCAGGGGCGGCTCCAGGCACCAGCATGCCAAGCATGTGCCTGGGGCGGCAAGCCATAGGGGGCGCTCTGCCGGTTGCTGCGAAGGCAGCAGGCTGGTTGCCTTCAGAGGCATGCCTGAAGAGGATCCACTGGTCCTGCGGCTTCGGTGGACCTCCCGCAGACTGCCGCCGAATCTGCGGGATCGGGGACCTCTCGCAGGCAAGCTGGCAAAGGCAGCCTGCCTGCTGTGTTTGGGGCGGCAAAATACCTAGAGCCGCCCCTGACTCCCATTTCCTGAAATATTAATCCTATAAATATAACAAAGAAACATAATATCCTCATTCACCTCTAAATATAATTGTGTAATTAAAAAGTAATTTTGACAATTATTCCAGCATCCTCCCCTTAATTTACATATTTTATCCCCATGATTCATTCGTCAGGTTTGAAGTCACAACCTTTAGATACTGTGATAGACCCAGGCCAGCTGGGTACAGCAGAGTAGTAGAAGGCAGATACACTGGCCACTGGATAAGCAGTTTTCTGTTCCCTGACTGACCAGAGCAGGGGCTGCTCCAGGCTAGCGTGCACACATGACTCCACTTAGCCTGCAGAGTGTCAGTTGAAGCTGTTAGGCTAATGTGAGCACCTGACTCTAATTAAGGCCCCTCTGATACTATGAAAGGGCTCACTCAGGTCAGGCTGAGAGAGCCAGGGAGCCAGAGGAGAGGAAGTGCAGCTGAAGGCTGGGTAATGAAGTCACTCTCAAGCTTCTGGAAAGGGAGCCCTAAGGTAAGGGTGAAGAAGGCATTAAGAGAGAGAAGCAGGAGAGCTTTGGGGAAGTGGCCCAGGGAGATGTAGCAACTCTGGCAGTGAAAGGTCGGCTGCCAACAGCTGCTGCCATTAAGGTCCCTGGCCCGGAACCTGGAGTAGAGGACGGGCCTGGGTTCCCCCCAACCCGCCACTACAGAAACACCACCTGGGAGGGAAGACAGGCCCCCGTCAGGAGAGAAGGCTAAATTGTTCTTGAATAAGCCCATAGGGACAACAGAGACTATGGGAGTTCTCTCTCCAACCTCCTTGCTGGCCTATGATGAAAAGGGCTCAATGGACTGTAACCCTGGCCCTAGAGAGAGAGAGAAGGGCTACATGGAGGGTCACAGTGAGCCACTGAGGCTAGCATAAACCACCTAGAAGTGAAGGACCCATTGGGACAAGGTCAGAGCTCTGCCACAATACATAACAAAGACCACTTCCATTTCAACCATATGAGTATCTGGTGGGCAATTCCAGTGTGTGTGTAGGGGGAGGGACGATGACAATACAGTTTATCATTGAGTTATGTAACTATTTGTGAATTAGAATGTTAGTCATCAGGATTCCCGGGTTCTCTTCCTGGCTATGGGAACACAGATATGATTTAGTGGTTAGACAGAGAGAAGCTAAGTGTAACAACACTCTTTTTGGGCTGGCTGTTGAGAATGAACCTGTAATCTCTGAGCATGAGCTTCTACCATTTGACCTAAAAATTAGTGCTTATTAGCCTGGGGGCTGTAGCAGACTCACTACTTCTATTTATAGTCTAGCCACTAGAGAGGGACAAAGGTCCTTATTGTGACTGTTGGCTACACAAGTACATAATCTGGGCCATTTTCTCTGACAGGAGGTGTGGCAAACTGGATGAGATTTGGCTGTGTCCTGTGAGTAAGCTGGCTTCTATTTTCAGTCTGTCTACACTGACCACATCCAACCTCTCAGTTGTCTTAGCTGTTAAGTGGGCAAGTGATAGTCTTTAACAGGTATGTGAGGCCTTAAGGTTGTGAAGTGCACAGAAATATTAAGACCAGTTTGAAGAAGATTAGAGCCAAGAGGCTTTTGGCTCATAGTTAGGGTGACCAGATGTCCTGATTTTATAGGGACAGTCCCTATATTTGGGGCTTTTTCTTACATAGGCTCCTATTATCCCTCACCCCATCTCGATTTTTCACACTTACTATCTGGTCACCCTACTTGTAATTCAGTGTACCTTTCCCTAAGGCAGTGGTTCCCAAACTTGTTCTGTCGTTTCTGCAGCGAAAGCCCCTGGCGGGCCAGGCCGGTTTGTGTATCTGCTGCATCCGCGGTTTCGGCCGATCACAGCTCCCAGTGGCTGCAGTTTGGTGCTCCAGGCCAATGGGAGCTACTGGAAGCGGCACAGGCTGAGCCGCCACTTCCAGCAGCTCCCATTGACCTGGAGCAGCGAACTGCGGCCCCTGGGAGTCGCGATCGGCCGAACCCGCTGACGGTGCAGGTACACAAACCGGCCCGGCCAGCCAGGGCTTTCCCTGCACAAGCGGCGGAACAAGTTTGGGCACCACTGCCCTAAGGCTACATGTTATTAGGGGAAAGTGTCTCCTTTTCTTCCCTTTGTGCCTTGCAATACAGGGGTCTGCCTAGGTGGCACGCTTCTCCTCAAAGGCACTACAGGGCTGATATAACTTGTGCTGGTGAATAAAAGCTCTCAAGGCTCTGCTCAAACAGGATTGCTGGAAGTGTGTTAAGATCCATACTCACCCCCCTAGCCTTCCCTGGAGTCCCTCTTCTGCTGGGGTAGGGGCGGGGAGTTCAGGAGGACTAAAGTAGGCCTCCCTAGAGTTCCCCCAACTGCTGTTCTATGTCTCTTGTCTGCTGCTGGAGTGACTGAGAATCTGGCCTTTATTGCAAATAGCACTACCCCAAATGAAAAAGGAGCTTGAAAAGAAAAGAAAAATTAGTAGCACACTTAGCTTTATTGAAATTGAACAAATAACTTTTTTAATAAATGCTTTTACAGCAAATGTAAAATTTTTAATGATCTTATGTTTTATCTTAGTTTCTTTTCCTGTGTAAGCAAAAATACCTTTTTTATTTCAATTTTTATTTTTTTCTACTTTAAAACATGTAGCAAGGATTTGAACCACGTAGCTCTGGCACCAAAAGGTAACAGGTTATGAAAATCACAGTACAATTTTAAAATTCTTAGGTTAGTCAATGATATTTAAAATGATTGCCACTTTGAGTAAAGATACAAATTAGAGGTCTGTAAACAAGTTGTGTTTACCTAGGAGCTATCAAGTTGCAGCTACAATGAGAGCAGTAATGGAAAGAAATAGAAAGTCAATGCTAAACTGAGCTACATCAGCCAGGAAACAAGTTCTTAATAAATAGTGTGGTACAGGGTAGCACAACAGGTAAAATACAGTTTGGCACCTCAAGTTGCATGTAAAAACAGCAGAAATTAAATGAAATAAGTGCACTCTCTTAGAACAAAAATAAAATGGGCAGTTTAACTGGTTTCTATGAGTGTCAGCTGTCAAATAAATAGCACAATACACAAGTTTGACCCCAAAATTACAATTCTAATAAAGCAAGATAATATTAAAATACACACCCACAAGGATATTAAAGTATAAATCATTTTTCCCTGTTAGTAGAAATAAGTTACAACGCACAAAAGGACTTCTTGGTGAACTGCTAACTACAGACATTTGAATGGAATGTAGCTCAGTAGACTTGTTTCAAATAGAAAGGCAGCATTATCCTGAATAAGATTGGTCCTCTTATAACTCACTGTACTGTAGCCACTACAGTCCCATAGTAGGTGTTTCAGGTCGGTTGTTTTTATTTTTTTCAATATCTTAGTGACATTATTGAGTAAAATTTGGCCCTGTTTATGAACGTCTGATCAATGCAGAATCTGGAAGAACAATATTGAGTGTATGTAAGGGGATCCGTATTGCATGGTCCCATGGCATCTTGTTTTTGTTGTCAATCACTTTTTTCCTATGCTTTTTCTTCCGTTCCATTTTTTTGTCTTATTTTCTTCAGTAGCATGGGTGAAAAAAAATCCTCAGTCCAAATGACAGAAAGACATTTCACTGTTTATTTACAAGCAAATCGCTTTGGCTACACGGTCCCAGAACCCCCAGAGAGTTGCCTATTTCTTGTGAATATCCTCATGCCGTATAATTTTGTATGTAATCCAGTAAAAGATATTGAAAATGAGGAAGGCTAGTGGGAACGCAGCTCGGGATATTGTATCAATCCTTTTTGCACGGTCAACAAACTTCTTCCTGATGGACTCTGAATCCTTTGGTGGTGCAAGAGGGGGGTTTGGAGGAGTGGCCTTGACTGCAGTGCCGTCTTTGACCTGGAGACAGTGACCCATCCCGTAACCACTGAAATTGAATCGACCGTCACGGGTAACATCATCTTCCTGGAGGATAAAGGACAGAAATAAGAGACAATCAATTGTCTGTGTAGAATATAATAAGGTTGTAGCATCCAGGAGCACTGCAAAGCTCCTTAACAAACCAGTGGACAAGCTTTTTGGTTTGAGTTAATATAACACTGCCTTACAAAATTCCACTGGCTCGCTTGGCTCAAGCTGTATAATATTTTTTGACAGGTGAGTAAATACCATGCCCTTTATCATCATCCTGATAACTAGGTGATGAAGACTTAGTGCTTGAGCTGGTAAATTTTCATGACCATTTTGCCAAGCTGATAGAATAACAATGTTTGAGCTACAATTACTGGCAGCCGTCCATGAATGATTCCAAACTACCAAACAAGTGACTGCATTCTCCTGCATTCTACTCAGGATGAAATGCAAGCCCAGAAGCTGCCCTAGTTCCTAAATTTGATGTGGCTGAGGACCAGAAAAGTCAGGAAGAGCATAGAGAGCCCACTTGCTGTGCTATTTATTTCACTGTTGTTGTTGTTATTGTTATTAATTAATATTATTTCACTTTTTTTATTTTAAATAAACTCTCCTGAGGTTCACGAGTGCAGAGGGCTCTCTCATGTCTCTGACCTACAGCTTTCTGATGGCAATACAGAGCAAGGGATTGCAAAAAACAGTGAGCCATGGCCACAGCTGATGTGAAGCTTTATAACTCCACTGTCTCTTCTTCAGCTGAGGGTCACCCATCTGTACCACCTGTATCATCAGGCTTGCTTTGCTTACCTTAGAGCTGACCTACTGATGGGAGCAACTAACAATGCATCACAAGCCATGATAAAAGAAATAAGTTATACTGAGTGAGGATAAAAGAAGTGAAGGCAACAAATAGTGCCTTGGAGACCCAAGTACTTTGGTGTGAAGACTGCTATATGCTATACTCACCAGTAGGTGTGTAATTGTATTAACACAGGGCTTGTTACCACTTGGGTCCTTTTCATCTCAAATCTTCAGCAGTGTGAAAGTGAAATGTTTCGCTCTCTTTTTGAGATTTGTTCCTTTACAGTTTTCAGTCCTTCTGGGAAAAGCTAAAAAGGTAAAAGTTCTGCTTCTACTATTATTATAACTAAGTAAAGTGCTTAAAGATAAGACTGCCGAGACGTGAGTTCAGGGCACGGTGCTTCTCTTGCGTTAGTTAATGACATTCCTAAACCCTGCTACAACACAGGCAGAGGCACTGCCTGCAGTGCTCTCTGTGTCACTAGTCACTGCAGACAAAATACAAACGCAGGATGTGGAAGATGATTAAAGGACAGTAGTGTTATCACGCATATTTATTTTAAATATATTCTGTAATTTGTGAGGGAGCTGTACGAGGAAGAATAGCCTATCAGACTGTGCACAGGACTAGGAGACTCCAGAGTTCTAGTCCCAAATCAGCCACTGCCTTGTTGTGTGTCACTGGGCAACTCATGTCAATGCTCCAGGCCTGATTCTGGTCTTATGCTACTGTAAATCCAGGATAACACCCCTGGAGTCACTTCCAATTTATACTAGTGTAACTGAATGCAGATTCTAACCCCTGTATTCATTTTTTCCATCTGCAAAAGGGGTATAATAAATACCTGCCTCATGAATTGTAAAGAATAAGTTGTTGTATGTGCAGGATATCAAAGATAGAAAATACTATACCATAGGAATACAGTAGTATTACCTTTATTATTTTGTTTTTAAAAAGAGCTTTTCCAGTAACCTTTAAAAATACTAAAGAAATACATAGAAATGCAAGCAGCAAGATGTTCTTACAACAGGTGACAAACTGGTTTTTCTCTGTTGCATGATAAATGATTCTTGCCGAACAGCACAAAGAGTGAGGGAGGTATAGTTATTTTACTTACTGAAATTATACAATAGTAGTTTCTAAGTACCTTGATGACATGCAAAATATAATCCATTATAATAAAACAAAAGAGAAATAGCAACAACTCCCAACAAACCAAGCCTTTCTGCAGGAAACATAACCCAACTTCACATCCTTCTGTTCTCTATCCACCCCCAGGTCTCTCCATCTCACAGACTTTAGCTCTTCTCAGAATGATGCCCTTTGCTGTGTTCCTTGAACATCAACAAACTCAGGCTATATCAGACCAAGGGAGGGAGTGTATTCTAAATTTAAGGTGCCTTTCAGCTCAAGCTCCTCAATGTACTTGGAGCCCAGAAAGAGAGAGCTCAGACCTGAGAAACTGGCTAACCACAAATCGGTACCAGTTTAACTACAGTTGTGTGTTTTCAAATAGATTTAATTAAACCAGTTCAATTGTGTGTGTAGATAAGGCCTCAGATAGTCATGCCCCACACTATTTATGGCTTTATAAATTAAAAATCTGTTAAACTCCATCTAGAAGCCAACAAACATCCACTGCAGAAGAAAATGCATCAGTGTCATGTGCTCACTTAACAAGTGAACTTGCTTCAACTGCAAAATGAATGCAAGATTAGTCTAGTACAGCACATTGCCACTTGCCAGTCTAGATGTATTAAAGATGTGAGTTATGGAGAGAGGCTCACAGCTGAATGAAACAGTCCCAATCTCCTAGCCAGGCACAGACAGAAAAAAAGCAGCCATTTTCACTGGTAATGGTCTAAGAAGACTCCCAAATTCTTCACTCAAGTAACAAATAGACACGCACCTTCAATCAGAGAAACAGCTGTTGGCCCAGATCCTGAACTGTGACCAAGAAACATTCAGAAACAGGCTCGATGATATGGAAATTCAATATAACAGTCTCCCTGTAATATATTCTTCTAACTTTATGTCCATTTATGGAAATAAGGGAGGTGGGTAGAGGTGTAGTTTAGTTTGTGTGGAGAGCTGTAACTTGCAGAGGGTTATCATAAATGAAAAAGAAATATGAGCAAGATTGAAATGCTGTGTCCCTTAACTGTTCATTTCCAGACTTTCAGAAGAATTGTGCAATGAAAATTAAATATATTTTCTAGGTGCTAGTAACATAACATTGAAAATGTAGCAAAGGAATCTATTTCCTAATGCAGTTATATTTTCTTCTTGTGTCTTAGGTGCCAGCTCTAAACAATTTTTATAATGGAAGAAGAGGATACTAAGAAGTGGGAGATTTTTCTACACATTTAGTGTTATTTTTTCTTCATGAATGGGATCAGCTTTTGTTCTACACAAGTGAATGTCTTTAATCCCATTGAACTAGATCTTGAATGGGGTAGGAGGTATTCATATAAGGGCACATTTCAGGAAAATTAACTCTCTTGCTTTCCGTTCCCCACCTCAGTGTAAAACACTGGTTTTGGATGAAAGGTGCTATGGATTGATTCCTCTAAGGTCTAGTCCTGCAGTCTCTGCCTGCTTAAAGCTCTGCCTGCAAGTCTGGGCCCTATGGTTAACTTGTGAGGAAGTTAAGAGATGGGGAAGACTTGTTAGATCATCCAGACCGTTTCCCAGCCGATTCAGGACTGTTAACTAGAATGTATTTTCTAGATATGTCAGCTATAGTTATACTGATTATACAGATCGGTATTTTCAAAACTGAAATAAACCATTGCTTAGATAGGTGTTAATAATTAAAAATAAATCAATGTTGTATTGAACTAGTTATGAGCCACTGATGAGGCATGCTTGTAATCTATTGGCAGGCATTGATGTGGCTCACCATGAGATACTCCAGACACTATAGTGAAAACTGGGGGCTAAGGGAGGGAGGTTACTCTTCAGTGGCTCTTTACCTTCCTTGCGGAGAAAAAACCCAAGTTGGTCTCTGGTAGGGAGAGGAGACTGTGGAGTCGGGTGTAGCCAGCTTGTGGTTTTGGTATCTGACCAGTCTACTGGTACATTGGTAATACAGCTGGGTAATGTGGCCCCTAAAGCAGTCTCGATACTCGCTGCATCTGTGACTCTTCAACACTTGACTAACATGAACAGTTAACCTCCTAGATGAAATAGAGGGAAAGTCTTGACACTCGTCACTAGGAGGCGTCACCATAGTATAGGGCATAATTACTGTGCTTGATCAAATCCAATGGGTTGCCTGGAGAATCAACTATCTGGGCTCCTCTCTGGTATGTGAATGATTCTGTCTGGGCACTACCTGTTTGGATGTTAGTCTCTCAGGACAATGGAGTTTGGAGACTTCATTCCCACTGGAGCATCTGGCATTGGCCACTGTCAGAAGACCGGATACTGGGCTAGATGGACCTTTGGTCCAACCCAGTATGGCTGTTCTTATGACTTCATTACCAGATGGGATAACAGTTCTGCCAGTCCACTTGTGATGTACACAAAGACATCTGGTCAGCATTTCAGTGGGAATCTCACAATAGTCTGCCTCTGGATATACATAGCAGAAGAATTAATTCACATTATTTTGATTTGGGGGTTATTCTCCTTTCTGCAACAGATGGACACAGCATAACCACCTCACTTTCCTTTTCCTGCCTGGGCTTATGCAGGTCTGAGCAGACTATAGCGTGGTTATTTTAAATGTATGTAATTAGTGTTGCATTTTAATTAAAATGTGAAACAATCATTAACGGGGCTGCCAAATTGTGACAAAAGGGAACAGGGAGTTTTATTAATGAAGTGACTTTGCACGCAGGAACATCCTTCAACACAGAGATCCCAGTTGAGATGAAGCATGTAGGGGAAGAGAGTCAAATGCCTGAAGAACCCAGGACAGAGAGGCAAAGATCAGAGATGCACAGAGACTCAAGGGAAGTGATGTGGTGGGAGCAAAGCTGATTTGGGCTTGATTCTACCCTAAGTTTAAAGCCGCACAACTCCACAGAAGTCAGTGTAGTTAGACCAATGTAAAACCAGGTTGGTTTCGATGAGGTCTCTTGGTCAGCGACAAACTCCAGAACCCTATCTGCCAACAAGGCAAACAAATACTATTTAACTTACAATTACCTTTGCTAAAACTGTAAATACATAGGAGCAATTTCCCTAACACAAGTCTGCCTGCCTTTCTCATTGAGTTCTATGGGGAATGAATTTCTGACCATCCTAATTGCTCTCAGTGACTGGAAAATGGTTGCTTCAGTAGGGTCCCATTTTTAATGGGGCTTTAATCTTGCTCACCCTGTGCACCTGCTGCACGGCAGGCTCCAGGTACCACTCCCATGAATCCCTCATCGCTACAGTCTGGTAAGGGAAACACCTCCACCAGAGCCAACAATTGAGTGTGTTGTAGTGCCTTAATTGACTCCTAGGACTTGGTTTAGTTCTAACCTGGCTGGTAGCCCAACTGATCTCACTATTAGAATCTTTTCCTGATTTTCTTCAGCCTTGGTTTTCAATTTTCCCTCTTTTCAGTGAGACTGTACTTAGGCTAGATTGTAAGAATACAATCTTCCCTAAGTAAGGGGCAGCACCTATCTTAGAGTCACTGTGTGGTCCCTAGGGAAGTAGCGTCATCTGAAGCAGCGTTTTGCTAGACACTGATGACTTCCCTTTTTATGCCTGCTGGCTGGTGAAATGGGTGAGGGAGGGTGGATTTACGGCTTCATCCATGCCCTGCCTGCCTACCTACACCCCACTCATATGCACAGAAAGGAGAGTGGCAACCCCACAGAGGGCTCCCCAACCTGAGCTGTGACCCACGATGTAGGTAGCCTATACAGGAAAGTAAGGGAGTACCTTAAGCACCCGTACTCCCCTTGTAGGTGCACTGAGCAAGCAATAGTCTTCCCCAGCAAAGAAGAAAGCCTGGCAGCTATCAACAGCAAAAGAAGGAATAATAAAAGAGGACAATCCATGCCAGACTGGGGGGGATGTGGGAAACAAACTGAATTCCCCTGCCATCTTTGAGTGTGCCCCATATCACTGCCACTTGCTTCGATCAAACATAACAAATATGTGCATATGATTCCTCCAGCTAAAGATTAGCCATGTGGAGAAGGAAAAGAACATGCTTTTTTCCTCCATTGATGGATGCTTTCCTTTAAACTATTTACTAAAACCACAGCCAGTCAGAAAGAGATTACCACAGCTTCCTCAGACAGACCTCATGCATTTAATTTATGCAAATGCTTCTCAAAACTAATTAAACATTTCAAATGATATTAATAATTTAAAATCCACAGCTAAAAATAGACAGGAATGTCTGCACACTCTTAAAAGTATTCAAATGCAAGTTCCATTAGGCTTGTTTGGGTTTTTTGCAGCAAATAAAGACAATTGACAAATCAATGCCTTTTCCAATTACCAGTTTTAAGCACTGGGCTTCCCATTACTAAAGTGCTGGTTTTCTTCATATCTTCCATACCACAGATTATCCTCCTTCCTGGCTTTGCATATCATTTATGTTCTGCTAGCCAAAATCTCAATCATCTAGATTTCACTGGCTGTTTTTACATGGCTCTGAAGTGAGATTGGGTGAACCAAAGTTGTTGCATCTTAAAAATATCCTCACAGCTTGATGCTATTGGAAATTTTACTACCACAAATTCTCCATTGTCTTTTCATTTTGATTTGCTTTACTAAAAGGATCATTCTGTTAAAACCAATTTTTTTTATTCATAGCAAATGAGATGACATAAAATTAAAAATCAATAGGCACTCAAAGATTCAGCAACTTGATCTGCTAACCTTTTACACAATTGTTTTTTCATTGGGTAAGTGATAAATGCAAACTCTCACAAGGTCATTAATAATATGCATAGGATGGAAATGAAATAAGGTCCTGTGTAAAATTTGGCCGTAATCATGTACACTCAGGGATCGGCAACCTTTGGCACACCGCCTGTCAGGGAAATCCACTGGTGGGCCAGGATGGTTTGTTTACCTGCAGCGTCCACAGGTTTGACTGATCACAGCTCCCACTGGCCGTGGTTCACTGTTCCAGGCCAATGGGCGCTGCGGGAAGCGGCACGGGCCAACAGATGTGCTGGCCGCTGCTTCCCCTAGCCTCCATTGGCCTGGAATGGTGAACCGTTGCCAGTGGGAGCTGCGATCGGCCAAACCTGAGGACGCTGCAGGTAAACAAACCGTCCTGGCTCACCAGAGGATTTCCCTGACGGGCCACATGCCAAAGATTGCTGATCCTTGATTGTACTCCAAGCCCTAGTTTGCTATATGACATATGTTCTTGTAAAATTGATAGTTTACCACATAGACTGCATTGCATGTGTTTGTGTTTGGGCATCTCTTTGTTATAATGGTCTGCATCCCTACTTGTTGTCTATGATATGATAGATTTGGAAGGAGTTTGGGGAATATTCAATAGGATAAAAATTAACTCATCTGTATAGTGGGCAAATGCCAGCCCACTTTATTACTTTCCAATCTTGAGAACAGGAGCAGTGATACGTGTGCCTTTAATGGAAGCAAGGGAATTATGGAAACGAGAGACATTTTACATGTCACTACCAGTTCCCTCCTCCCAGCTGTCGCCTCCTTTGCCTCTGCTGGCTGTAGTTAAATCTCAGCAGTCCAATCTCTCCCTTTTACTCCTTTTCCCATCACATCATCTGCCTACTAACTCCCAGCCCAGACCAACACCTGTTTTCTCTGCTCCCACTCCATACCACTGCCTCTGGAGAAAGTCTTAAGACCAAGCAGATTTTCCCCCAGGTGGTTTGCTCATCCTTCATTTCCAAAATGGTCCTGGCCAAACAGCATTGTGTTGCCATGGGCCTGGGAGCCAGTGACAATCACCTCCATTGTCTATTTGCCACATGCAACTCCCTTCACAAATCCTCTTCTCTTCCTGCACCTTCCTCCCATTCCATACAAGATCTCACTAGCTTTTCCAAAGAAAAGACCAACAAGCTTTTCCATGATTTCTCTTTCTAGCCCCTTTCCTCTCCTTCTGTAAGGCCATGACTAGACTGGGTGGCCATGCACTGATGTAGTTATGCCAATACTCTTCTCATTCTCCTCCACGATTAATGCTCTTATGTACTGAATACTTCTAATCCCTCACCCTGCTCCTATGAGTCTATTCCCTCCTACCTCTTAACCTGATTTAACCCAAACATCTCCCTCCTCTTTTTACTCTTTACTCTTTGGATCCTCCCTCTCTTAAAAAATAATGCGTACAGGGGACTCTCCCATTCTCAGTAAAGTGTCCTTGTATTCACCAGACTGTCCAGCTTCCACCAAATCTCTTTCCTTCCCTTTATCTCTAACCCCTTTAAATATGTCATTTACAATTATTGCCTAAAATTCACTGATCTCTGCCAGTCCACGTTCTGTCCCCTTCCCTCCACCAAAACCACCTCACAAAGGTCTCTAGTGATGTCGTCTTGGCCAAATCTCAAGGTCCTCACAGCATCCTCACTCTTGACCTGTCCACTGCTTCTTCAATTCTGTCCTCTCGCGGTTCTGTTCCTAATGTTCTAACTGGTACTTCATCATCTCTTTTAGTGGGTCCTTCTCTTTCATCCTCCTAGTATCAGTAGGAGTGCCACAGGGCTCTCTCCTCCCGCTTTCATGATTTACACCCTTTCTCATCATTTCACTCAGTTTCAACCATCATCTCTATGCTGATGACTCTCAAATCTATCTCTGTACCCCAAATTCATGTCTGTCCATCCAATCCTGCACTTCAGTTTCTCTTTCTTAACTTGCTCCTAAACAAACTTCTTATTTTTCCCCTCCAAATCCTCTCCATTATCATCCTTCTCTGTCACTGGGTCACTTAGGATGGTACAAAGCAGCTGGAGCATTCTGGTGAATTTGACTTTTAGATATTTCTTAGTCCAGTAACCTCACCCAGTGCCATCACATTCAACATTCGAGCTTCTTGTTGACTTCGGATTTCTGCATCCTCATCCTTTGGCAAAAGCTATTGCTCTTAGAGAATTATTTCTGAGGTTCAGTTGGATTCCTAAGAACATTAACATTTCCTAGCATAAAAAATGTTGGGTCCTGGGCTGTTGATTGCCAAAACTGTTTTAGTGAAAAAAATATAGACGTGGCTAATAAGGTATATGAATTTCTCTCTCTTTAATGCCTCAGAATAACTAAACATGGTTGAATGCTTACAGTGATTTTAAGTGACTTGGAAATGTAGGGGATAGCTCTGGTTTGAGCATTGGCCTGCTAAACCCAGGGTTGTGAGTTCAATCTTTGAGGGGGCCACTTAGGGATCTGGGGCAAAATCAGTACTTGGTTCTGCTAGTGAAGGCGGGGAGCTGGAATCGATGACCTTGCAGGGTCCCTTCCAGTTCTGTGAGACAGGTATATCTCCATATATTATCTATTATTTTTATTATAAATAGAAGTTGAATAGAAAAATAGTTAAATAGAGGAAAACACACCTGTTTTTGGAAATTCTTGTTGTTTCCCATATCTCAAAATGCTTCTAATTATGCAAGACATTTTGCAACAGCTCATGATTTATTTGTACCACATTTCACTAAATAGGACATTCCCAGATCCTGACATGAAAAACTGAAGTATAGTTGAATCATGTTTATTGACCCTTCCCTATCTTGGCTTGTTCTGATGGCTCAGAAACTTGCTGCATGATCTGCTTAGTGAATTTTGGAAAATGAATACTAAAAGTATTCAAACCCAGAATGTGGGATTTTGCTATTTTTCTAAGTTTGGAGCTTAACAAAAAGAGTTGCCAGTCATGCATATTAGGTGCTGCTCCATGCTACGCAAAACTCAAAAACTTGCTAAATTATCCATAAGAGGAGAGATTAATGATTCAGCATATTGCTGGAACTGCAGTGCCATGCCCAGTAATAACAGGTACAGTAATGGCATCTGCCTTTTCTTATATGTTCTAAATTTATAACTGTGTGCTAAATACTATATCAGCATACACACTGCCTACAGGAACACATGCTTAATAGATAAGCAATATTTGTTTAAGCTTTAGGTGTTTTTTAAAGATAAGGCTCAAGCTGATGTGTTTTCAACTACTGTTGGTTCTATTCTTAGAGAAAGAAATTTAGCACTCAATAACATTGATTGCATATATTCTTTTTATCCCTGAAGGAATGTCAATGTCTTGAAATTGGATAGTTATATCCCTAGGGTGCTTGTTTATTCAAATCTGGCTGGAATTTCAAGAAGACATCATTTTAAAAGGCAACAAGATGATTTGCCTTTCATCTACAGTTTGTATACTAGCACTATTCTTCACCCAGCCAATTGAAAACAAACTCATGATGTATCCAGAAGCCATTTTAACTGTACCAAAAACCCAAACAAACAGAACAGAAATCTTGATGTTAATAATTCAGTCTTCTGCTACAGAAATTACTGCCTTATTGACTGGCACGCTGTAAGCAAACAATCCTATACACACATTCTAGTGGCATGGCAGTGCCACTATAGTTAAGGCTGTATCACGACTTCTGTTTTAAGGTCAACCTTTCCATGTCCTCTAAACTTGACATAGGTAGTCCAGTTATTTGGTGTGCCTCAGCACTGTGTGGGGTCATGACCCACATGAGGTCATTTGAGCTAGGGTTGTGGAGATATAAGCCACAGGAAAAAATAGGCATTTTTCAAAACGTTTCTGTGCGTGTGTGTGTGTGTGCGTGCGCGCAGCACTAGGGCTCAAACTATTGACATGATGCAGGGCAAAGTGGTCTCAGTCTGTCAAGCTTTACCCAAGTTGGTGCATGGAACTCACTAAAGCTTTGGGAGACCCAACATGGAACAGTATTTAAGAAAAGGTACCTCTTTTTACAATGCGCATGCACCAATACAGAACAATGGCTAGAGGGGTTCATTCCTGCCTTTTTATATGCCTTAAAGCATGATACAAGTGCTCTAAAATCCAAAAGGTTAATCACAGTGCTCTGAAATTTGGTGTGTCTCGTGGGGTAGGGAGTAGCAAATTTGGGATCACTTGATCAATGTGTTATAGGCTCCACCTAAAACAGTAACTTTCTGCTGCCTTGTATAGTTAAGATGACAACTGGATGGATCAGGAACTCATTGAGATTGATGACTGTGAACTCACCCTCCAATTAACATAACTAAGTATAAGAAAATTACAAGCCCCCGCCTCAGAAAAAGGCATTTTGGGCTGAGAGGAAGGGGGTTGATACAAGCTGTGAGTTGGGTGGCAGTTTTACTTAGGGGGAGAATGTAATCAAAGTCTTTGTGTGTGGGGGGGGAAATAGACATACAAATGTTTCCTGGGGGGATGGTGTATTAAGGAGTGGGGGAATAAGGGGAGAGAGATTTGGGGCTGCAGCAAAGAGAGGGGGGTTATGGATAAATGAGGATGGGAAGTAGGGGAGGGCTCAGATGAGGGAGGTGTGCACCACAATCATGCAGCCTCAAATTCCGTCTGCCCCCAGTGCACCCCAACCATCTGCATCCCAATCTTCCTGTACCCTACAGCTCTGCCAATGTACCCCAATCCATGCACAAACTCTGCACACATTCACAGACTGTAGCTCTTTGTGGCAGGAAGCATCTCTGTTATTAAAGTAGTGCAGCAGTGCCACTACAGTTAAGGTTCATAGAATCATAGAAGATTAGGGTTGGAAGGGACCTCAGAAGGTCATCTAGTCCAACTCCCTGCTCAAAGCAGGACCACTCCCCAGACGGATTTTTACCCCAGTTCCCTAAATGGCCCCTTCAAGGATTGAATTCACAACCCTGGGTTTAGCAGGCCAATGCTTAAACCATTGAGCTATCCCTCCCTCCTCCCACCCACAACTTCTATTTAAAAGTCTACCTTTCAAAGTCATTTAAAATCAACATGCTTCGTTGGATTCCTTTGAAAATTCGGTGCGTCTCAGAAGGATGCAGGGTAAGGTTAGTGACCCAAATTTGGGGTCCTTTGAGCTAGGGGTCATGGAGAGGTAAGCCATTAAAATAGCATTTTTTCAAAAAGTTTCTAAATGTGGTGTGGGGTTTTTGGGGGTTTTTTTTGTGGGGGGGCGGGTTTGTACAGAGCTGGAGATCAAACTATTAATGTGATGCAGGTCAAAATGGTCTCGGTATGACAAGCTTTATCCAAAGTATTGCATGGCACCACTAAATCTTTGGGAGATCCAAACTGAGAACAGCATCTAAGCACATACTCCCTCCTCCTCTTACAGAGATGTGTAGTCTGGAAGGATTGCAGTGTGCATGTACCAATAAAGGAAAAAAACATGAGAGGGTTTCTATAAAGCCACTTTATGTTTGCCTGGATAGTTCAAAGGAATAAGAAAATTTATCCATGTCTTACTTGAAACTGTGCTTGCTTGGAGTAATGAGGTCCCAGATCCAGGACATTGGGCACTCTGCTCTATGCAGCCTCGGAGGAAGGCCAAACCTGTCAATCAGAGGCAGGGGAGTTATGGCTCCACCTCTGAGAAACTGCCAATTGAGACACTTCCATAGCCTAACACTTTATATTAGTAAGGAAAATTAAGGTTTGAGACAAAATAGAACAACTCTCCTGAAGAGTAAGGAATTCAATGAACAACAAACACTGAGTACCAATAATTATTTAATATATTTTTCCAATTAATACCCCATACAGGGCAGGGGGATCTGTGGACCTCAATACTCCAAGAAAGGAAAATTTTCAGGTAAGACAGAAAAAACTGTCCTATTCTTATGTGTAACGAGGTCCACAGATCCATGACATTGAGATTTTCATAGAAGTGCCCACTTGGGGGGAGGGGGGTGGGGCAACAACATTCAGTTATGTACAGATGTGAAAGAGGATAACCTTTTCCTAATGGTTACTGGGATACTACAGTAAAGAACATCTCTCTACTGAAGGCAGCATCAGATGGCTGGATGTTCAGCTTGTAGAATTTTGAAGGTAGCATGAACAGTTGTTCAGGTGGCTGCTTTACTTGTCTGAGGAATATGATCTTTCTGCCCATGATTTTGCCATGGCTCTGAGGGAGTGAACTGTGACATTGGAAGATGGAGCTAGGCTTTTTGATTTGTACATTTCTGATGTACAGTATCTCAGCCATCTGGAAATGGATGTTTTCAAAAACTGACACCGGATAATAGAGCACAAAGCTTTTGTCCTTCTGGCCTGAGCTGTGCAGTGAATAGATACATTGGGAGGTCTGCAGACATCCACAGTATGCCACAGTTTTAGTTTGAGTGGGTTGGAGTGGAACAGAAGGATGGAAGAACAATGCCCTGTGCTTTATAGAGCCTGGAACTAATCTTTAATATGAAGCCAGGGTCAGTTCTGAGGACCACTTTAGCTTTATGGAATGTGCAGTGTGGAAGTTCCAGGAAAAGAGCTCCTAACACCAAACCCCTGTGAACAGACATGATTATCATAAAACAAGCCATTTAATTATTAAAAAGTAATGACCCCTTCATGAGTGGTTGACATGGAGGGTCTGTAATGGCACTGAGAACCAGGAAAGATTTCACAGAAGAAGTTTACGTATGTCAGGAGGAGGTAGTAGAGATGCTGCTGTCATAAGAAAAATGTTGGACATCTGGGTCCAAAGAGATTCATGATGTCTCTGCTGCACAAAGGATGCAAGACAAAGCAGTAACTTGCTCTTTGCAAGTGTGAACTGCTAGAGTCCATTTTGAAGAAATTCAAGAGTCTATGGTGCCAATGCAGGTTGGGGGAGGGTGGAGTTGGGGGAGTTCTTGAGATGCTCAGTTAGTAGATTTACTGGCTACTAGCTTTCTGCATAACCTTGTTGGTTTACGAGGCTCTGTTCAAGAACTAGGCAGCTAGGCTCAGACTGCCTGCATTTTGATGCATGGGATTGACTGGCAATTTTAATATCATATGCCTTCTTGATGGAAAGCAGATGGAAGTCTTTGTACCCTGTCAAGGAGATCAGAAAACCAAGGTCCCCTTGGCCAAAATGGGGATGCCAGAATTACCAGTGCTGCTTCTCTGTAGCATTTTGATGAGGAAAGGAAAGGGTGGGAAAGCATATGAATACCTCTTGTCCATCTTTGCAACAAGGCATCTTTTACCATGTCTCTGTGATCCCACCAGCAAAAGAATAACACTGAAACCTTGTCATTTAGATAGGAGGTAAACAGATCTGTCACTGAGAGACTAAATTTCTTTACCAGGAGATGAAACACCTCTAGGTGTAGTTCCCATTCTGGATGATCTAACTTTTGCCTTCTAAGCCAGTAAGCTATAACATTCAATTTTGCCTTGGATCTGGGAGCAAATTAACTCGCATTGTCTTTTTCCCAAGTCATCAGGAGGTGAGCTTCTCTTTGAAGGACTGCAAACCTTGTTCCCTTTGTCTGTAAATATATGACATGGCTGAGGTGTGGTTTTCCACGATTAGAACTTGAGGTAAGTCCAAATATGGGAGCAGAGTCTTGAGACCATATAGATTGCCCTGAGCTCTCACAAGTTTATGCTGTGCTTGCTCTCTTGTTTGGACCAGATTGGACAGTCTTCCTTGGACAGTTCTTAACCTGTCTGAATGACCCTAGAATCCTCCTGGGTGAGATGCCTTTGCTGTTGGGTGGATAAAAGATAACTGAGAGAGGAATAAGAAAAATCTCTATAATGCCCTCATGTGAGCATTGACCCACTAAGATTATCTACATGGGAGACCACAGATCCCAGCTGAGACAGAGGCATATGAATGGGTACTTTCCTTGAGTATGCATTCATATGCTTTCCCTTGGCTGTTTTGAAAAGATTTCTCTGCTTCTCTGGCCTTTCCTTCAATAAGCAACTTTGCAGAGGACAGTAACCATTCCTACTCAGAGATTGGGAATATGCTGAAACTGGTAACTGACTCACAAAACTCTGGGTCTGTAGCATCTTTATTGCTTCGGTGGCACAGGCTATGGCTGACACTGGATGAGACTTGGATAAGGAGGTCACCCAGGAAGGGATAAACATAGAACTCTTGTTTTCTGACAGCTGCTATTAACACTACCAGCACTTTTGTAAACACTTGCATCATTGTAGCTAAACCAAAGAGCAAGGACCTGTATTGGTAATGTTGTGCTCTGAGAGCACAACTGAGGAGGCATCTGTCAGACTATTGAATTGGGATCTGGAGACAGGCATCCTTCACATATATAGAGGTCATTCAGTCCTGCCCATTGATGGCAGAAAGTATGGATTTTAAGGTCACCATTTTGAAATTTTATTTTATTTATTAATTCTAATGATCTGTAGAGATACTTGATGTCGAGATGTGCTCTGTAGCTGTTGTGACTTAAAAAAAAAAAAGAACAGTATAATGTAAGGCTTTTTTTTCTTATCTGAAGAGACAGGATGGGTTCAATTGCTCCCATTTGTAGGAGATCTAGGATGGCTTTCTGTGCACCCTGACTCCTCCTCAGGTTCAAAGCTCTTTTTTTAAATAGGTGGTGAGAGACCATACTTGCAATACCATCCACCCAAGTTAACATTGCTTGTGAAAGCATGTGGGGGCACTTAGGGTGTCACAGGACAATTCTCTGTTTGTTTATTCTTGTGGGCCTGATGCCCTCAGTAATTTTCATTCCCTCAGGAAGGAGCAGAGATTATGCCTGGTTCAACGTGGCTGCCTGTGAAGGGCCTATATAATGAGGAGGCCACTCTTCAGGTAAAAATATTTTCCCAATTATAAACGATGAGTCCTTGACCAGTTTATCAATGGAAATGACACCAGGATAAATTTTGACTGGTGCACACTGAGGAACCTTCTGGCCTTATAGGATGGTGGATGGGTAGAAGAAAGAAATGGAGGGCCAACAGGCCCCTCACTGCCTGCCTGTTCTTCCTCACCTGGACTGCTGTCCCTCTTGTCACTCCATAACCATCAGCTGGGAAAAGGAGATGGAGGTGGTAGTGAGGCTTGGCCACCTACCACAAAAGCTGGAAGCAATGACCAATACGTTAGGCCTTAGTGATCATGGAACAGCTGGGAATGACAGCCTGATGATTAAGACATGGTGACCTGCAGCAGCAGCTGAGGATGACAGCCTGATGCTGTCCTAGTCTTCAGGTGGGACAGGAAATCCGTATCCCACTGTTACACACTCACTGGGTATATAAGCAGAGCTATATAGCTATAGATTTTTCTGAGGCAACTGCAGACCTCTTAGCTGTAGCTCGTACACTTTTCCTGGAAGTCTGTTCTCCGTGTGCGTGATGTGGGGTTTTTATTGTTTGAGTCTTTAGTTCTGATCTGGAGTTTTGGTCCTCCTCCCCCAAGGAGGGAGAATTCCCTTTGTAGGGTTGTGTGCATGCATACTAGAGGAAACAGCACATGTCTATGGCCTGGCTTGTTCTGCATTGATTTGACATGCTGCACTCTGTGTGCAAGTGGGGAACCCAGCACTGACAATTATCCCCCAGGCTGAACTCCTTGAAAGTGAGTAAGGGAACCAGGCTATGCTGCAATCTGAAGATTTATGCAGTTTGAAGGAAACCAATTTCCCTTTGTGCCTGTTGAGCACCTCTTAGAACAGAGGTTCCCAAACTGTGGGCCACAACACAGTCCCAGGTGGTCCGCCAGCACAATTACATTCTTCAGTCAAGCCGGAGGTGGAGATAGGGGGGCATGTACGGGCGTTGTGCCCTCAAACTGCATCTTTTCACTCTCCTGCCAGTCCTAGCCCATCAGTGCAGCTCCAGAGCACACAGCCCAGAATACTTGCCCTCTCTGTCAAGAGCTGGAGTAAGCTGGAGGCTGAAACTTGAAGATGAGATCAGGTTGAACCTCACTAACACATCCCCAGCTGGAAAAACTGTGCAAGGAGAAGCAGGCACATCCATCCTATTAAGAAGACTCATAGTCTGTAAGTTATTTTATATTTTTATTTACAATATTTGATTCTTTTCAAAGTAGTAAAGAGTAGGGTTGGGTCCTTACTTACACAGCACAGAAAATTCAGATTTTACACTTAAAAAAAATTGAAAACACAATGTCGTGTTCAAAGGTGGACAACTGTTTTGTTTTAAAACCAACAAATAATAACACAATGTGGTTTTTAACAATTTTGTTAACTTTGTTGTGTTGCTTATTGTCCAATTTTATTTAAATCTGGTGTTTTCCCTGTTTGAATACCACAGTTTGCTCTCAACATGTTTTTTAAAGTGTAGTTTTACTAAAACTGTTTGGTTTCAAAGAACTTGAAGCATTTCTTTGAGTGCATAGTGCTAGGGAATTCTATTGTAACAATTGTTTACATTAAAATGAAAAGGAAACATATACATTGCTTATTTCCAGTAAAGTTTGTGTGTGTGTAATAATAAAAAATAATTTTCCTCGAGAAGTATTAATAGTGGGTTGCAGGGCCTATTGCAGCTCCACAGGTAGGCCTCAGGGAAAAAAGTCCAGGAACACCTGTGCTAGAGGCATCTCCTGAATCAAATTCTTTGGAAGATGGAGATTGGGGGCTTTCTTGTGCTTTACGTTAAGGTAGGGATCAGCAATCTTTGGCACATGGCTGGCAGGGTAAGCCTCCTAGCGGGCTGGGCTGGTTTGTTTATCTGCCGCGTCCGCAGGTTCGGCCGATCGTGGCTCCCACTGGCCGCAGTTCACCGTCCCAGGCCAATAGGGGCTGCAGGAAGCTGCGTGGGCTGAAGGATGTGTGAATCACAACCAGTGGGAGTCATGAGCGGCCAAACCTGCCTGGTCCGGCCCAGCCCGCCAGGGGCTTACCCTGGTGAGCCGCATGCCAAAGGTTGCCGATCCCTGTGTTAAGGTGATGAAAGTGCTCTGAACATGTGTGAGACTTCTTTACTATGCCTCCACTTGATCTTCCTCAGATTGATGGTTCCCTAGAAGTGTGTGTGTTGGGGGAGGCACATTTTATAGTTTCTCTTTTGAGAAGCTTTCTTGCCCTGAGGAAGAGGGGTTTGTGCTGAAGTGTGCCTGGAAGGGGGCTTCATAGGGTCTTATGTTTTGTTAAAGGGAAATTCCTGGAAGTGGCCTGGAGATAGTTGGATCCAACCCCAGGGGCACTACAGGCTCCAAACTTAGACATTTGCAGGGAGTCCTTGGCCTGGTTGCTGCACTGGGAGACAGCGCTGGGCTGACATTGCTGGTAAGAAGTATCCCTGAGCCACTTTAGGGTTGGGCAGGGATGTACTGTGGACTAGAGGGAGGGGTTGGGCCTGAGGGCTCCTTACAAGGCTCTCCTTGCTCTGTCTCTGTCCAGATCCCTGTCAATAGCTCCTTGCCACCGCAGCAGTGCTGGGGAGCGGCTGGGGAGCTGCTCCATGATTAACGAGTTGGCTGTGAATGTGGGCTCCAGTGGCTGGGTCGGAAGCTTCCCTGGCTCTTTGAGTCTCTGAATCAATCTGCACTCCTACTGCAGGGGGGATAGGGAGGAAGGAGCCTCTCTTGGCTGATCTCGAAGTGCTGCTGTTGCCTGTGCCAGGGTCCCGCAGGATTTTGCTGCTGAGATGTTGCCCGTGTTTCCTGGGGAATCTCCTAGGAAGGAAGCTGCTGGAAATACTGTCCCTGTCTGATCACTTGAGAGAGGCTGAGGCCTCCACAGAACAGGTACAGATCTCCCTGCAAGCATGTAATCAGCAGGGGACATGCAGGAAACCATCTCTGGTGTTCCCTCTCATCATTCTCCATCATGCTGCAAGTCAGAGGACCAAGTCTTAGGACATCTGAGCTCAATTTATGGCCCTGCCACAGATTCTGAGTTTGAGCAGTCTCTTAATCTCGCAGGTCCAGATCCTCAAAGGTATGAGGTGCCTAACTCCCATTGGCCATGTCAAAAGGGGTGAAAGTTAAATTCCTGTGCACGCCCCTCGGAGTCACTTAGATACTACAGTGATGGGGACCAAGTAACTGGACAGATAGTAAAATGAGTGGACATTGTGTATAGATCTAGAGCAGTTGCCCATCTTACAGTGATGTAGTGTACCAGCTACTGTATGAATCCCCCCCTCCCCGCCCGATGTTCCTTTGCAAGTTTCCAAAGCACAGTTGCAGGTACAACAGGCAGATTTCAATTTGAAATTAAGTATAAGCCTGTGAGAGCTAACATCAAAGCAAAGTTTCATTTTCAGATGCCTCTCAGTATAGAGGAATATATGTCCCACTGTGCAGGAAAATATAGCAATCTTCAAGTAAAGCCACCTTTGGGGCTAAATGCAGCTTCCAAACTGAGATCACACTGCACAACAACAAGGAGAGGAGGGTGGGATATTAGCCAAGGAGATCAAGGCAAAGCCGCACTCTTACAAAAAGTGCCACGAAGTCTCTAATAGCCTCTGTTTTTTAACTCCCACATACAAATAGGCGGCATGGAACACAATGCCTTTGCCTCAAAGGGATGAAGGGCTCTGTCATCCCTGGCACTGGTTTGAGGGAATCTAGGTATTTCAAAATGTGATGCTTGGGCCACTAAGGCATCACCACGAGGGACAGCTATGCAGGGGACATTTTAAATGTGTTTGTCATGTTTAAACAGTTGCTTCAACTTCTCTGTCTTGGAATAGCTCCTAAAATAAATGCAAATATAAGAAGTACAACAATCTATTTAGTCCTGCTATGAGTGCAGGGCACTGGACTAGATGACCTCTCAAGGTCCTTTCCAGTCCTATGATTCTCTGATTAAGAGATTATATCCAAGGTATGACATGTAGTCATATGTTCCCTTTCTGCTCAGCAGGACAACTCTATATAACAAAGAAAAAATAGAGAGGCAGTTCTTCCTTAGATCATTATAAGATGATGTGTTTAGTTTGCCTACTGCTTCAAAGGTGATAAATTATATGATTTTTTGCCATTATATGTGATTGCTCTTTGTTTGAGTTGTCAAATCCTTGTGCAGAAATCCAGTACTGCCCTCTTATCGCACATGTATCTAAAATGCATACTGCTGCAAGGCCCAAAATGAAATAGCTATTGTGTTCTGACCTAGCAATTTGCCAATGTTGTCTACAAAGTCTTGTAAAGGTCCTTCTGACTCGAACCACAAGTGTCATGTTAGTAGCCCATATGGCTAGCTGCTGCCATTTATAGAATTATAGAAGCACAGCATAGTCTCTACTTTCTTTTCATTTGCCTAATGTTGCCTGACCATAATGAAAATTGCACATACCTTAAAAAAATCATTTGGGCTCTTTAATCCATAGTTCTGCCTTCTTGCCACCAATCTTTACAGAGCTCTGATTGCTGAACTAACTGCAAACCGTGTACAGTCAGATCGGCTTTCTGAGACTGCACTGTGCATTTACGTTTTTGTGTGCCACCATAAAATAATTATTGGATTAATCTTTGCTCATGATGCAAAACTTGAAAATTGCTTCCCCAACCAAAGCAGAAGTTAGACTTCCAGAAGGGTCTAGATAATGGGGAGCAATTCTCAAGTCTGAGATGGCAGGCAAGGCTAAAAAAGACAGACACGCTGATGGGAGACTGACAAGGATTTTTTCAAATATGAAATCATATCCCTATATAACACACATCACATTATTTGAGTATCAAAAGTTGTTTAGCCTCTGTAGTTACAGTAGAAAGAGAAGTTGGAGAGACCAAGTCCTAGAATGGAAAAGATTATTAGTGCCAGCTCCGACAACCACCACTCCCTCCTTTTGATAAGGAGGGCACAGAACAGGGACAGAATAAAATCTCCACTCCACAGTGCTTTGCCAATTGTCAGCTGGCATATGATCCCTTAGGGAACATAATCACCTGACATAAATCAGAGAAGCTCTTAGCCTGCTCTAACTTGCACCAAGGCCAGAGCAGCTGCAATGTGAGAATTCAGGAGATATAATCTGCTCCCTAACAGCCTCACCTCTCTCTCCCTTGCATGCTGAGTAGGTCTCAGTGCTGCAGATCTGGCCCTCTGGAACTTAGGTGTACATTTACAATGCAAGCCTACAGACAGTGTATGGCATTATCTTTAGAACAGGGTGATATCAGTAAGGAAAGTGAAATGTGAGAAGAAAAACTAAACAGAACTCAAAGAACATACGTTTTTTGTTGGAATGAAACAATATATAAGATCATATAGGATAAGAAAAGTATTCTTGAAAGAACAAATGTTGAGATCAAACTTATGCAGCTGATAAAAAAAGATCCTGTGTCTGCCATTAGGCCCAGATTCCACAAATACCCACAAGATAACACCGGGTCAGAACAAAGCAGGATGACAAAGTCCTGAGTCTTCACACGGCAGAAATCAAAATACAAGTTGATTATATTTACCTCAAAACAACACAACATGAGCCATAAGAAAAAAGAGAATCACAATCAAAGAGCAAATAAGAGAAACAGACAACATAAAGTTGCATCTCCAGCATATAAAAATAATAAAGGAATAGAAGTGGGCAGCAGTAGTGAAACTTAAAAGAGCTGTTGCATATTTGAAAAAAATAGACACATAAGTCCTTCTTTGTATAAACTCAAAAAGAATCTTTTTATCTGCAGCAAGTATCTGGACATCATTTTTTGTGCCTGCAAAATTTGCTTGTGTCAGACTCTTAATACTCCAACAATCCCCTGGGTCACTAGAAGGAGGAACAGCATTACTAATCCCCTGTGCTGACATCCAGAACATAAATATGGCAAGAAGAGAACATGAAGAGCTCAACCCATGTCTGAAAAAATGGAACTGCTTCACTTGCTGTGCATGACAAACAAATCTACAGCACCTCCAAAACAAGGAAATGTAGGACATGAATGCATTTTAAAAGAAAATTGCTACTGTTAGCCACTCAACTGCATTTATGTCATACTTTAACTTTGTATGAAGTAGTAGTCACAGCAAAGGGCTGAAACTGGAAACTGTTTCCAAATGCTTGGATAGCACAGGTGCGATGTAAAAACCTTGACAACCTGCATCATCCCCAATCTCTCTCTCTCACACACACACCCCCAGGAAAGAAAATTCAAAGAACTGGAACTCCTTGCACAGCTGGAACCCAATCCTGCTGTCTGGAGTAGATCACAACTGTGAATGCAAGCCTCAGGGAAAACTGTCAAAAAGCAGTGAAGAGATCCCAGACTGGCGGTATTAGATTTCACCTACCCAGTAACAAATGTGAACTCCTGAATTATTGTACTAGTCTTACCATGGAGTCACAGACAGTCCCCTTGGGCACCCCATCTATCTTGCCACTCAGGCAAGTTGGACTTAGTGATAAATGGTCACTTGCACCAATAATCACAAAATATTCAGGTTGCTTCCAGTCCCAAGATACCAGTCACTTACCTCAGATCAGTTGGTACTTAGACCTCACACCAAAAATAAATCTGATAGCCAATCCTATAGTAAACTACCTATGGATTTATTAACTAGGAAAAAGGAATTAGAGAGTTATTTACAGGTTAAAGCAGTGCTCAGCTGATGCCTACAGACTTGGCAAGAGCTGGCAGCTGGTCTGCCAGTGTCACACCTGCTCTGCTAGCAGACTAAAGTCAGTGATACTTTTGCACATAGAGCCCCAATCCAGCATTCACTAACAAGCCACAAGCATTTGCAAAATCAGAGTTCAAGCACTTTGTATCACTAAGCTGTCCAGATTGCTTCAATCTAATACTTAGCTTCTTTATTTTTCTTATTTCCTCTCATGATTAATGTTACATGCTATGTTCTCATCCCCATCCCTTTTTCATTCACAGTGGGATATGTGCACATTCCCAGCTGCCCCAGTGGACACTCACTCAGTTCTAAGTCCATTAAGGTTAAGTACTACTAAGTACTTCATGACCAATTTTAGAAAGGTGCTAAATAATTCATAAATGTTAGTGTTGAGTTGACTGGTCTAGCCATATATAGCACCTATCAGGATTGGGCTTTCCATGCTGAGGAGACACAGCAGACTGCTGCATGACTCCACTGTGAATTTCAAAGCTCCATTGTCTAGTTTATTTGCAAGTACAAGAAATAGCCAAGAGGTGACATCCCTTCTAAGCACTCTGTAGATATAACCCTATTTGTATTCTAACTATGGATTACAATTCAGGACTACAGACTGTTTAGCTCAAGCAGGTAACATCTTCCTTTTGCTCTCAGTGTGAAATTTGAATTAATATTTTCACAGTTATGCGTTTCTGGCCGCATTATTAAAATTGTTTTCAAGTACAAACATTACATGCAATAATGATATTACTCATAATAAATAACTATTACTACTCCCCTCTTCTTATTCAAATCCCACATGATGACTCACTTCTGCTGTGATTGCTACAAGAAATTAGTCACACGCGCACACACACACACACACACACACACACACCAGAAAGTATGACTAGCTAGGAGGCCATCTGGAGATAGAAAATACATAAAGAGAGGTTGTGCAGCCACCAGAGGGAATGTTAAAGAAATACAGGAGAAAGAGTAGTAAAGCACAGTATTGGAATCATAAACTGTTGCATAGCTCACTCTTATCAGCTTGACAACACAGGTAAACTATACTACAGGGGTGAGACCTCAATGCAAGCATGATGAGGAACCTGTTACAGGTTACCAGGGAGCAATTAGGTGAATCTCTTGGAAAGAGATGTGCCAGAGGGCGTCTGTTCGGCTCTGTGCAATTAGAGACATAAGAACTTTTTATCCAGGAGAATTAAAAAAACAACTTATTCTCCTAGAAAGATGGGAGCTTTGACTTTAACAGATTCTTGTAATTTAGCTCCTCTCTAATGAACATGGACTGCAATCTCCATTCTTAATTAGAAATTCTTTTGGCAGATGAAGATTATGGAGCACCAGGAGGCAACTTTCTGTTACTGCTCAAGAAAGGCACAGCATTAAAAATGAATGAGTGACTCACAGAGTGTTCTGGTAAATGAAATTACTCCACATGGACAGCTGAGAGATATCATGTTGGAAAACTACATGCAGAACCTACAGAAGGATGGGTTGCGAGGACTGACCAAGAAGTGAAGTACAACTAAATCAGAGTACAGGTGACAGAATCTGGCCTCATGAGTTTAAATTACAAGTTGTAAGGCTTTCAGATTTGAACCAGAATTACAAAACCACCAGTCTTTTGCTCCTTCCCAAAAAAATAATAATGATTAAGAGGTGAAATCCTGGCCCTGTTGAAGTCAATGGCAAAATTCCCACTGGCTTCATTGGAGCCAAAATTTCACCCAAGAAGTTTTGCAAACCATCAAATTCTCAGCCTAATTAATACAATACACTTTTGGTGTGGTCTACACTGCAAGAAAAGACACATGGCTGGCCCAGGTCAGCTGATTTGGGCTTGTGGGGCTTGGGCAGCGGTGCTATAAAACTGCAATGCAGATGCTGGGGCTCAGGCTGAAGTCCAGGCTCTGAACTCTCAGGAGTGGGAGGATCCCAGAATCTGGGCTCCAGCCCAAGCCTGAATGTCTACTCTGCAATTTTATCCCTGCAGCTCCAGCTCTGCAAGCCTGAATCAGCTGACTCGGGCCAGCCACGACTGTGCCACAGTCTTTTATCACAGCGTAGATGTAGATGTACCCTTTGGTTTTGCACAATGTTGTTTGGACAAAATCATTACCGAATGCCTCATAACTGATTACATTCAATCAGCATTCAATCAGCATCCTTTTTTCCCTCTGGAGAATGGGATTAATTGGATCACATGTAAGTGCATTTCATGGATCCTATTAGACACTTGCCCACCTCCCACATTTACCACATAATTTGAAACAATTGATGTTATATGCTCTGGAGAGGCTCAGCACTGGTGTGGTGGACTCGTTGCGAGTCAGGATTGAAATACATTGGTAAACTTGCACAAGCCTTGCCTACACAATGCCTGGCTGCAATGCTGTCTGTTGCTCCCTCACTTTTCTGCAGGAATCCTGTTGAATGTATTTATTCTGAAACACTGTGGTTTAAAAAAAATGCTAAATTCAGAAGTGCTATGAAGGTGACATGTATTCAGTTCCATGGCTTGGACTTCCCCAGACAATCTGAGCTCAGAAGAACCCCTCCTCACATGGATCTCCTCACTCCCAAATAGAAGTGGGGGCTCAGCCATCTTTACAACACTAATCCTCCTGAGACCTAGGGATGATGTTCCCTGGGTCCTGGATCTTGGCAAGGAAGGGGCTAGAGATTGAGTGGGGTGCGGGGGTGAGTGAGCAGGCCAGGTTCAGGGCAAACAGCATCTCCCCTCCAGTCCTATGGAGCTTCAGCCAAAAAGGTAACAAATCCCAGGAGTGGATTATCTTTTCCACAGGATGTCCATTACCCCCGGGAGTCTTGGGGGCAGTTAAGGTCAGAGATACTTCCTGGAGCTCCACTCAGTTTGTTGTTGGGAAAAAAAATGTTTTTGACAATTTTTCCAACCAGGTTCACTCCAAACAATGAGTAAAAGTAATCAGTATTAAATGAGTTTTGCCATTGACTTAGTGGGAGCAAGACTTGGAGCTTGGGTAGATGGAATGCAGTTATCTGAGCTGAAGAACGCTATAATTACCTGATTTAAAACGTTGGGAAAAATAAGAGTTTGCTAATATAACTCAGGCCCTACTTGAATCACGGGATGATTGTCAAATAATTGCGGCTGAGTTGCAGACAAGACATGGAAAATCATGGAAAATTGATCTTTATTAATTGCACATGACAGTGGGAGCCCAATGCATGGCGGGACTGAAAGCCAGAGCTAATTAACATCAAAATTGCAGTGGAAGCCTAATATTGCAGGATCCATAATTTCATGAATTAAGCAGGGCCTTAAATATAACACATTTCTTCAAATAGGTGCATTTAAAGTTTGTTCTTGTAGCTTTTAAACATCAAAATCTTCACTTTGCTTCCTGGCTTTTTTTCCAGTTTAGCCTGCCCTATTTTCAGTTTGCACTTTCCTCTAGGTACAATAAAGAATGAGACATTTGCACCCAGCAGGAGAGCACCTTTCACATTTTGGAGAACTGAGGAGTTCATTTCTGACGTGTTCCCTGCTGTTTATGAGTAAATTCTATGACAAACTCACCCAAGTGAAGTGCACACTCTTGAGTAATTTAGGCCTGTCACCCTAGCATTTATTATTTCATGCACCACATGTTTGGAATTAACACGATACGACTTGTTTCTAAAGCTAAACTGGATCTTTATTAAGAGATACACTTTACTGTATACACTCCCGGGCTCATCTCAGACATGTCTTTATCCCCAGGTTTGAAACATGCATCCATCTCAAATCAGCTCTTAAATCTGCTGGGATTACTTCTTGGTCCTCTTTATAATAAAAAAAAATAAAAATAAAAAAATCTCGATTTGCACACAAAGCTCATCCATCCCCTAGTAGTAGGGGGTAGCCTCCTGTGACACTTGCTCCTTGTGATCTGGTAATGAATTGTTTTATTGCTTGTAGGACCCCATCCGTTTTGGTGCAGCGTTGGATTGTTTGGAGCCTCCCATCGGAGATGCGAAGGTATTGTAGTATGTCTACGGATTCTAGTTCCAGTTTCACAGAACCATTTGTCTACCCTGTGCAGTGCATCTGCCACCAGTAGTGACTTTCCTGAGCAGTATCTTACCCTCACCTCATAGCACTGCAGACTCAATAACATGTTGTAGTCACTTGGGTGCACTCAGTGATGTCTTCAAGGCGCTTTCTACTGGTCTGTGCTCAGATTGCATGTCCACCTGTGCCCAGTCATTCCATTCCAAAGAGAACCACTAGCAGCTCCTTCTCTATCTGAGCATATCCTCTTTCTGTCAAGGGTCTACTGGCAAATGCTGTGGGCTACTGACTTTGCATCAGTGCTGCTCCTAGGCCTCCTTCTCTGGCATCACACTGTGCCTCTAGCTGCTCCCCCGGGTTGCAGTACTTCAAGACTGGTGCCTTACTCTTTTAATGCCTGTTCTTGCATCTCTGGCCATTCCCATGCTGCATCGTATGTTGACTGTGTCAAGAATTCACAGGCTTCTGATAGGAGCGCACAGAATCTGGAAAGATAGTTGACCATCACTATACATTGCTGGACTCCTTTCAACATATTTTGGTTTGTTAATTTCCTTAATGGGTCTCAGCATCTCACGATATGTCTGGAGTCCCACAGAAATCATCAGATGTTCAATGTAGGGGATCTCCAGTTCTCTTCAGTTTCAGCTTTTCTAGATTCAGCCTAATATTCTACTCCCAGCACCTATTTAGGAGATGTTGCAGCTTGGTATCATGGTCCTGGATTGCCTCTTCCTTGTCATCTCTTTCTACTACAATAAGAATGTCATCAGTTACAATCTGGATGCCTGGGAGCCCCTGTCATGCCGGGTTCAGTTACACTGGAACACCTCTGAGCAGAGATGACCCACGCCTGCTGATAATAGGCGGGCAGAGTGAGGGCAGCTGGCTTTAGCAGTGTTACTGAGCATGTTCGGTCCATGTGAGCATGCTCAGTACAAGGCAAGCAGCAAACCAGGGTGGAGGGGAAGTATGTGACCCCACATGGCCCCATCAACACCTGTTGGCTCTGCCACTGAGTCTGAACTGATGCCCATAGGCATTCATACCCAGCAAAATAAGTACCTGAAAAAAAGTGTGGGAAAGGTTGCCAAATGGCTAAATGGCTCAATATGCCAGAATCCATTCTTCACAATGAACACTTTTGCCCTGGATAAATCAGATAGCATGGCCTCAATCACTGGTAATGGGTAGTGATTTCTTTTCAATGCATGGTTCAGTTGTTTTTGGTCAGTGCAAGATCCTCAGTTTACTTGAAGATTCTCTCACCACTAGTAGGCTACTCGTCCACTCTGTGCTAGTTTCAGTGGGTGTAATGATGCCTCTTCTTTGAAGCTTGCCAATTCCTTTTTCAGTGGCTAAGGGAACTCTGCATTTTGGTAGTCTCACGGGTTGCACAGTCTAACTCTAGCTTTCCCTCTAAATGTCCATCTCCTTGCAGTATGAACTCATATTCGATTAGAATGCTGGGCAGGGCCCATGGTGACTGTTTTCTCTCCTCTCTTATACTGAGGATATTCTGGTGTTGTCCAGCAATCAAATCCATGGCTTGCACTACCCTTGGTGTCCAACAGTGGGTGGTATTCCAGTGTGTGAACTAACATGCCTTTTTTCATGGGTTTCTTATCAACAGCCTACATTTGCTCATTGGCCTCAGAATGGGCATCAGAATAGTTTTACTGTACATCACCAGTACTTGGTTACATTTCGCCAGTGTAATGTTGCTGCTTATCAGTGTTGCTGAGATTATATTGCAGCTGGCTTCACAATCCATCTGGAATCAAATTGTTCGTCAGTCTAATAGCATGGTTTCAGATGGCTGTCAGCCTTCTTCTGCAATGCATGTGTATTGAGAGTCTTTGGATCTGCTAGTCACACTGCAGACATCCTCCTCTTCGCTGGAAGTCTCTACATTCTCAGTCACTGCATTTACTGCTGCTTTTTAGTGCCTGGAATAGCTGTGGCCTTGGGACATAAAGTGGTCTGTTGCCCACATCCCTTGCACCGTTACCCATAGGTGGGGCATTTTTCATTACACCTTTCATGTTGCTTTCCACAGTATATACACACAGCTCAATCTATTTCAATCATTTTGTTTCAACATTTTCAAAATGAAAAAAATACAGTTTTATGGTTTGAAATGACTTTTCTTTTTAATATGTAAGCTATGTATCATAAAAAAAAAAAAGAAAATGGCCAAAATGAAAAATTTCCAGATTGTCAGAACAAAATGTTTCAATAGCCCCAAACTGAATTTGTTAGGGGATTTTTGGTTGGCTTCTCCCCGCCTCCCAGGTCTCAACTTTTCATCCTAGTTTGGTAAAGGAAACTTTTTTGAAATCTCAAAAATTTTAATGGGCCACGAAAACTTTCCTGCCCAGCTCTATTCACAGCCCTTGATTGCTCTGCATTGCTAGCCTACTGCTAGGCATAAGAATTTCTTCTGACACCTCCGTGTAGCTTTCAACACAAGGAGGCAAAAGGCAAAAATGTAGGCAAAATACTTTTTTACAATCAAAATGTCACTCAAAAGAACATGGAGTTTGTAGTTTGATCTAGATACATATGAACATACACTGATCTGTCACAAGTATTAATTAATCAAATTGACTGTGCATTCATACGTACAGAATAGAATTGGTTCAGCTAGTCATTGTAGGTGAATTATTTGTTGGATTTTGTTCCCCCAACCCCCGTGTTTGGGAATTGTACGTGAGCCATTCAAGATTATTACAAATTTGTTCATTATTCAGAATCACTAGAGAATCATTTTTATGAACATATTGAACTAGGAGTTGTTCTGCACACAGCTGGGGGTGTCCCTTGTTCTCTTTGGGAAATATGGTCACCCTACGTAAAATACTACAGAAACAAAGAAGGGGGATGCGAGCAAATACATTTAAGAACCTCTGCTGTAGACAGTCATCCTCTGACTGGATGTTGTGTAGTTCAAGAGTCTGCCCTGAAGAGACTCCCATGGCTGAAGGGACCAGCTCACTGACCTGAGAAAGAAAGCCAACAGAAAGGCTGCCTTGAAGAGTTCAGCATCACCCCCTGAAAGGCAGATCTGAGGAAGAACCTCAACTAATTGCTTAAGGATCTACAAGTCACTGGCTTGGAGACATTGCTTCATGTTTCAGCAGTCTGGGCCCAACCTTCCGGCATTCTCTAGGCCATGAATTCTTGACAGTGGTCTAGATGACTCACAGACCTGGAATAAAAGGACATCTCAACTAACTGGTTAGCTGTTATTGTCAGTGGGGCCAGCCCCTGCCTCTGTAGCAAGACCATGAACTGTCAGATATGGGGTTCTGATATAAGCCAGGCCCTGGGTAGACCCGCAGCCCCATGAATGTCTGAAACTCTTCAAAAGCCATAGCGTGAGCCAAAAAGGTGCATGATACTAGTGAGCCCTTGGCCATGGATACTGCTTCTAGGAATCAAGATTCCATAGGGCCACCAGCATCTGGTTGGGCACCTCTGTGGCCTCTAGTGCTAGTGATCAGAATCTGTCGACCCTGCAGCAAAGATCAGGAGTCTCATGTTGCACCTGGGCAACAAGCTCATTTGAAATGGACTGCATCATCTTCATGAGTTGCCCTATCCCATGCCACTTTGGACATGATTTCCTTCCTGACCTCTTGCTCTTTTCTCTCTTCTTCCTGACCTCCTCAGTTGCATCCTGGACCAGGAAAAGTAACACATGGTTCCCTGCATCAAGTGGCTGCAGTGGGTCTGCTGGCCTGTTCTAATCAAGCAGGGTTTGGTCATTGCCAGACTGCTGCCTATGATCCATGTTATCTGCATGCTATAGTCCTCTTTGGCTGCTAGAAACCAACAAACAGTAAGTGGCCCTGAACAAGGCTCCTAGCGTGACTCTAAATTTCATGCCAAATCCCACAAGACCTCAAACCCATCCCAGAAGACTTGTGGGGGCTGGGACTCTTGTTGGGATCCAGCCCATGCTATCCTCTTGTTGTGGGAGCCACCAAAACTCACTCGCTAGGCTCAGAGCCCTCCTTGCTTCAAAATCACTGGCTTTCTCAGTCTCCTATTCTCCTTCATCTATTAAGACCCTCCCTGACTAACACACACAAACGAGAAATACAGAGTAGCTGGGCAAGCCCTTCTAGTGTGAATATGTTCATTCCCACACAAATATCCTATTCACACAAAAAAGGACATGCATAGGCAGATGAAATCACAAGTTGGTTTAAGCTAACATGTTTGTCAATAGATTGTCCTCACTATTCACCTGGCTCTATGCAGTAGTATAAGTCTCACTGTAATTCAGAGCTAAACACCAATTTTGGTGTATTTATCTTCTGCTAGCCTTCCTGTGTAGTTACAGTAGAGTGCTAATGTAATTGCCTTACAGAAAGAAAAATTACCAGAATATCTCTAGGGTGTTTATCTACAACAAAACCTATTTCCTCTTTACTCCATTAAGTAAACAAGAGGTTAAAGAGAGAGAAAGTCATTCAGATTTGGACTTGTTTTTCACAATGAAACTCATGTGCCTGAGCTTGCTATATGAGTGCCAAAAATAGCACAGCAAAAAGGGTTTTCCTCAAGCACTTCCATTATTCACATGATGCGGCATGTTACATAATGCAATCTGTGCATGTTAGGCCACAAAGTGCTGTACACAAGGATGTTAGAGTATAAAAATGTCCATTGGGACAGTAGTACTGAATGTTTTAAAGGTAAAGTCAGGCTTCAGGAGCTGACTATTACTACATACCAGGCTAAGAAACCTTAGAAAATGAATTATTTGGTGGTCTGATAGAGAGATGTCAATGCAAGTAAAAGCAGCAGAGAATCCTGTGGCACCTTATAGACTAACAGACGTTTTGGAGCATGAGCTTTCGTGGGTGAATACCCACTTCGTCAGATGCAAGTAAAGACACTTCTTTATAAACAACCTTAGTCTGTGTTTACGTTCTCTCAGGTTATAGATAGTAAATAGTTTATCTTGACAATTAGTCATGCTGATTGTGTTTGAGCACTGCAGCCGCCTGTCTATCAACTGATCATCTCACCTGCAAAACATACCCTTTATTCTGCTCTACCAAAGATCTCAGTACTGGTTTAGTAAAATTGTCTTTTTCTGCTGTAACAATTTAATTTCAGGCCTAATTCTTTAATCTGAGTAGAACACGTCAACTGTGCCCACTCGTGCCAATGTGTATGTAGGTGTATGTAACCCACTGATTAGTGGGGGCTAGAGACATCCCTCTAGCCCAATCCACAGGGGATGTAAGTCCATTATAGCCTCCCACTGCAGAGTTGAGCTCTTTAGTTCAAGCCCTGGAAAGCTGTGCTTTTAGTGCTGCCAATCACCAGTTCAATCCCTGGTTTTAGCCAAGATGGCGGCCACAATATATACATTAGTGCTAAGGGAATAATTATCAAATTCTTTGCAATGTACTTACACACAGAGGAGAACAAAACACTATTGTAAGATCCAAAAGTGCAAATATCCACTTATTCCTATTACCTTCACCTTGTTTCCTTTTTATGTATGTAATTGGTTTTCCTTTTATAATGGAGAAATTAAATCTGATGTAAACTAAATTCATATGCTTCCTTAGAATCATACTGTTTGGAAATATAAGCAAACCTTATATGTAATTATCACAAATAATACTAAAAAAACAAGCCTTCCACAGCCAAGCAATCTGGGAGGTTTGCAAAGTAATACATTAATGTAATAAACAAAATTATAGTATATTTACAATATATATCCCTGCAAATGGTTTCCAAAATTTACTTTACAAAATAATTAACTTTAATAGTATATTTAATATAGCTGAAGAACTTTGCCTGTCACTTAAACGTAGTCACTCATGGAATAAAATCTGCAGGTTTTTAACACTGCACGGAAAACTACACAACTCTTTAGGACAGGAAACGACTACTATAGCCACCTGAAACTGCAAAGAGAGAATGTGATCACCCAGAATGCAATTTAGATACTGGGAAATCTCCTGATTCTTGGGAAAATACAATGGGATCTTTAATAATCACAATGGTCAGGGGCAGCTCAAGTTTTATTTTGTATGAAAGTTGATACCTCCCTCGAATAACTCAATGCTTTCCATTGCAATGGAGTGGCATTGGTTCACTACTGAAGCAGAGAGAGGAAAGCTACTCACTGGATTATCAGTATTGCTTCCTGGAGCAACCTAGGTTTTCCTTGGAGATCACTTAGCCAAATACTGATTGGGTCCAACTTTCATCTCATAAGCTAAATAAGCTCATATTTCTTGGATCTCCACTGGAACGCCACCTCTGACTATACTACCTTTTCCACGGGCCACTTCTCCACAGAAGAATTACAATTCTCCTAGTTCTCTTAGAGTGTGTGGGTTTTTATATATATCTCACCAATCATCAAAGTCTATAAGAATGTTCCTGGTGACCTACTCACAGAGAACCTGGAGGCAGCTGTTGTAAAAAGTCTCAGGGGTTCTACAGGTAAAGTGGATATGCAGAACCTGCACATGAAAGTCCAGGCTCTCCAGCAGGTCCCTTTGAAATTATGCAGATATATGTAGATCTTGGGGGATCTCTAGTGTGCAGGTCATGCTTACTGTTTCTTCCGTGGAGAGACAATCCCTTCACCCCAAACACAAGACCTCAGAGCAAACTCAGTGAGTGGAACTGTTACAGTTTTCTTCCCCTTTGGACCCATCTCATGGTTTTACTCCTGTAGATCACAATCTGTTTTTCTCCTCTAGCCCTGCCTAGAGAGGAGGAAGCAGGAAGTGCTATGAAACCATAAAGAGAGGCTCTAGTGAAAACTCTGAGGGTTAGCAAGATGTTTGTGCATTCTGTTTAAAGGCAGATGTCTGCATGAAGCATTAAACCCCTATGAAAGTTAAGAGGCCGCCCCACTAAGGATGTGTAGGAACCTAGTTGGTTACTCTGTTTTTCATGTACCACATGTAAACCTATGGAGATGGTATATAAGTTTGTAACAGACTGGTTTTGTGTGTGCATTCATGATGCGCTTTCACAGTTGCCTCAGAGAGGAACAAGAGCTCGTGGCAATTAAAGGAGATTTCCATTAGTTCAGTGAAAGAGGCCTTGTAATCCTTCCTCTGCAGGTATGTTATTTAGAAACTGTCTTCTGACTGCAGCATGTGCATTTCACTGTAAACTCTGTCCAAGCCTATCAGTGCAGTGAATGATGACCCAGCAAACCAGCTACATGTTTGTGAACCTTCTCAAGGTCCCAAGAAGTGTAAAAAAGTATAATTAGGAAGGCCAAAAAAGAACTTGAAGAATTGCTAGCCAAAGACAAAAAAAAATCGCTATTACATTTTAAAGTACATCAGAAGCTGGAAACTTGCTAAACAACCAGTGGGGCCACTGGACAATCAAGATGCTAAAGGAGCACTCAAAGATGATAAGGCCATTGCTGAGAAACTAACTGAATTCTTTGCATCGGTCTTCATGACTGAGGATGTGAGGGAGATTCCCAAACCTGAGCCATTCTTTTTAGGTGACAAATCTGAGGAACTGTCCCAGATTGAGGTGTCATTAAAGGAGGTTTTGTAACAAATTCATAAACTAAACTGTAATAAGTGACCACAGCCAGATGGTATTCGTCCAAGAGTTCTGAAGGAACACAAATGTGAAATTGCAGAACTACTAACTGTGGTTTGTAATCTATCATTTAAATCAGCTTCTGTACCAAATGACTGGAGGATAGCTAATGTGACAACAATTTTTAAAAAAAGGGCTCCAGAGGTGATCCTGGCAATTACAGGCCAGTAAGCCTGACTTCAGTACTAGGCAAACTGGTTGAAACTATAGTGAAGAACAGAATTGTCAGAGACATAAGTGAATATAATTTGTTAGGGGAAGAGACAACATGTTTTTTTAAAAGGGAAATCATGCCTCACTAATCTACTAGAATACTTTGAGGGGGTCAGCAAGCATGTGGACAAGGGGGATCCAGTGAATATAGTGTACTTAGATTTTCAGAAAACCTTGGACAAGATCCCTCACCAAAGGCTCTTAAGCAAAGTAAGCTGTCATGGGATAAGAGGTAAGGACCTCTCATGGATTGGTAATAGGTTAAAAGATACAAAACAAAAGGTAGGAATAAATGGTCAGTTTTCAGAATGCAGAGGGGTAAATAATGGTGTCCCTCAGGGGTCTGTACTGGGACCAGTCCTATTCAACATATTCATAAATGATCTGAAAAAAGGGTAAACAGTAAGGTGGCAAAATTTGCAGATGATACAAAACTACTCAAGATAGTTAAGTCCCAAGCAGATTGTGAAGAACTACAAAAGGATGTCTAAAAACTAGGTGACTGGGCAACGAAATGGCAGCTGACATTCAATGTTCATAAATGCAAAGTAGTGCACACTGGAAAACATAATCCCAACTATACATATAAAATGATGGAGTCTGAATTAGCTGTTACCACTCAAGAAAGAGATCTTGGAGTCATTGTGGATAGTTCTCTGAAAACATCCACTGAATGTGCAGCGGCAGTCAAAAAAGCGAACAATAAGGAAGTGTTATTTACTCCTTCTCATAATACAAAAACTAGAGGTGACCAAATGAAATTAATAGGCAGCAGGTTTAAAAAACCCAAATGGAAGTATTTCTTCACAGAACACACAGTCAACCTGTGGAACATTTTGCCAGAGGATGCTGTGAAGGCCAAGACTACAACAGGGTTCAAAAAATAACTAGATAAATTCATGGAGGACATCAATGGCTATTAGCCAGGATGGGCAGGGATGGTGTCCCTAGCCTCTGTTTGCCAGAATGAAACATAGATCTTGAACATAAGAATGGCCATACTATGTTTCACTCTGCTTGGCAATCATCTACACTATACAAATGGATGATCAGCTGCCTCTTTGGCAGCATGTCTACAGGAACTTGTTGGAGATCTTCACCTGGTGAACTGGTGCTGGGGGGGGGGAAGTGGCAGGCCAGGTGTGTGACCCTGGAGAATATGCATCACCTCCCACTGTCCCAGTGAAGATTCCCCAAGAGCAGGCCACTTTCTCTGGACCCAGTTCATGGCTACAGAAACCCTGATAATGCAACTCTGTTGGAGCCCAACCTGCCAAAAACTGGTGCCAAAAATACTGCAGAGGTACACAGCCTCTATATGAATGATCCTGGCTTTATGTGCAGTAGGGGCAATGCCATCATGGAAAAATCAGGAGAGAGCGCTCGGTGGATTTTCTTTAGGAAAAAGGGAAATCAGGCCCTACACTGGCCTCATCTAGGTGTCTCCAAAAGGTTTATAAGAACTGTACAGCAGAGCACCTATTACAACAAGTTTTGCTATAATGAGTGTGGTTTCCAGGAATGCACATTACGTTTGCCATATAAACTGATTAATTTTACCTTGTAAAAAGAACCTGACAATTCTCTTGTTATTGTCAGTTCTGTGTATGTAAAAATATGGTCACACCTAGGGCAAAACCACTCTGTTCACATTGCAATGCCACTGTTCAATCTTCTGGGTTGCATATGGAATCCAGCCTGGCTAGTGACTCCACCTGACAACAATCAGCTTATTGAATTATACATGGAAAATAGAAGAAAGGACTCACACCAGGAGCTGTGTGGTTCTGCTTGATCATGAAAGCTGATGCTTCTTTTATAATGCAGCAAAATCCCCTGAAATCACCTTTTTACTGACCTTGGTCAGAGTCAGAAGCATAAAACAATAGCCAGTTTTAGAGCAGAGATGAGCTGTTTTTGTTTTGGGAAGCCAACTCCAGGGAGGTTTAGATTCTGGTTCCATTTTATCTGCACCACCAGAGTTTTGTAGGTCAGCCACCAGCACTGTATAATGAGCAATATCCCTAAAATTATTTCTCCCTCTAGCGCTGAAATTATTACCCCCACTTCTCACCCGTAATCTGGGTCTATCAGCTGCCAGTATATTAATGAAAAACTAAACTGCTAAAATAACACTCGCTCTGGGTGGTGTATACGGTAAATATAAAAGGTTTCAGACCAACTGCTCCTCACAAAAGACTAATAATAATAATAAAAAATCAGTAAACCAGTTTCTTTTTAATTCATGGGTCTTCACACCCCATACACAAGAGTCAGAGCATGCTGAGAAGGAGCACTGTAGGGTTTCAGATTTAGGAATGAATGTCTTGTCAAAGTGCATTTCGATACACAAACCTAGTTTTGTTGGAATGCATTCATTTGAAAGATGAGCTAAAAGAGGCTTTTTCTGTCTCCAGGCACTGTCTACTCACCTGTCTCCACTCACTATACAGTAAGTATATTTACAGGGGAACCAGGCTACATAATGAACATGCACTTTTCCTGAGAAAATTTGTGATGACAGTACCATGAATGTAGTGATGGTGGGGGGGGGAGGGCAGGAGGGGGGATAAAGATAAGGCATGAGAGGTGAAAATGTATAGCATGAACCAGCTTTTCATGCTGGAGATAGTACTGTATATTTCACTGTGGCATTTAGTAAAGAGAACACGAGGTTACATGTGATGCTATGAAAACAGGCTGCGCTGCTGGTTTATGACACCGTTTTCACACCAAGTGTCTCTCTTGCTCCCTCTTTCTCTCTATGGTTTTACCCTTGAGTTTGAATTGTAAATCTGATTCACTTTCCTATATGTTGATGACTCTTTACTTTGCAAACCATTCATGTGTCGCACTGACTGGACACTTTTATTCCCCACAGTCAGAGTCTGTGCCTGTCCCCAGATTGTCAGAACAGATAGCAGCAGTGAGAATGGAAATAGCATAATAGTGAGAAAAAAAGAAAGAAAGAAAGGCAGGCACAGTGAGAGAAGACCACCATGCAAAACCACATGGATCAGTTCAAAAGGAAATACATTGAGAAAGTCAAACAAACAAATAACAGTGGAAATAATAAAATAAAAAGGATGTCTTAGAAATTTTATTCCTCATTGTGAAACACTAGCAACAGGGTTCCTAGGAAAGTCAAGCAAAACCAACCCAAATGGATAACTGCCCTTGTCTCATTTGACATTATTTTATTACAAAAAAAAATCCTGTACCTTTCACATTTGATTTATTTACAGGAATCAGATTAGCAAAGAGTAAAGACAGGTCTTCACAGCAAATGATCCTAGACCATAAAAACATAAGTCTGGTCATACTGGCTCAGACCAAAGGTCCATCTAGCCCAGTATCCTGTCTTCTGACTGTGGCCAGTGCCAGGTGCTTCAAAGGGAATGAACAGAACAGGTAATCACCAAGTGATCTATCCCCTGTTGCCCATTCCCCGTTTCTGGCAAACAGAGGCTGGGACACCATCCCTGCCCATCCTGGCTAATAGCAATTGAAACTCCATGAACATATCTAGTTCTTTTTTGAACCCTCTTATAGTCTTGGCCTTCACAACATCCTCTGGCAAGGAGTTCCACAGGTTGGCTGTTTGTTGTGTGAAGAAAGAAGAGCAGCACAACTACTGTATTACTATTGCTAGTGCTATTAAATACACACACTTTTAGGCCTATGTAGTTATAATACTGTCGCTTGCTAATTTTAACCTGTTAACAACTCATTCCCCTCCAGAGAAGTCAGTATTTCTCAAACTGGAATTACAATACAAATAAAACAGCTTCTGCTGCCACCACATTACTCTTGAAAATAAACTCCTCCAGTGGCAGCAATTCTGGCATACATGCCTGCAGATTTGGAAATGTGTCTTACACATACCTATCGGGGTAACTGAATCTTAATGGGAATCTCTATTCACCTGACAATAGCAGTAGATCAGAGGAAAGACTGGATTCCTTCCAAGACCACCCCTTAAGTAACACAGTGACACCTTAACTACAGATCATTTGTTAAACAAAAATGTCCAAACACAAATGTTTCTGTGCCATTGTTGTCAGCCCGTTTCCTGCCTGATACATTTATACAACCTACTATAAACTCAAACACAGGGTTAAACTTGAATGTTCCTACTGTGATGACTAAGGGTACGTCTAAAATGCAGCTGGGAGTGTGCTGAAGCTACAGCACTAAATATAGCAGTGTAGCCAGGGTAGCATGGATGGATCCTCAGGCTAGTCAGCCAGGGTGGACTTGCACTTAGGCAGCTACCCTGCTATTTTTAGTGTACAAGCTCCAGCAGAGCTAGTATGAGTTTGTCTACCCTTGCCAGGAAGCATGCTTCCAGCTGCACTGGAGACAGCTTTAGATAAAAAGAAGCTGGATAATGCAAAGTTCTTATAATTGTGGGAATGAGCTCTGCTGTCCTAAAATTGAATGTAATGCCTGTTTCCAAGTATTTCAGTCTCTTATATTACAATAAAACTTCAGGAAACAGAAACATCTTTCCTGAATAAATAGGAAATGCTCAGAGATTGGTATTCAGGATAAAACAAGTTTCTGATCTAAGTTTCAGGTTAATGGTATGGGATGAGTTGATCCTTTGGTTTGTTTTTTGTTTGTGTTTTTAAGTAATTTCAGGTCTGTATAGATCAACAAATTGCAAAGTAGTAGAATCTGGACAAGAACGCTCAATCCCTGGTCCTGATCTCCCTCTTACCAGTTTCACACATAACTCCACTGAATTCAGGGAAATCATTCTTCATTCCAACCAGTACAAATGAAGCAGAAGGGTGACCTTTCCTATACTAGATTTTTTTTTTAAAGCTAGTAGCAGTACAGTGGGAGCATTAGACAAGTCTCACAGGAAGGTTCTGGCCTCAGCAAGTATAGAAGGCACATAGGTAAAACAAAAGAAAAAATGCTGCCCTGTTTACAATAGCACTCCCAGTTTCCTGCCTATCAATGAAGTTGCATCCATGGTAGTGTAAAAATTGAAGATTAAAAATATTTACAGCCTAATATATCTAGCATTTAACATACGAAGTCACAATTGCCTCAGGAAGTCAGGTTGGAGAATGAGACACACAGGAGCAATGACCAGTCCACTGATGCCTATTTGTAAGGATAATGAACTGCAGATGGAACGTGTTGCAAGTTTTCAACTCCTTTTATCAAAGGTAATCAGTCACTGGAAAGTAAGCTTTAGAATGTGAGTTTAAAGTAGCAGTACCTTGTTTTGTCTCTTTTGTCTTCTTCTAAGCCTTAGAAACTCCTTGTGCTGCCTTGAAACAAAGTTGACTGCTGCATATTCCAGTAATGCAGCAAACACAAAGAGAAGGCATACGGCCATCCAGATGTCGATAGCTTTTACATAGGAGACCTAAAAGAGAATAGAAACAGAATGACTGATAAGACTCTCATATGGAATCACAGTTCTTCTTAAATAAGAGATTATTATTACAGAAAACATCTACAACTACAAACACAAACAAACAGACTTCAACATAGCATGAGTTCCAGCTTTGTCTCCACACTGTATCTAGAACACTATAAAGCACACTGACATATCTAGCAGCTGAACAATATACTGCAAAGTGAACATGTGCACTCAGTAAGTACTCACAGTTGTCTGAATGACAGAACAGGTAAGGACACATCATATCTGTCTAACTCTTCAGTACTTTTAGTAGATGCATTGGCTAATTCTCTACAGTGGGGCCCTTTGCACATATTATCAAAGCTACTTTGTTTCTTTGCTATTGGTCACTTTTTCACACTTCTAACAGGGCATGCCATTTTCATTTGTTTTTGCACGTGGACAGCTTCCGCCTTATGGGTCTGACTGAAAACCCATAGTGGTCTATGGGAGCATTTCCATTAATATCAGTGTGCTAAGGATGGTCCTATGCATGGAGGGCTTAGAAGGCCCTATATGCAGAGGAATTAAATATTTAAAGAATTGTAGAAAGGATATAGGGCTTTGTGCTGGGCAGCATGCAGAGAATTTCAGAGATTCTGAGCATTGCTACTTAGCATTCATTGGAGGCTCACGTGCTGCCCAGTGCGTATGAGCCTAGTCATGCCAGCCGCCCGCCGTGTAGAGTGGCCAAACTGGATATGTCAATAGGGTGAGATATGGTGGGGTTAGTAGTCTGGTATAAAGTTAGGAAACCAGGCATTTAAATTAGATGCAAAGTACATGCATTTGAAATTGCAGGCCACACCCTTGTAGGAATGTTCAGCAGCAGTATTTAGGCATTCTGCAAAGTATAGTGCAAACCCCTCCATGTTCCAGGTAATCTGGAAAGCATGGGCCATAGGCTGACATACATTAATTATCAAGCCACTATAATTTCTTCAGAAACATAGTTGTAATTGGCATTGTGATTGTTTGTTACCATCTTTAAAGGTACAGCTTGTTTTCATGTACAAATACCTTAGTAATCATATTAGGAATGCACAAACGTCTGGAATGTGCTGCCAGAGACATTGCATTGTGGGACATGAAGCACCAAGGATCAGCATTTCTGACTGAGTAAATCCTGTGCTCATGTGCATAAGGCACTGAGGACAACATAATAAAGGAAATCCTGAGTTGGCCTTCCTGCCACTTATGTAGTGCTGCTATAAATTGCATCCACACAGTTGCTGAGCTAGATGGATTATTTTAATTCCATCTTGCTCAGCTAGAATCACGCGAGTAGCAAAAGCAGCATACTTGATAGCTGCCTAACTTGCATTACCCTCTATTGACTCATCTGGCTGGGATGATTTAGTTGGGGTCAGTCCTGCTTTGAGTAGGGGTTTGGACTAGATGACCTCCTGAGGTCCCTTCCAACCCTAATTCTTCTATGATTCTATAAAAACAACAAGGAGTCCAGTGGCACCTTAAAGACTAACAGATTTATTTGGGCATAAGCTTTCAGTGTATTTTTTACCCATGAAAGCTTATGCCCAAATAAATCTGTTGGTCTTTAAGGTGCCGCGTGACTCCTCGTTGTTTTTGTGGATACAGACTAACATGGCTACCACTCTAATGTATAATTCTATGACTCCCATGCCTCTGCATTACACAGTGCTCAATGAGAAAAAGAAAGCAATCACAATGTAATGCTACATTAAAAAAAGGCAAAATTCCTCAAGAGGGTAACATCAGTCCCTCCATTTCCAAAGCACTATGCTTCATTTTACCTATGTAATCCTAGTAAAGTGACTGATGTAGTTAAAAACCCCATTTAATGCTTTGAAATCAATCTTTGTGCCTTTTTCCAAGTTCCCCAATTTATGGAACAGTCTCTGGCCCTTTCCCTCTGCTGGTTCAAATCCTTCTAAAAGACTCACTTCTTCTCCAGACCCATACAAACTAACTCATGGCAGTCACATTGTGGTGAAAAAAAAAAAAAGTAATGGAAGAGGTCCTATGGGCTTCCTCCACTACAAGTCTATTTTCTCTTTCTTCAATTCTGCCCTATTCCTCAACAAACAGCACTGTTTCTCCAGCATCCTTGATTTCCTTACCCACAAGCCCAGCAGTTTATTTGCCGCAGTCTGCATATGTGGTGAGATTGTTCCCTGCTTGTGCTATTATCCGTCTACAGTGAGCTAATACCCCAAGGTAATTCCTGGACACAAAACACACAGTGGTTACCTTTGAAAACTTTCCACTTTTCCCTTGAGATCTAGTGCAATTTACCTCAGCATTTTCAGTATTTCCTGTAATTCCTTATATAGGAAACACTGCAAATTCTGAGGAAATATTTTCTCTCTCTCTAGTGTAATTGAAAAAGTTTGGCTTTTTTGGAGAGTGACCTCCAGAAAACCTTTAAAAAGTCCAAGCACATTGGCTCACCCTACTCGAGAGTATTTTTAGAATTTGATGTTTGGAACCGTCACCTTGTTCAGTTTTATCACATTCAGAAAGTCCATTAAGCATTTCTTGTATTTTTCTTTCTTTAACTCACTCAATTGCCATATACCTTATGTACATGTACAGAGCTTCCCTTCTAGTGGCTTTTTGAGAAAGTTAATGGCTCCCTACCAATCACACCCTAAATGATATAAATTATTCAGATGCTCTGTAAATGTTTTAGGATGACTTAATGAGGAAAGTTTTTCAGAATGAGGCCTGTCTGCACCAAGAACTGGGCATAATAAGGCTGAACGTAATAAATGTGACAGAGCAATTCCTCGTCCTGTTTAGCATTTACACCTTTGTTATCTTCTCTTAGTTGATATTGGGCCAAACTATACTAATTTCTGCTCTGACTCATACGTCTGCAAACTCACTGACTTCCTTGTAGTTCCCTAAATTGTAAGTCAGCACAGAATTTGGCCCTTTAAAAATGTTTCCTCAAATTAATCACTCAACTTCTTAATCATTTTAATTTTAATTCACTGAATTTCCTCTATCTTATATCTTGCTAAATGTATCCAAGTGCCATAAACTGAATGCAGAATTCTTCTTGGTCGAATGTGGGAGAAAGAATGGTCTTGGATCTTGTGGTTAAGGTATTGTTCTATAATTCACTGACTTGTCATTCATGGATCAATCGAGATAAGAGTACAATTTCTGGCTCAGGACAGATTTCCTGTGTGACTTTGGGCAAATCATTTATTCTCCCTGACTCAGCTCAGTAGATGGTAAACTGGGAATTAAAGATACTTTCCTTTCTCCCAGGTGAGATGTGAGGGTAACTGCATTAATGATGGTAAGTGCTTAGATGCTGTAGTGATGAGACCCATATAAATACCTGCCTTGTTAGATAGAATTGCATCAAAAACATACTCTCAGATTTGTGATATGAAGTACAAAATCATGTTAGGCCTTGTTTTTGCAGCATTTCGCACTGCATGCCGAGATTTTTAGAAAACTGAATTTTCATCCAGTGGGAAATTTTGACACTTTGAAATTAGTTTCTGGTCCAAATTGGAAAATGTCATGGAATGAAAAATTCTAAAAAGTTTCAAATTGGAAAGGTGTCATTTTTGATCAAAACTAAACAAAAATAGTTGTCAATTAACATTTCAGTATAAAATGGTAACATTTTATGTCATTTCTTTTTAAGTTTTAAAATCCTAAATGATATTTTGTGTGACAACAAAACAAAAATTGTTGTTTTGTTTCAAAATATCAATTTGAAATGAAAATTACATTTCTTTCCACAACAAATCAACAATTTCCACTGGAACTGACAACACTGATCTACAATTTTTGAGAAGTCGTCTGCTTCAGAGATACAATGTGGTATTTCTTATGTATTTTGATGTGCTGAACTCAAATATGACAATTAAAACAACTGATTGGCTACTGTTTCTAAGATATTTAAGTTTTTACATTTTATGTCTAT